>NC_139711.1:38857582-39022582 GCF_964188405.1 Protomyctophum parallelum | reverse complement strand
GTTGGCGGCACCACCACACAACACAACACAACGCTAATTAGCGGTGCCGTCATTAACAACATCAAGCAGCTGGTGCTGATTCAACAGGATAGGGAACCAGAACACCTGGTGGTGGTATCTGTGGCAACCCCCCCTCACTTTCCTTTCTCCTTTTTATGCTGGACTTATCATCAGTTCCTCTACAGCCGTCTCATTTTTCAGAACAGAGAAAAGGATAGGTATGTTTAGAGCCATATGAAATCCGTTTTATTATTTTCCCAATTCCGTTTTATTTTTTCCCAAATTCAGTTTTTTCCGTTTTAATATTTCTGAATTCGGTATTTTGCTTTTTATGCAATTTTTTTTACAGTAACAACCCCCCCCCCCCTATCAAATGCAGCTTTAATTTAATTAAAGTGCAAACATGTACTGTAGCAGAATATGAACATAGTGCTGTATGAGATGCAGGCACAGGCTTAAAACATTTTATTTTTTTTATCAGGGAAAAATAATCAGTTTATTTATCCAAATTGGTGATCTACAAGCCCACAGCACATTGCAGCATGACATGTTGAGAGCTTGTAGATCTGCTGCCCAAACTCCCCAAAGCCATGTGACCTTGTTGTTTTTACTCCACCACTGAAATTTGCCACATAATTTTATAGCAATACAAGACAATAGCCTTGTATGTCTCAAAACACTGGCCTACAGTTAAATTATTGTCAACTAAATAAATATGAATTAGAAATTAATACAAATACTGACAATGCTACTGATTGGTTAATTCTTCATTGGCTTGCAGTTAGTTATTGCATCCAAAATGCAATAATAATAATAGGCTGGTCAGGATGGGGGGGGAAAGTTGTCCTTTTAGAAAACATTCAGTTGGCTCGCATCATAGAGTTATATACTCTAAGGCTCGCATGCATGCACGCACACACACACACACACACACACACACACAACCAAAGAACCGTTTACAGGTGCTGTAAGTTTGCAGCGTTAGCATAGGAGCTAGCGTTGGCTAATGTAGCCTTGTAGGTCTAACACTGTTACACCTTCTGTCCCTCTCAGTGTGGATTTTATTTTTGTTAATGCAAGATGAAAACAGCAATGCTTATGGACTGGTTACGAGGTTAGTATTAGTCCTAGCCCTGGTCCTCTACTCCTCTCTCTCTTTACTCCGTGTGTGTGGAACTGGGAGGGAGGAGGAGCAGGCAGAGAGAGTGCGCTGTGCTCTGTGTCTACTCCTCGGTGTTACAGAGACACGCAGCTAAGCTATACATCTCCTTACAACTGTACTCTACCGGATTTTCAATGAGAGTGGAGAGTGGTTTTTTGCGCATTTATGACAAAATATAATAATCGGCCGTCTTCACTTGATTTCTGAACAAACCTGACCCCTGAATCATGTTCCATTTTCTCCCAAAAACTGAATTTCAGCCCAATTCCGCAATATTCCGCGTTTTATTCCAATTCCGTTTTTATTGGTCATTTCCGCGATTCCGTCCGCGATTCCGTTAACACGGATTCCATATGGCTCTAGGTATGTTGTGGAGTAGAGAAGAGCTAAGGAGCCAATAATAATAATACTTTATGTTGTTGTGTTGTTTTGTTTGTTTCACAGTGTTGTTGACAGAGGCTGGCTTATTCACATGGTTGACAGAGGCTGGCAACCATGTGAACAAGCTTAACACCACCTACTGTACTGTACTGTACTGTACTGTACTGTACTGTACTGTACTGTACTGTACTGTACTGTACTGTACTGTACTGTACTGTACTGTACTGTACTGTACTGTACTGTACTGTACTGTACTGTACTGTACTGTGTCTGCCAGCAGTGAAACCACTTGAAGGACTCAAGGGCAGAGAGTTGCTCTCATGGACAGTGAAAAAAGGGACGCATTGTGTGAACTGTACAAACAGAACCTGCCACTACGGCACGCAAGCAGGATGGAACCTTTTAAAGTACAAACACTGCATCACGGTTGCTATGCCTGACTGTGCCAACTGCCAAACAGCCACAGTTTACATCCATGGTCTGTCCAGCAGTGTTGTTTTTGTCGACTAATACAATGGCAAAATGTTTTCGTCCACTACCTTTTTTCACAGACGAAAACTAAATAGAAACTAAATGAAAACTTTACACTTGGTTGCATGCTGAAAATAGCTGATCTACCGTCTCACAACAACACGTCACACTGCGTTATGAGCTTAAAGATCGGCTATTTTCAGCAAGTGTAAAATCAGCCATTACGACGGCATCAAGGCCCGCCAAAATACATTTTAGACGACTAAATCAACCTTGGTTTAGTCGACTAAAATTGCATGACATTTAGTCGACTAAAACTAGAGTAAAATGTGACTAAAACGAAATGAAAACTTTTCAAAAGACTATGACTAAAACTAAAATAAAGTTTTGCTGCTCCCTCTATACTAGAACTCCACCAGCTTTTAGCGCCACGAAAAAGTGAGACAAAAAGCATGGCAGCAGAAAGTCTCGTGGTGTGGTGTCATCTCGCCTTTGTTCATGTCATGACTCTCCTCGGGACAGTCAGTCCACCTGGCACTACACGTGTACTATAGCGGCAGCCCAATGTATACGTTACCCTCGTAGGTTATCTAGATATGTCGTTACCTGATGCAGCAATGGCTGTAGTATTACGCAGAGATAATGCACGCACCCCAAAGATGATGATGATTGGGTGTGCCTGTGTGTGTGCATGCGTGCGTGCGTGCGTGACTGCGTGCGTGCGTGCGTGTGCGTGCGTGCGGACAGAAGACCTCTTCTCTTTTAGCAACATTGTAACATACTGTAAAGTTTACAGTACATGTCACAATGTTGCTAAAAGAGAGGAGGTTTACAGTGTATTAGTGTAAACAACTGTCTGGGGTTGGTGTATAAAATGATAACGTTAAGAGCCTACATCAGATAGCAAGATGATTATCATGGCGCGAGGACGGAGTCTGTCTGCATGGCATGCTGCAACATGACTGTGCTTCTCTCTTACACCAGTGTGTGTGTGTGTGTGTGTGTGTGTGTGTGTGTGTGTGTGTGTGTGTGTGTGTGTGTGTGTGTGTGTGTGTGTGTGTGTGACGCTGCAAATCATGAACGCAGTGCCCGAGTGCAGTGAAACTTTACACGCATATTCCCACTAGGCTGAGGAAGCAATGCCACTTGACAGCCTCATGGTGGCGCTATAACAGGCCAAGTCACATCTTCACATCTGCATCTGCATACAACTTTGTATTCACACTACCTACAGGCCAAGGAAAAACGTCTGGCCAGCATTTTTCATATAATCTGGTATCGCCAACATCGGAGACAATCAACCGCTAAGTTGTTTGACGGGTTTGTTTTCATGTAGTCTATTTATGGAATAATATTTAACCACTTAAATAAACCTTCTCTATACTTAGTGAAACTAGTATTCAGTTCGCCTGAGTACTTCCTCTCTACACCAAATGTATTTGCTGAAAATAGCCGATCTACAAGCTCACAACTAAGGCAGCAACGATTAATCATAATCGAAACGATTATTCAATTAGTTGCCAACTAATTCTGTAATCGTAATTGAATCGGCAATTCATTGCTGGAGTTTTTCCCCAATTAATTGTGTGTGTTTTTCCACTTAAACCAAAGTTTTTCCAGTGTTAAATGTATCTAAGCTAAAGTGAGCCCTCTTTCTTCCCTTCCCTGATAGTTGCACATGCACAGTAGCGACTGCAAAGATAAATATGACACATAATAATGGTGGCACATTATAATTCCAGCAGCTCTACTCACAGTGCATTGTGTTTGCGACATAGGGTTTTTAAGGAAATATAACCAGTAAAACGCCCGAGGGCGAGAAGCGAGGCGGGCATCCGCCTAGTTGACGGCAGACTGCTGGGCGAGCGCTGGCGCTTTGGCATGGGGAGTCAGATAAACATGAAATTAATTCTGTACCCATATAAGGAGCATGTCCAGGTTACAGGGTTTGATGAGGTCAGATCAACATATGGAATTGGAATGTCAGAACAGGTCAGCTCCAGTTCCAGGTCAGCTCTCAGTTCCAGTACATGGAAATCTAAGGGTGGTAGCGGGGACATTCTCTTGAGTGTACAGGGTTTGATGAGGGCCCAGGTAGGGCTGGGCCTTAATTTCCGGGCCTGTTGAGAACTGTTTTCGCTAGGGATGCTCCGATCACGTTTTTGGGGGCCGATCCCGATCACAGACCTTTTTTTTTAAGATCGGCCGATTCCGATTCCGATCACGATCTTTTTAAATATCTTTATTAATATTTTTATTAACTTTTTTTTTTTTTTTTTCTTTTTACTAAAAAACCTGGCAACCCGCGCCCCCGCTATATTTCTCCAGTAGCGGTGCCGAACCGAGAAAGTGACACATTATTTTGGATGTAAAACTGCGCAGACTTTTGCTTTGTTGATCGGTTTCGCGGATCGGTGGATTTTGCACGGCCGATCCGATCGATCGGTGATCGGCCACGATCGATCGGCCACCGATTGATCGGAGCATCCCTAGTTTTCGCCGTGTGCGCCTGCACTAATAACTTTGGGGCAGGTCCATATATGGAGATCTAAGGGTTTGAGGTTTGAGGGTTTGAGGTTTGAGGTCAGATGAGTTGCTGGCCAATATTCACATCAGTCACAATGACCTGGGCACCATATATGGGGGCTGAGGTCACGTGATGTCACGATGACCTGGGGGCTTGCCTGGGGTGAGTGACGAGGATTGTGGGTTAGGTGACGTGACAGAGTGACGAGGGTTGTGGGTTGTGTCAAAAACGCAAGGTTTCATTGTTTACTGTGTGTTACTTATATTGTGTATATAAGTCTACAATTATATATGTGTTGTTACTATTCCTTGACCTTCCTCGTTTCAAAAGTTTATATTTCTTCCCTAGACTACTGTAAACTGTAAGTAGGCTAATTTCAGTAATGTGATTCTGACCAACTACAGGTGCCCCTGTAGAAATGGATATCCCATTAATAATGAATGATGTAAATAGACATACATAATTGATGACTTCGCTATCTGCGTCTCCACAGCAAAAGGTACTCGACTTTGAGACAAAGATGGCACTCATTTTATGAGATGCCATTCATTAGCAATGAGCAGAAGTGCCATACAGCAAAACAGAAATAATTGATGGTTGGAAGCAAACGGCACAAAGGCCCAAAATTGAGAAACACTTAACAAGTTAATTGGTGAAGATTTTATTGTGTTCCAATGAGAATCACACACACACACACACACACACACACACTTGGAGGTCGTATTCTCTCAAAGTGGAGATCGTTTAATGGAGCCGTTACAAGACACAACATCCCATTTACCAATTTGTGTACGTGTGTCCGGCGTCTGTGGATAAATAATGCGATTCCAAGGCCACCGGCGCACATGCACACTTTGCACAGTCAGCTGCTGCACTGCATGCCTTTGTCTTCCACATGCAGCAAAGGTCGTCGTGAACGGGACTCGAACACGCAACGCACTGTCACTGTTATGTGGCATGCGCCTGGACCACTTGGCCAGCGGGAGCCACACAAGCCAGTGTTATTCAGTAAGTGCTTTTGTTTTGTCCCACCTGGAAAAAAGCTCAACCAGCGACAGACAGACAGACTACCTCTACAACAGGATGCCAGCCCTGAAGAATCAATGAAGGGACAACGAAACGGACCAGAACAGAACAGAACGGAAGAAAATCATTCCTGTCCACCTATGGAAGATTGCCTTGGGCAACACCACGAGACAACATTTCCAGTTCCCAGTAAATGTATTGAAGAACAGTCTCTCAACCAGCACATGTTGTACAGTACACTGTACATTATTCTCCACAGTATCATAATGACAACATAAGCTTACACTTTTGAAGCGAATACTGGATATCTCGCCTCAAAACACAGTTGCCCCGCCCCCCCCGGGTGTACAGCCGGAACTGAACTGCTCAGCCTGGCATTCCTAAACTTAACCTCAGTAAAACGGTGCCAAAACCTAACCCTATTCCTAAACTTAACAACCAGGAAAACTATGCCTATAACCCTAAACTTATTTAATCTAACCATTATTCTCAGTGAGGTCGGCAGAAAATAAATGAGGGTGAGCGCGTTTTAAGGCGAGCATTCCGGATACCGTGACCACAACACTGTGTGACACAGCGACCACTGTCCTGACCTCAGCCTTCTTATCTGCTGGTGGTGGCTCCACCAGCACTGGCCACGGCCTGGCTGCAAACAGCCTCAACCACAACTCTGGACCAATACTGTACTGCAATAACAAACAGTTCAAAGACACTATTATGATATGGGCTGGTACTTTAACGGATTCATTTTGATTAATTAATTACAGACGATATAACACGTCAGGATTTAAAAAAGTTACGCATTGGACGAGTTTCAGGTGCACAGATCATACCAACCAACAGACAACAAACCCTAGTCTACACAAGAAGGCTATCAGACTGCTTTGATTGGCCCAGTGGACACAAGAAGGCTATCAGACCGCTTTGGTTGGCCCAGTGGACGGGACAATTAAATTAAAAAAATAACTCAATCGTTTTAATTGGAGAAAAAAAATGCTTCTCACGTTAAATATTGATATGCGATTAAACATGTGATTCATTATGATTAATTCATTACAAAGCCTCTGATTAATTCGATTTTCTTTCTCCTAATCGTTTAGTCCCAGCCCTACTTATTATGCACGCACACAGCAGCAGGATACATTTACTGCATGCAGTGTGTGTGTGTGAACCCTGCTATATTACACTTGATTAAACATATCTTGGGTCTACATTGATTGTACAAACACTGGGGAATTCCGCACGATTGGTTGCTTAAGATAAAGCACGTAACCCTTAGAGTAGATAGATGATATGATCAGGTGATGAAGTTCTGGGGATTTGTTTATTTAACACAATCAGACTTCTAGTAAAAAAGAAAAGTGACAGAAATGACACTGACAATGACAGAAGTGACACAAAGGAGGTTCATTTGGCGTTGAAAATAAATCTCCATCAAATCGAACTCGGCTTCAGTTGGAAAAAGAAGGTCCTCTCTTCTCTGCTCGATGGCGCACATTCAAATAGAGCCTATGCGCATGCATAAAGTGAGTGGCAAATTGAGTGGCAAAGTGCGTTTAACATCGTTTAATGCAATCAGGTAGGATCTTTTTGGCTGTATGGACTGTCATGGGCAGAAAGTAGTTTTTGAGAACCATTCTAAGGAACAGCAATGTCCATGTTCACCTATGTGTGTGCCTATGTATGTGTTGGTTCATGAGCACCAGTATGACCATGACTACCGTACCAGTAGGGGCGCTGTTGTGCCAGAAACAGAGAGAGAGAGAGAGAGAGAGAGATAGTATTAGTGCTGCACTGTTGCCTGCTAATGAGAGAGAGAGAGAGAGAGAGAGGAGAGGAGGGGGGGGGGGGGGGGGGGGGGGGAGAGGGGAGTTGCACCACTCAGTTCACACAGGTGTGATTTTTGCCACTCAGCAGGCGGCCACGCATAACTTCCCGGTATGATGATGATGATGAGGTCACGCACATAGCCTCTACTGCACTGCAAATGAACCGCCGCTGTATTGAACAGCGGCGTTGCTCAACAAGCTGTGAGTGACCACACCTTCTTATATCCTTATCATAGTCGTGACTTCACAACGGGCCAAAAACAGCCTTCAGCAATCAATCACATGTGGCACCAGCTGTCCGTCTAACCGTGGTCCCTGACCAATACAGGAAACAAAAGGACCTTTTCAACCCCGTCGTCATCCAACTCTGTCCGCGCAGGTCTTTGGCTGGGAACAAAGCCAACTGTCCAGCCAAATGAAACTCGCTTCAGCTCGCTGGAACAAAGGCCTCAAAGAGGCACGGGGCAAAATCATCACAGGAAAAGTTACGCAACGTCACACATAAAGATCAAATTCATGATGAAGAAGCCATAAACAAAGAGAACTGGGTTGAGGGGGGGGGGGGGGGGGGCTGAAAAAAAAATGGAGACATGGAAATAATGATTTAGGATGCTCCGTCTGTCTGTGTGTGAATGGTTCTGGTTCTGCCTGGCTGAGCTAACCGGGCTGAAACGTATGGTTCCCTCTCACCGACCGCGCCGTTCAATTAATGCGACACACAAACAGGAAACCCATCACCATAATTAAATAGGCCCACGCCCGACAACAAGCATGTTGCACCATTAACAAGGAGAAGAATAGTTACACTTCAGCTCCTCTGGGTTGGGTTGGGGCGGAAAGGGGGGGGGGGGGGAGGGGGGGTGCAGTGTGCATGTGTGTGTTCATCAATCCTCAGCAGCGCAGACTTCACCTTTACCACGCTGGGTATTTATGGAATTATACACGATCAATGTGTTAACTCTCTGCGCACCGTTTGTGTGATGCAGCCTAGTGGTGCTACAACTGGTGGTTGCTAGGAAACGCCTGGAGAAACTCTCTCATTCATTATGTGCCTTTTCATTCGCCACCGCCTCCTCCCCGTTCCCTCGCTGGCTGAGTTTCTTTTCAAATCCATTATCCATTAACTAGAGCTGCAACTATCTTCTATTTATTCAACTATTTTCTCACAGATTATTCTATCGCTAATTCTATTGACTCTCCCAGGGGTCCTCCATGGGATGTGTTAAGGCCAAGGGGGGGGGGGGGGGGGGGGGGAGGGTCCTCAAAAATGTTACTTACAGTAAAGTACATACTGCATCCCCCCCCCCCCCCAACACACACACACACACATACACATACAGATGTCAGTGGGTCATCATGCACGTGTTTGTGGTTGTCTGCTACTTCACTATACGTTGCTAAATTATAGGCAGGGCAATGTCATATTTTCCTCCGCGTGATGTCGAAGCACACTCAGCACATTTCAACCAAACGGGGGTCCCACAGGGTCCATGGAAACATTGCAAGCTTAAAAGGGTTCTGTGACTCCAAAGAGTCTACCAGTCTAGAGATATTACTTTGTACACATGCAGGCAGCATCGATTTAATCCACTAGTTCCCAAACGTGAACCGAGATGTCACGAGTGTATTATGTATTGACGAGGCGTGGCAACGGCTTTATACAGTACATGCGTGACTTTACTGCTCATTAGCAGGTACAGATAACATGTTGTTTTTCATAATCCATTAAATCAATTAGTTCAATTAAAGTATTTCCTGTACACAAAGCTGTTGAACCGTCTCAGATTGTGAGCCGATTAAAAGGTTTATGGAGATACAACACGTGCTAATTGTTGTTTGTTGAGTCGTGCAGAGCACTGGTTAAATATTCTGATATTGAACAGTGTTCAATATCAGAATATTGAGACGGTTCAACAGCTTTGTGTACAGGAAATACTTTAATTGAACTAATTGATTTAATGGATTATGAAAAACAATAAATCCTGTATATTTCGTCGTAAAGCTCACCAGATGGAGCTATGATGGATATGTACCGGTCAGCATGTTCAATGAACACTTCCAGGTTTATAATCTGACCCGCGTGGCTGGAACGTTAATCCACATACCCCATAATGCGAATATTCTGATCACATTTATTAAAGGATTACCTGTCTTAGTTGATTTGGAATACCATATTTGGGCTACATTCTATAACTAAATGTTTTGCACCTGAAATACTAAATTAAATACTTAATCAATCAAATAAAAACTCATCTAATGATGAATCGGTCGGTGTTGCACCCTCGAACCAGCCCTACAAACCATTAAAGCAAACTGTTTCATAGGCATTGCTATTATTAACTTAAGTGACATTACGTTCCTTTGTATAGCTAGGGGCTAGGGGGCATTTTTTTTAGACTCAATCCACACCGTCCTAATGAACTTAAACTAGTTCTCATGAGCTCATTTGCATATTACCCAGCAGCGCAGAGGGCTTTGGACTAGATCAGTGGTGGTGGTGGCCTGCCTGTGAGTGAAGAGAAGAACTCCTTCACTTACTGCCTATCGATCATTTACGCATCCATTATAATATAGATTATCGATTGCTTTTTCATTAACCCATTTTGACCTGAGATCAGATTCTAGTAGAGAGTTTTCTGAAAAAGCTATGTTTCTATGTCAGTCGTCCTTCAATTTTTCACTGAGTGGCGTGCTACGAGCTTAACCACGAGCTTACATGAGCTTGTAGATCTGCTATTTTTCAATAGCTAAAGCATAACGTAATGCTAACACCAAAAGGGGTTCCCGCCCAAAATGGGTTAACTTGACCAGACCGACAGACATATTGGACCAGTATGTGTAGCACATGCTGGACCTTGTGGATCGGACACACAAGAAGACATTTCTCTGGATCAGGAGTAATATATAAAGCGGAAGTGAAGCCTCCTCCCCACTTCCGTTTCGTCTTTACAGTCGTGCAAATTTATCCTTATATAAATAGAAACCATCTCAGCATAATATCTTGCTGCTTAACAGAAATAAAATTTTAAAAGATAAGCTCTAAAATATATTTTTAAATATATTTTCGTGAACGGAAATGGCAGCTTCCTTACTCGGATTTCTGGGGGGTGTAGTTCCAGACTCTATATAGCATTCAGAGATTGTGGAATAGTTGTCTGGCTGACTAATGTGAGAGGGACTCGGTGCGATTCCACCCGGACCCAAATGCAGCTCAGTTGACATATTTGCGGCTTCAGCTCTGGTATCTGCTGCTGTGGCTACCGTAGATGGTGAAACACACTCTTCCGGCGTCACTCAGCCATGACTCACATAGTCTCTGTGGTACATTTGACAGGTCCTGTCAGTGAAACACAGTCCTGATGTACTCACAAATCACTTCAAAATAGGAAGAAAAAATAGAAAGGAAACAGGCTCATTCAGCTTTTGGCATTTAGTAGGCGGAGTAAAAAGGTTTGGAGTGACGCTGTAAATGAAGACTGTATTTGATTGTAATTGGACTGAAAGACGACGTCCATTCATGCATTCCATCCACTGTTGGCCACGGTTGCTTTGAATGTGACCAGTTCAGTGTGGGCCTGACACAATGGCTCCCTGTTGGAACCAACTTCTGCTTGTCAAAAACCATTAACATCACAGCAATTACACTGTCGCCACACTACGGAATAACTGTTTTTTAGCTAACTTGGGGTCTGACTCCACTTGTACGTGTATGCCAAACAAGCCTATATACAAAGAAATGCATTGTGGCTCATTAAGTTATAATCTTAACATCTTACATTTTAGAGAGACGCTGTGGAGAAATATATGGTCTTTCTTGTGCCAAACTATGTGAGTCAAGGCCGTTCTAAATCCCTCTTAGCTTTACGGTATGTATGGGTTTCAAATTAAAACATTCCTTGTTCATTCTCGGGACAAACCCTGTAGAATAGACCTACAGTAAAGTGTTGCCAGTGGAAGTGTGGGACGTCAAGTCCAGGGAGACCACAGTATAGTTCAGCAGCGTGGCTGCTGGCCCACTGTGTGTTTCTTCTGTAAAACATCCTGAGGATATAGACTAAAAAAATCCCCGTCTGTCTGGGGATGATGAGGAGGACCTATTTTAGGCCCTGCACAAGTGAAAAGACCTTGGGTGGGATCCGAAGACACAGCACTGTAAACATAACAGGAAGCCTAGGCTGAAGACCTAGGGAAGCCAGGCGGGCCGATCACAATAAACGCCTGGCTCCTAGAAAGTTTCCACGTGAAACTTTCTTGTTGTGTTCTTCGTGTTCAGGTGTTGAGGAATGCAACAGGACACAGAAGCACACTGTGTGTCCAGTGGCTACACGAGGACCTGAAAGCATCGACTCAAAGTCCTCAATCTCATTCTATAATTGATGTGGTTTCACGGCATGAACTGGCGGTCGTGTGTCTCATGAGACACGGTTTTAACACTCCGACACACTCAGAGCAACGCAAGTTTTAAATGCCTCTCTCAAGGCACCCTTATCCCTGGTGTGACCGTACCTGGCAGCCAGCCAAAATACATCATCGGCTTTACAGTAATGAAAGTTATTCTTTCAGTGACGTGAGGATTGGAACAACAGCGCCAGTGTCTCTCACAAGGACTGGCCGGTTCACAATGAGACATCACACACCCTCCAGAGCAGTGAATCTCAAACATTGTCATGTCAAGATATGTGACATGACATGAGATGAATGTAATGTATCCTCTTGTGAAAGGACTTTGTGCCATGGACCACCAAAAATATTAGCTACTGTATGCAACCCTAGGGGGGCTGCCAAATATGTTTATTGGCCAGGTATGAGCATTGCTCTCACAAGTCACATGTGATGTGACCGACCAGAAATGGTAGAAGTATAGCAATAACTAGAGGATTATGGGAGTACGACGATGCATGGTATATCTGCTATTTTTGAGGGGCGCCAGCCCCTCCTATGTCCAGCTTTGAGGGTCTGTGTAAACACAAACATTGAAGACAAAAGTGTGTAAACACAAACATTGAAGACAAAAGTGTGTAAACACAAACATTGAAGACAAAAGTGAGGACGCAAATTGTGATTGTCATACATTCCGGCTGGAATGTATGATGACTCGAGTCAAGAATGCCCCTCACTTCACTTCACACGGGCATGATTTTATTTATTTTACTTATAGTACGACTAAGACACACTCTCTTGTATGATGAAGTAAGGCATTCATTCAAAACTTGAAATATGGAGATACAAGCCCCACCTGTGCAATCACTAGTTGTTGATGTGTGACCGACTTTTGTCTACACTTATTATCTAATTATATTTTCCTAAATCTGGAGACAATTCATACATAATTCATATGTAAACTAGACGCATATTCTCCTGCTCATTACTGTGCATAAATGCACCATCTATACATAAATCTTCTGCGTCAAAGTTTGACATTTAAAATGGTAAATGCAGCTCTATGCCCTCATAGTACCCGCATACCTGACGACACCCACAGCCACAATATTAGAGGCAGAAAGAACAACGATCTGGTACAACCCACTTATAAAACAAACATGGGTGAATTCTCCTTCTACAGCACTTCCACCCAAGTGTGGAATATGCCCTGACCCCTTCACTCAAAAAATGCAAATCACTGGCGCCCTTTAAAACAGGCCTGAGTGAAAATCCACCTTTCAGCAGGAGGGAGGGCGAGGTGAATTTACCTGCCGACCCATGAGCCCCCGGCCGACCCATGGGATGACCCACCACCTCTTTATAACCCCCTTCCCCTTTTCCCCCAACCAGTACATGTCTTTAAAGTGTTTTATTATTTTTGGTGATGATTTGAATTTTGTTGATATTTCTCATGCCATGATTATGAATTGAATACCCGGCAGGAGCTGAATGGAAACAAGATATTTTTTAGGCGCTATCTAAGGGCTTAGTATTTCTTTGGCTTTTTTTACTATTTTGCTAAACATTTTTGAATAGTTAAAATGGCCAGTCTACAAGCTCACGTGTCAATGTGGATTGGCTAGTTTAACTATTCAAAAATGTTTTTCAAAATAGTAAAAAAAAGCAAAGAAGTTTAGGGATAAGGGGTTTAGCGGTGACGAAAATGGAGCCCTAAGTGTTTGGCTGTACTCTGTGTGTAGTTGAACCACATGTAAAAGAGACTACTTAGAATTGAGACTGAGCTGCTTTTGTTTGTGAGCATGTGCAACAACTTTTATTTCCTTTCCGAAAGCTGTTATTTTGAAAGCTAATGGCAGATGATGGACCTCTGCTTTTATGATGGTTGCGGTGTAATCATGTCAAAGTCATCTATACCCTAAAGAGAGAGCCACGCTGGCTGGCCTGCCCCCAAAGATGTAGGGACATGTTGTCCAAGTACAGATAGCACGTACATGTGCACACACGCACGCATTCACACACATACACACACACACACACACACACACACACACAGCGCACGCGCCTTGTCACTGCCAAGGTTACTTGCATGCAGGAATTCAACTTAGCGCATCACGTTGGCTGATTAACGGTAGCACACAGCTGCTAGCGACCCTGTCTCACACAAGGTTGTTCTTCTTTAATATGAACGGAGGCGTTTTGCACACCAGCCAGGCCACCTGATTAACGTGCTCGGGAAGAGGAGAACGGCATGGGTCCACTTCTCTACTTAGTGATGTAAGCTTTATTGAGACAGTCAGAGGGAGACGGTGTATAGGAGAGACAGGCAGTAGGAAAACTGAGACGGAGACGGCATAGGAGAGACAAACATTATAGGAAAGCTGAGAGAGACTGTGGAAGAGACAAACAGTAGAATGCTGAGAGAGTGTGTGGAAGAAGAGACAAACAGTAAGAGACAGACGGTGCAGGAGAGACAGACCATAGGAAAGCTGAGAGAGAGACAGTGTGGTCCTGTGTGGAGATATATTATTTGTTGTGCCAGGGAGGGTTGTACTATTGCAGTTGTCAGGCCAGGCGTATTAAATCTTTTAGATTTGACCAAAAGAGGAGCTATTCATGTTTCATGCTTTGGTGTTTATGAGATGATAAGCCATAGCCATATCAGTGTTTATTACTGGTCAGAAAGGTAACGGTGGTTTGTTTTGACGGATTAGCCTAAACCTACATATCACTGATATCAGTCAGTCACAATCTCCCTCCCGGGTCTGTTACTGACAGGATTAATTTGCCTCCATGTGGTCTTTATGGTTCAGGGATGCTTTAGTATAGCACAGTATATCACAGTAGTAAAACTATTTTAATGTTGCCTATATTAGATTTATCTGACACATATCGGACACATGAACTGCACTTCCTGTATCAGGGACAATCAATCAACCAATACTAAAGCAGTGCACGGCATGCATTGCACTGTGGGTTATTTTAGCTTAAATGCCACCTATAATTACATGCTCAAAATACAGACGCCACGTTGAAAATACTAAAATAGTACATGATTTGCTTAACTTTTTTGTGTAGTTTAGTTGTATAGAATTGGAATTGCTTTAATTATTGTGTGGTTATCATAAAATCCCACCTTGACTTGCCTCACGGGCACCCAGGCCGTAGCAGCCTATACAGTTAACGGCAGTGTCGTAAAGCTCACCAGATGGCGCTATGATGGATATGTACCGGTCAGCATGTTATCTGTACCTGCTAATGAGCAGTAAAGTCACGCATGTATGAAGTTCGTTGCCACGCCTCGTCAATACATAATACACTCGTGACATCTCGGTTCACGTTTGGGAACTAGTGGATTAAATCGATGCTGCCTGCATGTCTGCATGTGTACAAAGTAATATCTCTAGACTGGTAGACTCTTTGGAGTCACAGAACCAATTTTAAGCATGCAATGTTTCCATGGACCCTGTGGGACCCCCGTTTGGTTGAAATGTGCCGAGTGTGCTTCGACATCACGCGGAGGAAAATATGACATTGCCCTGCCTATAATTTAGCAACGTATAGTGAAGTAGCAGACAACCACAAACACGTGCATGATGACCCACTGACATCTGTAGCATGATGTGTGTGTGTGTGTGTGTGTGTGTGTGTGTGTGTGTGTGTGTGTGTGTGTGTGTGTGTGTGTGTGTGTGTGTGTGTGCCAATGTTGTTTTTGTAAATAACTTAAACAACCGCACCCGTCGTAACTGCCGCCATTAATGTAGTCAGTTGCTGAGATGTTCTGCAAACTTGTTTTAATCATGTGTGCCATGTCGGCCATAAGGCACTGAAGAGTGGAGGATCTACCAACAAACATGGGCTGTCCATGACCCCACCCTGGACGCTATGGGTAGACACTCTCTGGGCCTATAACGGATCATCAGTGGAATGATTTCCAAACGGTGGAGAGGGCGTTTAGAGAGACGTTGTATACAAAGAAACAGACTGAAGTGACCAATGTTGGCTGTGAATAAGTTCATATGTTGCCTATATTCTGTACATTTAGGGCTTGTTTGGACTCAAGCACTGAGACACATGAAGCTTCGAGTGAGTAGTATATCAGAAGCAACTGAAAATATTTGTGCCATTGATAATTTATTTTATAAATGTGGACTCAATTGTAGTGTGTGTGTGTGTGTGTGTGTGTGTGTGTGTGTGTGTGTGTGTGTGTGTGTGTGTGTGTGTGTGTGTGTGTGTGTGTGTGTGTGTGTCAATCAGCGCCAAACATTGCCATGTCATAGGTGTTTATACTGTGGGATGACAATGGGATCATGCTCTGAAACCTTGCCAAATGTCGACTCCTACTCATTATGTCATAGAATCTAGATGTCCGATGTCACACAGGCTGGCCACATGGAGTCAGAGATCCACACTGGATAGATCGGCTATTTCCAGTACTTAAAACTAGACTGTATTTCATTCATACTGTCTCATTCAACTGTCTCAACAACCTTCTTTCTGACGTACGCCGTTCAGATCTCTACTGTATTCTGTCACTGTACGACGAACAGAGTCATTGACATTGTTTATGCAGTCACATGTTGGACTGCAAAGCCTGACTCACATACACCGTAATGTCAAAGGCATGTCTCAGTCCCCTATGCTCACATTCCATTGAGATATTTTTAAAGCCCAAAGGAATAAAAAAAAACAAAAAAACAATGAGTTGTACTTGGAAGTCAGGGCCTCGGAAACTCCACCAGCAACCAGTAAGACCTTGCGGCCACAGAGCCAACCACAATCTTTACATAACTCTGCCTACCAACAACTCGCATTGTTTGAGAGACCGGGGGAATTATTCCCTTTGCCCAACCAACACGCAATATTTACATGACTCCTATTGTGTTTCATAGCTAAGCTACTAGCTGTGTCTGTCATCGGATGAAGAGATTCCTGTTAAATTCATACAAAATCACTGTTGGAAAAAGTGACGCGTTGTTCAGCCTCAGGGGGGAGAAAAAAAGGGTTGAAGGCCTGAAATTATGGAACACTTGAGTGTCACGTTACCTTTACCCTGTCACATTGACCTTTATGCCCCAAAAAGTCTTTTAAAATGCACAATTTTGTACTTTTTGTACTACAGTGGTTCTCAAAAATAATTATTTCAAGGACCCCTAAATTGATATTTGGCTGCAGACTGCCATCTGAAAAGGTTTTATAGAGACCCAATAAGAGAAGAAGTGTGTCTATTTCAAAAGTATACCAAATTGTTCCAAATTCTTCAGAAATAGCAGATCTACCCGTGGTGAGCTTGTAAATCGGTTATGTCCATGCATTCACAATAAAAGAAAACAATGATCTGATTGTCCTTTAGCTTCTTTCTTATTGCATCCTTCGTATATTGCAGGGTTTGAATGGTGAACTTCAGATAAGGACTGCAAAAAACGCCCCAAAACAAAATGGCCTAGTTGTTATAGTCCGCAGGGCTTTGGACAAACTCTTCAAAAAGCACATGGAAACATCTGTGTCCACATCCAAAACAAGGATCACAATTAATCTTTTCTTCACACTAATCCTGCTGAAAGCTGTGGCAGGAACAGCAACAACCACAAGATTGTTCCAGAAAACAAGCAGCTGAGAGAAGCTTATTGCCTAATTTATGCTTTTGTCGTACGACAGCATCGCGCATCAGACATAGGCGATCTACAAGCCTACAGCGCTTCATGAGAGCAACACATTGTGAGGCTTGTAAATCGGCTATGTTTGGTGCACAACACCATCATATGATTAAGTATATGAGTTAGGAGTGAAAGCTAAACCTTGCTGTTAGTGTTGCAACTATCCCTTATATTTCTGCCATTCTAAAGGCTCGTTTTGTGATGCCTTTTTCTTTATTTATTTCTTTCAACAACAAAAAAATGTATTGTTTTGAAATCAATTAGTTTGATTAATTCCCTGTACACAAAGCTCAGATGTGAACTGGCTCAAAAGGTAAAATTGTAGATATAGGGCTCCATCTTGCCCTTATCCATAAACTTATTTGCACATTTTTTTACTATCTTGAAAATCATTTTAAAATAGTTCAACTAGCCGATCTACATCTACACGTTGTGAGCTTGTAGATCAGCTATTTGAACTATTTTAAAAGGTTTTTTTAAATAGTAAAATAATGGCAAATAAATTCAGGGATAAGGGTTAAGATATAGCCCATTATATAATCTGCCAACACGTGCTAATTGTTGTTTGTTGATTCATGCAGAGCACTGCTTGAACTTCTGATACTGAACACTACCAGGCATATAATCTGACCCGTGTGGCTGGAATGTTAATCCCACATACCCCATAATCTTAATATTCTGATCACAGTTATTAAAAAAGGATTAATTAGGTGTCTGGTTTAATTTGGAGTACAATAGGCTACGCTCTATAATTAGATGATTTGCACGTGAAATACTCTGTCTGGCTGGTTTACTGTGACTCTCCTTAAACGGTTGCATCGATCGACCCTTTGCTATATTACCGTTCCTGGAATCCATCTATGCCAAGTCATAACATTAACTCAGTCACACAGCTGTGTTTTACAGTGCTTTTGATCCTGATTTGTTCCGTCATGCCTTATGCCAACAGCGTTTCTCTTTTACTATCAGCTGGTCCAGAGGGCAGTTGATTGGCTGACATCAGCTGAAACAGCTGATTCATATCCCTGACTGTCAGAGAGCAGAAGCAGCAGCTGTCATTGTTAATGGATGTGCCATTGTCAGAATGCAAACCGCAGCAACAGCAGTCTGACAGCAGCGACGGCCAGCAGAAACGTTTGCCGTAAAAAAAAAAGAGAGAGAGACAAATAGGGAACAAATAGAAAACCCTGGTCCACTCATCGGGACTGACCGACCGACCGGCCTCGCTACCAGAGCCTCCACCACGTCCAATCTGATCCTCTCTGGAATGTTGGACGGCTTTTGCCACCCCCTGCTCGCTCCCCCCCCCCCCCCCCCCCCCCCCCCGCGCTTCCTGCTTTTGGAGAAATAATTCTAACTGGAGACTTGGAGATGGTTATCTACTCTGAAGCTGAAGACCTCTGTGTCATGAAAAGGGTTAAATAAAATGGACGGACAGTCAGCAAAGCGGGCAGGGCACTCAGAGAAAGAGTCAGAGAGACCATAATTGTCAGATCTGTTCTCTTTCCTCTCCGACTGCTTTGTGAGTCAACGGTATCGACCTTCGACCAGAACCACAAACACACACACACACATCCATCAGATGATGTAACTCCCTCTCCTCTGTCAACCCACCGACACCTCCAAGTCACCTCTGCACTCTTTCTGATGACAACAACCCAGAACATGACTTCCTGTATGTATTCTAGCAGTAATAATGAGGCAGTAATAATAATCAGAACTACCTACTAGACTAGGCCCATGCATTAGGCCTGTTTTAATACTGTGACATTTTGCTCATGGCATTGGCGCCTCGAACCCCTGATGGAACTAATTGTCTCTGGCCCTGTTTGACCTCAAGTGAGCCGTTATATCCCAGATGGTTTCCGACCACTTAAGACACAACCCCGTTTTCATTAATCATCCGTGTCCCCGTGGAGCTCAGAATCACCTTGTAGGTTAGCGCTGCCTTGACGCAACCGAGGCCCGGCTGTCAACCCCCCCCCCCCCCCCTCCCCACCCAGCCAGGAGGGCTTGCATAATGTCAGCATGATGCATGGCTGTGGAGGAGTGGATGTTTTGACATCGTTAAAAAGTACTCCACTGAATAAGCACAACTAGTCCACAAGCAAATACGATTAATATGATAATCAGTATTTTATTTGGGCTTTTTGTCAATCAATCAATGCCAACGTACACTTTCACTGGGAAACTTGAACCAATGACGGCTCAGAGCATGGCTCAAAACAGCCAATTAGAGGCTGTGTTTTGGTCACTGTGTGGGCAGTTTATTTTTTCCTTCCCTCCCGAATTCAAGGCTCTGTTTTTAAACGAGGATGAACAACGTCACTGTGGCCACTCTCCCTCTCTCCCTCTCTCTCTTTCTCTCTCTCTCTCTCTCAGAGCTGTGTGACCACTTTAGCAAGCGCCTGCCTCCACTCTTCCAAATACAAGAATAACATGTGACATCATTTGCAATTTTGCAGTTGTACGGGCCTGGCACAGCGGCACGCTGCCATGCATGCATGCACGCACGCACGCACGCGCACACGCACACACCATAGAGTTATATATCTATAGAGAAGACACCCGAGTTCTCCTCCCATCCACTTGCATTAAGTTGCTCAAAAGCGCATGAGGCGGATTCACTCCTCCTTCCTGGTAGGAACAGAGTGCATTCTGGGATTGATTGGTTACAAACACATGAACGCGCTGCCGTTGACTATCATTGTGCCGTTTGTGCGCGTTCACGTATGAAACATTCGTTCACGTGTCATGGCCCCAATCACATGAACGTGCGCAATGATAGTCAACGGAGCAGCGCTGGCTCGAGCTGCACTACCAAATCCGGCCACTATGTCCATTTCGCCTCAGGGTTTCCTCTGGGTGCCTTCTCTAGAAATATATACTCTAGGGGCATGGTGGCACAGTTGGTAGTGCTGTCGCCTCACAGCTAGAAGGTCCTGGGTTCGATTCCCGCTCGGGGCGCTGTGGGTGCTGGCGGCGTGTTTCCTCCTCCGCGTCATCAGTGCCCATACCCGAAGGCGGGGTTGGCGAAAGGGCCTTTCTGTGTGGAGTTTGCATGTTCTCCCCGTGTCCCCTAGGGTAGGTACCCACCGTACCCTCACAAAAACATGCAGTAATCCTGGTCTCTAAACTGCCTCCCCCTGGCCAGCCGGGGCGCCTGATGGAGGGGAAAGGAACTGGTTGGAATAACGTGTTCCTTCCACGCGCTACGTCCAACCAGGGAAACTCCCCCCTGTCAGGTGTAAAGGAGCAACTTGGACACTCAAGCATGAAGGAAGCATGAGTTAAGTCCGTTGCTCTCCCCAGGTTGGCGGAGGGTGTGTAGAGCCCAGGATCACATTAGATGATTGACACAGGGGTGAAAAATGGGTTACAAAATCGTGGGATAAAAAATATATAAAAAAAAAAGAAATATATACTCTAAGGCGCACACACACACACACACACACACACACACACACACACACACACACACACACACACACACACACACACACACACACACACACACACACACACACACACACACACACACACACACACACACACACACACACACACACACACACACACACACTCTGACTCTGGGAAACTCCACGGTACGTCCAGCACCCGGTAGTACTATAGGACAACATCTCCACAGAAGTCTTTCACTTTGGTTAACTTCGACGACAGATCGGCAGGGGGTTATAAATAAGACTCTCAGAATGCTTTGTGACTCGGTGACGAAAATGGAACAGAGGTCACCAAAGCAACGAGCAGCTTGCTGGAATAAAAATAAAACAAACTCTCTGCTTTATGCGGAAGAGGGGAAAAGAGAAGCTCCTTCCTGACAGGAGTTCAAAAAGCATCCTGACGTTTATCCTCTTCCTGCTTGTAGCCGGCAGGAAGCTGACAGACGGACGGACACTTGGGCTATCAACGCTCAAGACACAATAGGTAGAAACTGCTTCCTTCACAGGATGATTAGAGCCGCTATGCTTTCAGCAGCGGTCCTCAAAGCAGGGCCCGGGGATCCCCCAACAGGAACACCAACAAACTGGCCTCAAAACACAGTCACGCCAGGCGTAAATGGTAAATGGTGCATTTATATAGCGCCTTTATCCAAGGCGCTTTATATAGATTGTGCATTACATTCACCCATTCACACACACATTCATACACCGATGGCGGCGGAAACCATGCAAGGCACCAACTAGCACATCAGGAGCAATTAGGGGTTCAGTTTCTTGCTCAAGGACACTTCTACACTAACTCTGGTGGAGTATATATGAATAGAGATGACATCCGAGTTCTCCTTCCATCCACTTGCATTAAGTTGCTCAAAAGCGCATGAGGCGATTTCACTCCTCCTTCCGTGTAGGAACAGAGTGCATTCTGGGATGGATTGCAATAGTGAGTGGGCCCAAACACATGAAGGCGCTGCCGTTGAACGCGCACGAGCGTGCGTCCGTCGTGAACGTGCACAATGATAGTCAACGGACCAGCGCGTTCATGTGTTTGTGCCCACGCTGCAATACCATATTCGGCCACTATGTCCATTTCGCCTCAGAGTTTCCTCTGAGTGCCTTCTCTATTCATATATACTCTAAGGTCCGAACTGACAACCCAACCAGCCACTCTACCCCTAAGCCACCGCTGCATACAGCCGGTGCCGCGGAACTGCTCAGGCTGGTATTCCTAAAAGTAAACTATGCTTAGACAGTTAAACCTAACCAAGTTATTCCTAACCTTAACCTCAGTAAAACTGTGCCTAACCCTAAACTTATTTCTAACAATATTCTCAGTAAAAGCAGATACAAGAATACAAGAACGGTCCCACCGAGCAGTCAGCATGAGGTCGGCGGGGAAAAGAACGAGGGCGAGCGTGTTTTAAGGTGAGAATTCAGGATACCCTTGAGGGGGCTCCAGATGGGGGTCTATGGCCTAATGCATATCAAACCGAGGGTCCTTGAAATTAAAGAGGTTGGAAATCACTTCTAACTTTAGTGCCACATGATTGAACCAACGTTCACATGAAGCTGTAGGCTGTGAAACAATGTGCTGTTTTATTGTCAGACCCCCTGCTCTGGTAAACGTGGAACTACGAAACACTCTATTCTTGATTCCAAATATATGTATGTTTTGGAATAAAAAATGTAGATTTCTTGGCGGTAATGGTGGGGGCTCTTCATCATTTAGCTGTCATGAAAATAAATCAGGCGTATACTTCTGCATTTCACAGAGGAAATCAATCACTATGCAATATGCATATGATTATCTCTCATCTATCATCGGAATCAGTGAGGTTACACTTTATCGCTTCATTTATACTCTGTCACGGTAAGCCTTGCTAAGCCAAGAGGCCCATAGGGCTCCTGTTGTAGCGTGAGGCAGCTTGATGTACAAGTAAACCTGACATGCTAGTATGTCACAGGTACTTACCCCCAATCCAACCCTTGATGCTGAGTGCCAAGCAGGGAGGCATTGGCCGGGTCCCATTATTCAGAGTCTTCGGTATGACCCGGCCGAACCCGATCGAACCCCGACCTCCCAGTTTCAGGGCGAACACTCTAACCACAAGGCCACTGAGCTGGTAACTCCGCCAAGGAATTTCATATAATGGAGTGAAGTCGCACGACTTAGTATAAATCAAGCTTATATTGTATGGTCGTTACTGTCTGAGACTAGTGATGTATAGGTCACTTGTGACCTGCGGGTCCAACAGATCTGACCTGCAATGGGCTATATGTACACACGCCATATTTTAGAAAGAACCTGAACCCCTTCCACCCTTCCCTACTTCCTCCACAAGGTCTGTTCCATTCTGGTCAAAAAGAGTCAGGGTGCTGCGTGCTGCCATTGTGCACGTTGGCTCACTGGAAAGACTCTGCTACACCACTGGGTCTCAAAGTGTCCTTGAGTGGGTTCCAAATGGCCCCGTACAGGTGTGTAACTCTGAGAGTGTACCCTAGTGTAAGGGGTCCCATAAGGACCTGTAAGGGTCCATTTGGTTCCATGTGTAGAGGTATAAGAGGCTTGAGAACAACTGCACACAAGAGCCTTAATCAGTATCATCGGTAACACACTATATGACATTTACCTATGAGGTTACCGATACAGAAATTCATGTATATTTTACTGTTGTTTTGTGTCCCTATGGATTGGAATACCAGCTAATTGTCCGCTTGAACGCTAGCATCTCTATTCTGGGGGGAACATTTACAACAACAAAAATAGCAGATGCACAAGCTCACAACATGTCACATTTGCAACTGGCTGTGAGCTTGTAGATATGGCCATTCTTCTTTGGCAGTATAGAGCAGTGGTTCTCAAACTTTTTAATTTCAAGAAT
This sequence comes from Protomyctophum parallelum, assembly GCF_964188405.1. Lineage (NCBI taxonomy): Eukaryota > Metazoa > Chordata > Actinopteri > Myctophiformes > Myctophidae > Protomyctophum > Protomyctophum parallelum. The sequence continues at coordinate 38,998,809 of NC_139711.1, read as the reverse complement.
TCCCATAACTCTGATGGAATGAAGTTGCAATTCATAAGAGCAGTGCTTCTCAAACATTTTACACATAAGTTCCAATTGTACACCCTCAGAGTTACAGACCTTTTAGGGTCCATTTGGAAGTTGGAACCCCCTCCTCAAGGACCCCTGGGTGTCCCTGTGCACCAGTTTGAGAACAACTGGTATAGAGGGTCTAAGTGACTACATGTACATTTTGTCTCTGTAACTCTTCTAGATATTCTTAGCTTGGGTTAAGCTACAATAGGAGGAAAGCCTATCTGTGTCCTGTGCCCCTGTCCCTGACACACAGGGCAGGGGGCAGAGCTGTGGAGAAATGGGCAGGCGGCCTTTGGCTCTGGACACCTGGCTAAACAATAACACAGATGACATGTCATGAATGCTACTTCATCTTTAAGGAGAGGGGAGGGGAGGGGGGGGGTAGAGGAGAGGAGAGGAGAGGAGAGGAGAGGAGAGGAGAGGAGAGGAGAGGAGAGGAGAGGAGAGGAGGCTGCATCGTTTTAATAACCAAATAATTAACCACAGTGGTCGTTGCAATTTACAAATACCAGTTTTCCAAACAACATGTATATGATTAAGGTTTCATTTTACGCATTGAGAAAACTAAAGGGAAAATGTGACACAAACGCAAATGTTCAGGATTTGCTCAGCTTAAATAAACAGAAAGAGCTTTAGTTACTCAGGTGATTTTGATTCCTGAGGCTAGACATTCTGCAACAGCTCTCTGAAAACACCTTAATCCCCTCTGAGAAAATACTGAGGTTGTAGAGACAGACATATTACAGACATACAGACAGACTCCGTCTCCGGGAGGAATAGAAAAGATTCCAATAGCAATCTAGATGATGATGAATGGTGCAGAGTAGACTGAGATGAAGGTCTGGGTCCCTCCCACCAACAGATCCTAGAAGCTAACCGTTGGCTAATCCTGACAAGAGGGGCGCCGTCAACCCCATTAGGATAGACTGTCAGACAACACAGGGTCAACCACCAACTGAACAGCTGAATTAGAATGATCTGAAAGGTGTACTGTAGCCCCTACAGTAACTATTACAGAATCTGAAAGGTGTACTGTAGCCCCTACAGTAACTATTACCAACAAGCAGGGACACGTTTAATAGTCCCAGACTGTGGATCGATACGGAAAACCATTCTGTCAGTGTTCTGCAGAGCGTTCCACTACTATGAATATTAATAACTATGCGTCCCTTCACTGTGGATTGTGAATGTTTTGAGCTTGATTTGATGCGGTGGTGTTACTGTACTCCTGACCTCCATCCCTGCTTGCACGACCTGCAGTGTTAATTAATATCATGATTTACAACTACTGGAAAGAAGATACAACCTATAAGGCTTCCGACATTGTAAAGAGAAATACTTCTAGCCTACTAGACAAAACAGTCAATGTACAGTACATATGAAAAACTATTAATATTATGAAACAATGTTGTCCTTATATGTCATTGATTGTTATTCTTAATATTGCCACTAGCCAAGCCGTTACTGGTCCAAAACAAGTTCCTGTACCTACATTGTACTTGTTTTATAACTGATTCTGATTACAGCTTGGACTGAATTATGGATGAATTTAGCTCCCTACCAGTGCATGCCAAATTCTGCCTTCTATAGTATTTTGTCAACCTAAATTATTATCATAGCAACCATCCGTCGTGTCAATGACCATACCGACTCGAGTCTAGTCTGGTTGACAGCCCATCAATGACATCACAATTGTTTCCTCAATAATATCCCATACAGTCCCATACAGCAGCGTCTGGTTGGGCCACCGGCCACAGCCTTCTGGTTTAAGTGGTGGCCTATTGATTGATTGATTGATTGTGTATGCATTGCGTGTAAAGCTTTTGTTGAAAACAGATTCAGACCAAGACAAATTGGTGGCATTAGTAGACTATATACTCACAGATGATGACATCAGAGTTGTTTCCTAAATAATATCACATACATCAGCGGAGGCAGTTCGGCCACAGCCTTCTGGTTTAAGTGGTGTCCTATTGATTGATTGTGTATTCATTGTGTGTAAAGCTACTTTTGTTGAAACAGATTCAGACCAAGACAAAGTAGTGGCATTAGTAGACTATACTCATAGATGATGTGCAGCCTTTCAGAAGAAATGAGCCTAAATGAAAGAGCTTGAAATCAGTCTGAAAAGAGAGCTGAGCCAGAAGGCAAGCTTTGCCTTCTGGCTCAGCTCTCTCTGTCTGCGGAGCAATCTTCGTTCCTACTCTCACCTATGGTCAAGTTCAGTTCAGTCACGCGAGAGAGACTGAGTATAAACCGCTGCTTCTTCGCTTGGAAAGGAGCCAGCTTAGGTGGTTCGGGCATTTGGTGAGGATGCCTCCCGAGTCCCAAGCCTAGGGATGTCCTCGAATGCACGTTCCACTGGAAGGAGACCCCTGGGAAGACCAAGGATCAGATGGAGAGATAATATCTCCAAAATTCTCTTGGAACGCCTCGGGATCCCCCACGTTACTAAATGTTGCTCTGGAGAGGAAGTCTGGAGCTCTCGCTCTGGTGGAGCTATTCCCCCGTGACCCGACTACGGATAAGCGGTTGAAGATGGATGGATGATGGATGGATGGAAATCAGCCTGGTAGTAACTCTAACTGTGATATTATTATAATATTACACCACTGGAAAAACACACACACACACACACACACACACACACACACACACACAGCCAAGCTAGTTGCATGAACCCGAAACTATTCATGCTCAAAGCATCCCTGCCCGACTTCCTGTCAATAATGGGTATCAGTCCATAATACTGTGATGATAGAAATACACCGCAAACAGGCAAAAGGGGAAACTGCCAACTGGTAACCTCTTTTTCAATCTCAACACAGTAAATGTGGACTGACACCGAGGATTTTCCTGCGAAGGCTTCATCCTGGAGGAGCCAGTTGTCCTAAAGCAGTGGTTCTCTTTGGGGCCCAGAGACCCCCAGGGGTCCTTGAAGGGGTTCTGGAGGGTCTCCAGATAAAATACAAACATACAGTAGATAGATCGATAAATAGATAGGAGTACAAGGAATTCAGGACCAAATAGCAAACCATATCAGACTAAACAGTAAATAAACAACTATGTAGATAGATAGATAGATAGATAGATAGATAGATAGATAGATAGATAGATAGATAGATAGATAGATAGATAGATAGATAGATAGATACTGCTTAGGCCTAATGCATATAAAATTGTTTTTTTTTAAATGAATAAGGATGAGAAGCGCAGCCCTTCGGCCACCCTGGTTCTACCAGGCAGAGACACAGAGCTGTGTTTTGCAACCCCAAGCATACTGTGGGTTCAAAAACCCCACCACCACAGCCCAGACGTATTCGGACCTGAATGGCAACAGATTACAGATTACACACACACAGGCTGGACACCCTCTTAACCTGTGTGACGTGACTGTGAGGTTGACCACAGGAGGAATCAATACTAGTGCATCCTACAATCTGGACTCATTATTATATATATATATATATATATATATATATATATATATATATATACACACACATGTATTTATTTATTTATACCAGGATTTGCTCCTGTGTCCTGCAATGACAAGATATTGCAGCTAGTCAGTTAGAATTAGATGTTAAATAAATATAAGAAAATATATTGGCAGGTAATTTGTATAGCCATTGTGTATTTTAATTGTTCACACCTCTTATTATGACAGACTGGTCAGTGGTCACCATGTTGCATCAATGAACAGCGGCAGCACAATGGCGCAAGCAACACGTACGTAGCTGTGCACGAGAAAACAATAAATCATAACAGCAACGAAAAGCTCATAAATAATCAAACATAAATAATTTGGTCTGACCTGTTGCGTCCTTTCGGCCGGATTCATCATCACAGCCTGCCGAAAGCTGTTATCCACATAAGACGCCATTGTGTTTCCGATTAAAACTGGGAAATCCTTTTCCTTCTCGGTTTCCAAAAAAAAAAAAGAATATTATCCCAGCAGTTTTGATATTTACAGAGCACCAGAACGGATGGGATGGTCTTTATTGTTGCTCCGTTGGTGTGAGCCCCCGGCGGGGCAACAGGGCCCAGCCTGTCCCCTTCGTCGGGGTGTCTGTCTTCTGTAGTCTGTCCCCAAAGCCACCACCCCAGGAGGACAACTTATTCTATCAGTCTAACAGCGGAGAGAGAGAGAGAGAAGAGACGAGATAATGCTCTTCAGTATCTGATAGCCTAATTAAAAAAAAGGTTGCAGTATCTATCAGGGTGAACTGATTCCGTCACTGTATAAGCTCATTAAAGACAGCATTTCTTCGTCTGTCTTCTTCGGCATTCTGCTGCCTGCCTGTCGACGAAAAAATACATTCCCCGTGTTTTAGACTGAGTCCCCAAAGGGGAAAAAAAAGAAAGAGAGAGAGAGGAAAAAAAGGCAAAGTGGTCCAGACATAGCCGTTATCCTGACAATAATAACAAGGTGTCCATTATGAGGCCTGGATGGACGCGGTCACTGAGAGAATGTCACCATAAAAAGCATGTTTTGATGGGTTGGTTTAAAAGTAACGCTGCTGGTTTCTGGTTCTGTTGTATTCCACCATGGTGACAGAAACCAAAGCACTGCGTGCCGTCAACACACACAACGACAGGACAATGTGGTATGTCCGCTCTGTGATTTCAAAATAAAAGCCTCTGATCTAAAAGGGTGAAATTTATTTGTCAGGGCTCCTCAGTCCTCACTCCTCAGACTTGCAGTTCATTCATAAAAAAAACAGGATACTGCTATTAAAAAAAACATCAAGACATATTAAAAAGTTAAAGTATTAAAATAAAACATACTTTCATTTAAAAGGTAAAAAGCCAAGGCCTATTCATAGGCTAGTAAAACATCTTTGCTGTATGTCAGAACACTATTTTTCTAAAATCTTATATCTGTGATTATGAAGGAAATTGTTATTTCTTAATGGTCTCTGACTGTAGCCTACTATACAATAGCCTTATATTTGGAGATGTACTAAGCCAAATGAACTAATTAAGCTGTAAGCTAGACACTAACTTTAAACTAAACCATTTCCAGATTAATCCAGTTTGATTAATTGTATGCTACCTTTAGTTGTTAACTTGTTTGACATTATTTATCTACCTATGCACTACAACGTCATTTGTATAATTAATTTGTGACGATGCACATACACTACACAGCACTCTTCTCAGTCTTCTGTTTAAATGGCATGGGTGTCTCCATTGCAACATACCATTTTTATTTATGTTACCTTTATTTCATTCCCATCTGCTTGTTGATATAGAATAGATCAATGGTTCTCAAATCTTTTCATGTCAATGACGGTAAAGGACCCCTTACCCTACATTTATGATTAATGTGTATTTTATTTGGTCAAGGACCTCCATCTGAAAAGATTTTGTGCCAAAATCTGCATGTAAGATTTGTGGTGTTAACATTTTCATATTCAGACATTTTCAAAGAATGTCAAGATGTTTAAATAGCTAGGGCCACATGGGGGTCCCTCCCTGTGCCTGGAACACCTTTGGGAACACCATGCATTATTAGGCTACACTCTCTATAACCACATAAGGGTCCATTTGGTTCCTAACTATCCATCATTTATCTGGGGACCCCCTGCCCCCGGAACCCCCCTCAAGGAACCCTGGGGGCCGGTCCCCGGACCCCACTTTGAGAACTAAGATGTTCTTTCTACATGCAAATTAGTGGCACTTCCGGCTGCTCTCTAGCTCAGTGTGACTAACATGACAGAGGGGGAGGCTACTGGGCGAGTCCATTTAGAAAAATGGAGCTCGAGGACAATGAGATGTGACACAATAGAGTTTTGTCTCCACCTAGTGGCGGGAACCAAGCCAGACAGTATGCAGGCAACAATGAAAGATGTCGCCGCCAGCTTTGTACTAAATGATTCCATAAAGCATAGAGATTTATTATAATTACCCATTTTCACTGACTCTCAAAACAAATGAGTAAATGCAAAATAGTTTGGAATTTGTATTTAGGTTTTGCATTCAGTAAAAAAGAAAAAAAGAACTTAACAGCCATAGAGTTAGCCAATAAAAAAACTAGACAGACAGACAGACAGACAGACCCGTATACATTAAAATGTAGCAGGTGGTGGTTGATACTGGGCCAAAAAGGGCAGATCGGCAGTTTGCCCAGGTAACTCAAAATACGTCCTCATCTGTACACCACCTGAGAGCTTTGTTGAAGGGCATCTTGATGCCAGATGTCGTCACAACCATTAGGACAGAGGTGGGAAACCTTTTCAGGCACAAGGTCCGTTGAGCTTCTTTTTCAGTGGCAGTGATAATGATAACGACCATGAAAACATGGTCATAAAACATAGAAACATAGAATAAGTTCATGGGAAACTCAATAGTTGAATGTGAATAATAAAGGCAAGATAAATTCTGAAGAGGTGTTATCAAAATATAATGCAAAATTAATCCATGGAACTTTTAAAATACTGATGTATGACTGTACAATTGTTGAGTTGTTGAGATTTCAATTTGTTTTTCAGACTTGTCAACTGAACTGCCTTAATTGTTCAAATATTTGTGGTTTGTCAGAAAATGTCCTTTCAAGTTTCCTTTCTTCCCCATCACTGTGCAGGTGCAGCACTTCCAGTTTCATGGAAGTTTCAGTTGAGATTTCAGTTATTTATTTTCCTCATGTTATGGAGAAGTTCACTTTCTTTGCACAGTTGTTGCTGATGTGGTGTTGATGAAATGGTGCATTTATATAGCACCTTTATCCAAGGCACTTTACATAGATTGTGCATTACATTCACCCATTCATACACCGATTGCGGCAGAAGCCATGCAAGGTACCAACCAGCACATCGGGAGCAATTTGGGGTTCAGTGTCTTGCCCAAGGACACTTCGAACCGCCGACCCATGGATCATTAGACGACCTGCTCTACCTCCTGAGCCACAGTCACTCACAATTTACAATTTACAATTTAGGCATTTAGCAGACGCTCTTAATCCAGAGCGACTTACATTAAGCAAGAACAAAAAGCATGGGAATACTCAAAAAGCATTTATCATAAAACATGCGTAAGCTAAGAAAGTAACAGTGGAATATCTATATTATTAGACTATACATATAAACTATATACTATATATATATATATATATACTACTATGCTATACATGTACTATGGCGTGCTATGACTATATACAATGCAATTATAGTGCTGTCTACATAACATTCTATAAGTCTGTATCAGATGCTATCTAAGTCTACAGAAATGCTATCTAAGGGGGTAGGGTAAGTGCTATGGGCCATGATGGAGTCTGAAAAGGTGGGTTTTCAGACTACGGCGGAAGATTGGGAGTGATGCTGCAGTTCTGACTGCAATGGGAAGTGCATTCCACAGTTTTGGAGCCAGAAGGGAGAAGAGTTTGGGACGTGTGGAGGGTTGTCCCGGCGTTTTTAGTGAGGGTACTTCCAGCTTCCACTCACTCTATCACTCTATCACTCTATCACTAAACACTAAACACCTGCCTGTAGAAATAAACAGGGTTGTGGGCGGGGAAACAAACCTACCTGATAGCATAACGAGAGTACTGAAAGACCCACCCACCTCACATATCAGCAACATAGTACAAAGTACAAAAATATAATTGTCCGGGTGAAAATCACCCATGTTTTGGTATTCTAGGATTACATTTGTACACATTTGCTTAAAATGACATGCCAAAATGAGGGACACGAGGTTTGTTTGAAGTAGTTTAACTTTAACGTGGAAGTTATGCGAGGCAGAAACTCAGCTAAAGTCACAACACTGCTGCCATGACAACCATGATGACCACCATGGCTCATATTCACCCCCTGAGGTCCACACACACACACACACACACACACACACACACACACACACACACACACACACACACACACACACACACACACACACACACACACACACACAGCTGTTGCGTATACAAGAATCTCCCGTCTAATCCCCAAACAACAGCCTGAGTGAGAACATCAAAGGAGCCCAATTAAAGGATGCACAAGAATAAAATGAAGGCAGAAGAGACGCCGTGTGGACAGAGGATGATCTTTACAGGTAGGAGAGAGACAGTGGACAGAGGAGCGTCTATTTAAGTAGGACAGACACCGTATGGACCGTCTCAGAACACTGTGGCAGGTGTCTCATATTCTCCACAGATGTTTTGAAATATGTTGATGTCAAAGGTGCGCAGAGGGCATTTCATAAGGGTTATAGATACATTTAGATACAATTCACTGCATCCACGTTGCAATCACTTAGGCAGGTCTTTAGCCTGTGATTTCTCTTACTCTGAGGGTGTGTCCCCCCCCCCCCCCCCCCCACAGAAAAGATTTAGAATCTAAAGAAGGGTAGGTGTACCAGCTTGCCTGATTGACTCAAGTCATCATTATTAGGAAATAATGCCTGGGCTTGATATAATTTGTTGCACATAGTATCGTGCAATGACTGAAATCAAGCCCTTAACAGTCATGATTTAATTTCAATCTATTAATATTAGCTATTCATTCAAATATTTTCTTACATTTGATGGACTTGATGGACTTGATGGAAATACGATATTAAATGTATTTGAATACATTTAACAAAGGCATTTATTTATATTTTAAAACATTTTCCCATGGACCACCTGCATAGAGTCTAGATTGTCTTGTGTCAGTTTTCTCAATGCCAACTCTGTGCGTGTGCGTGCATGCGTGCGTGCGTGAGTGCGTGCGTGCACGTCTTATTCCACCTTGTTAATCTAACAAAAGGTCCAGATGGAATCGGAGACTACCGGCCAAAATCTGGTTATTTCCCATGGTACGTTGGCGAGGGGGCTGCGTCCCCCGAGGGCTCCAGTGATGCGAGGTACCTGTGGCGGGCTGCCCCGCACACACCCACACCCCTGCCCAGATGTGCCCACGTAGGGGAGGTCGGCTGGGGTCTGCAGTACCACATGCTGTTGAACAGCAGAACATTGTTCAGCAATATGCAGATCAAGGTGAGGTTGAGAGTCGAGACCTACAGCATATATAGCGCAGTGTGCCAGCCTGGGTTACACCAAACTCGAATTCTTGACATGAGTTTCCCCACTTAAACCCTATACAAAGTCCCATAGGGGTCTATACCAGCCAGGGCCATTTGGAACCCCTCAAGGACACTTTAGAGACCCACTGGTGCAGCAGCAGAGTGTTTCCAATGAGCCAACATGCACAATAGCAGCACCCTGACTCTGTTTGACCAGAATGGAACAGAGTCTTTATTAGTAGACCTATCATCTGTAACATCTGTGAAGGAAGTAGCCTATAGGGAAGGGGCCCAAGTTAGTACACAAAGTAAGATTCCCCGGGAGTTTTAAAAGAAAATCTACAAGCTCTTTGTGTTATCTCGACAGAAAACTGATGTGAGGATGGCAGTGGAGGACAGACTGACAAATACGTTCCAGCCCACGAAGTAAAACACACACACACACACACACACACGCCCCTACATATTGGGTGTCCTTTATTTTCAGCTGATAGTAATCATATTACCACTGTGTGTGTGGGGCATGTTAATGGGGTGGAGATAACAGATCTCCTGCTCTCTTCAGTGTGAATGGACGAGCGAGTGGCCCTTAATCCCTCCACATCCATAATGCAACGCTTCTTCCACCTCTTCCAGGCACACTGTGCCCAAAGATGTACGCCAGAACCCCGCCGGAGCCACGGGCAACAACACCAAACAATCCCAAATCCCAGAGGGTACGTTCATCACACGTATAAAGAGGATGGCTGCTCCCTTTAAACACAGGCGGATCTAGAGATAAAGGGCCCCTGGGTCACCAACATGCCAAAGGGGCCCCCCTTGTTTTGGAGACCTCCCTCTGGAAGCCTTATGGATAAACACTTGTATCATGTGGTTTAGGACAGGGGTTTTCAACAGGTTTATTTATTATTTATTATTATTTATTTAATGTAGGATTTGTAGATTGCACTTTTTGGGGGCCCCTAAGCTTGAGCCGGAGGCTGAATCTCAGGGGCCTCCCTAGCTCAGAGGCCCCTGGGCTTGGGCCCAACAGGCCCGTTGGATAATCCTCCCCTGCCTTTAAACACCACTCAAACTAGAACAAGTTCTCTACTATACCTCTATAGGCCATAATATACTTCTGAATTAATAATGAGACATGAGACCCTCTTCTCTCCGCTGTACTGTATGTATACTGGGCTATACGACACGATGATCTCACACACACACACACACACACACACACACACACACACACACACACACACACACACACACACACACACACACACACACACACACACACACACACACACACACACACACACACAGTAATTGTTCCTATTATTATTTTTTTCCAGAGAGAACGTTTCCTGACCAAGAAACCAAGAAAGACGACAGCTGAGCTAACTGTAAATTATGATTAAACACACTTTGTTCTACATCAATGTTTTCTTCTTCTTCTTCTTTTTTTTTAAAATATATCTCTCATTGATACATCAATGATAACAAATGCCAAGTGATTCCAAAATAAAATATCTAAATATATTGTCGTTCTTTAACCTAGTCCTAGTCTGTCTATAGCACCATTTAGGTGTGGGGAGTGTGTGTGCAAAGGTTTGGCATGGAACAGGCCAACGGTGCCGGATATTAGCTGGTAACGGACGCATGGACGGACGGACGGACGGACGGACGGACGGACACATGGACGGACGGACACACGGACGGACGGACACACGGACGGACGGAGTGCAAAGCATATACTCTCTCCCCATGCCTTCGGCCTGGTGGAGACAATGATAGTGGCAGACCTATTATAGGCTAGTTAATTTAAGAATAGAGAGAGAGAGAGAGAGAGAGAGAGAGAGAGAGAGAGAGAGAGATTACAAGCCCTTTGATATTATGAAATGACACTATATAATGTAGGATTTTGGATATCGTAACATTGTGTATTTTCCTGGTTTTAAAAGGCACAAACATCTGACTGTTTGTTGACTAGTTGTTCTATTATTTGTCTATTATTATTTAGTTTTTTTATTATTATAAGCATTATTACACACGATTATTTATCAAAAATCTCATTGTGTAAATATGTTGTGAAAGTCATCCCCAAATATCAATATTGGTGTAAAAAACAGTTTGGCATGAGGTATCATCACTTAGTATAAAGTCACACCTTCTGTGCCATACTTATAGGGTTTAACTTGAAATGAAAGATAAGATAACAGGAATCGAGCATTCTTTCCCATTGCATGATTTCAGATAGGCTTTACTTTTGTACAGTATATATGGTTGGTAGTTGCCTATTTGCCTAAATATAGTACATTTATTGGAGACCCCATCATATTCATGATGACAATTGTGATGAAAAGCATTAATAATTTCGAATGCATGTAACACTATTTAGGTCAGCCTGGGCTACAGATGTGCATTTTGAAGTGGCTGCAGCAAACACCTACTGTAGGTAGCACTCTTTTTTCCAGATTTTTTTTGTTAGAATTGTATACACTCTATGTCTATGACATTCGTCAATCAGGAGCTAAAATGTACAATATAGCCTATGGTGTGGCTGTTGATGATCCACCCCTCCTATATTTCTATACTGTACACATTTCCCTTTTTTTAACCGTGTATAATCTGTAGCCATGATGATTTATTTTCTGCATGGAAGTGTATATTTGTATGTCTTTAAAATAATGTTCTGATGAATTGAAAATGGAGGACCCTTTAGTCTTTCTGGTTTTATTATCTTAGCAGTTTTTGTATTGACCTGTACTTTCCTTGAACTGTACCATTCTGCAAATCAATCAATCAATCAATCATATTTTACTGGGGAATTAAACCTACTGGGGAAAACCCTACCCCTAAGGCCTATCCTCAAAAGAACCACGGTAATCTCGCGATGCACGAGATGTGGACATCAGCAGGGTTGCCATGTCGGCTTATTATAAGCGACTTAAAAAGTAGCTTGTAAATAATGCTGCATGGTTGCGGGTTGTGTTTTTTTGGGCTTGTTCTTAAAGTGTAGTTGTTTATTTAGGCTTGTTTCCATATGTTGTTTAAACCAGTTTTCACGACAAGGACGGCCCAAATTGATACCTTCTGAAAATAGTTTGTGCCACAGACCCCCATACAAGATTTTGTGGATTTGAAAACATTCATAAATTGTCACTTTTCTTCAAGACTTTTCTTTTTGCGAGAGAGGTTTTGCCATATATTGACATTCCCATATATGGGCTTAATATTGATGACATCAGGGATCTCCATATATCATAATAGGGATTGTATTAGGGCATCGTCTGGGAATGCCCATATATTATGGCCTCTGTTTTCTTACTTTTTAATACGGCACAAGCCTCAGTACAAAGACAGCTGTGACATCACAGACTGTCTAACGTGAATGCCTGAACCACATTTTTTCCTTTTAATTAGAAGACACACCTGAGCATTGATGAGTTTATAGGCTCTGAACCTTCTCTGACCTTCTGAGCCTATAACCTGAAGTCCTTGCTGCCAAACCTTTTGATCCAAACACAGACGGAGGGTGCAGGGAAATCCCTTCATGTTACAATATACCCCCCTCCAAAACGTTTAACATCCCAACAGACTCACAGAGATCAGACAGCTCAGCTGTGATTGAATTTCACTACGATGGGGCCTACAGGAGAGGTGGCTTTCAGCATCAGCCACGAACAGATCCAGCGGATGGATGTCTGACGAGATCATCGACAAGATCAAGAAGGTGTTCGACGCCGTGGTGGGCTACCTGGACCTGGACAGTGTCACCTTCAACAACACTCTGAAGGCCCTGGCTGACCTGGACGCTGAGTATACTGTCCAGTGGAGCATATTGATCTTCCTCAGGTGTGTGTCACCCAGTGAGGAGGTGAGGAACGCCAGCACAGATGCAAGTAAGACGCTGTCCGAGTTTTACGTGGACAGAGAAAGGACGTCTACCAGAGGATTCTTGCTCTGGGAATGAAAGTGGACGAAGACAGTCTTACATACAAGACAAGATGAAATTAAGTAGTACGTATATATAATTAATCTACGTAGTCATAGTACAAAGGCTGATCTTATGGATCGAAGCTCTGGAGATGAAGGTGGATGCAAGAAGTCTTACAGAGGTATACATTGCAGGACATGGAGAAACATAGGGGCAGACTGAATCTCCTCAAAGAAACAAGACAAGCAAAATGTATTTGCTTATTTGGACGGGAAAGAGTATATTGATATATATAATAAATAAAGACAATTTAGCCATCAGGGAGGTGTTGAAGCTCCGTGCTCAGAAGAGCGCTTTGCAGGGTTTCAAAACCTACGTGGACTTTGTCCTGAAGAGCAACATGGCACGGTCTGCCGAGAAGGTCTTCATCTTCTTGGACGAGCTGACCCATAAGCTGAAGCCACTGAGAAACAAGGAGGATGAGTGTCAGAAGAGAGGTCTGCCATTCAACAGGGAGCTGAATGAATAGGACCTGCCATACTACATGTACAAGGCCCGGTATGGAGTAGATCACGACCAGTTGAAGGAGTATTTTCCCTTGGAGGTCGTGACCCAGGGTCTGCTGGACATCTGCCAGGACCTGCTGGGTCTGTCGTTCAGCCTGGTGCCATGAGGGAAAGGACGCATATAACTCGGCATAGTGTCTATTACGTCATGATGATGTACGTCGTACGATGATAAGAGCCCCCCTCACTTCACACGGGTGTGCTTTTTTTAATAGCAGATCTATAAGCGACACGTTGTGAGCTTTGTTAATCGGCTACACTACGGACGGTATTTTCAGATAGCCAATGCTCATGTGTTTCCATAATACCTGGTTGCTCATTTCCGTCACACAATGTGGCAACACTGGACACCAGACGCACCACACCACAGCCACCACCAGGAGTCCAGGACAACCACCCGGTTCACTGAGTCACTCACTGGAAGGAGAGCTAGTTTAGACAAATTCCTTCTCAAAATCAACCCATCTTTCTATTCAATAAAAACATGTCTCACGAAGCACCGTCCAACAAGCCTTCCAACTCCGCAAATCCCCGCGTCTTCTTTGATGTAGGCGTTGGTGGCGAAACAGGTCAGTTAAAATTTGGAACTGTTAGCCCTGTCCCGGTTAGCTTAGCATCTCTCTGCCGATCAGTTGCTGTGGAAATAATATAATAATACAAAGAGAATACTTCATTGATCTTTTTCCATGATCAATCAGCCTGAACGAACATCGATTTATGCACATATTTGGTCATCTTAATCGCTGTTCGTGTGTTCAGAGTAATGAGAGTTTATGTTATGATTGGTCATTTCAAGTGAAATAAGTGTATTTTTTAGGTGGATTAATAGTGGAGCTTCTTGCATGTGTCAGTGAATGAACCACGTGTTTTTGACTTGTGTAGTATTTGTGACAGAATTCACATAATATAATGCACATGTTATAACTCAGTAACGGTTTATTACACACAAACGATCTGCTTTGTTTGCACGGGAAAGGTGTTTCTCAGCCGCTGGTTCGGGCCCCCAAAATGAGTCAGAAATAAATGGCTGTTTTTTGAATAAAGAAAATCAAGTATCGGCTCTTATTGGATGGACTCATAGTAATCATTGTTACACCTGGCTCACATTGTAGAACCACTGACATAAATCACTAAATGGCAGTGGTGGAAAGTAACTAAGTAGATATTTGCACTTTTTCTTTTCCAATTTCCACTACTTTTACTTCTACTCTACTACATCTCGGATCCAAATATTTTTCCTCCGCTACTTTCATTTTAAAACGTCAGTTACTAGCTACTATGTAGATTGTGATTATTACAAAACATACATTAACCATTTTGGCCATTCGAAAATATAGCTCACAATGCGTTGTGCTGTCCAAGTGGTCCAGGCGCATGCTACATATAGGCCTTGGCCTGACAGTGCGTGCGTGTTCGAGTCCCGTCCATGATGACCTTTGCTCCCCCCCCCCCCTTCTCTCTCTCTCCCCCTTTCCTGTCTTCACTTGATACTATCAATAAAGGCAGAAAATCCAAAAAACTCATCTTAAAAAATGAAAATAAATACAAAATGCATATTGGTTGCATGCCTCTCGATTTCCAGTTGAACTTCCCAGTAATGTTGTCTTTTTACCCTACCACAGTTGGAAGAATAGTTTTCGAGCTGTTTGCTGACATCACCCCCAAGACTGCAGAGAACTTCCGGGCGCTCTGCACGGGAGAGAAGGGAACTGGACAGTCGACGGGGAAACCGCTGCACTTCAAAGGATGTCCGTTCCACAGGAGTAAGTCAGCTTTTATTAGACCTTGCTCCGACCAAAATTCCGCGTCAAAACTGTTCCTGTGTGTGTGGGGAGGAAGGGGAGAATGTTGAGGCCTGTCACAAAGATGAAAAATTATATTATACTATATATCTGATTGACTTGTATACCACTTAAAATGGTATAAAAGATTGGTTTCTCCAGATCTGGTAAATTGCCAATCACCGTCGTTTGGAGTGAATATCGGCCAATCACCGATCGGTGGCCGATGGATCGGAGCATCTCTAACTTTATGATCGTAAACTACAGCTGTGGTTCTCCCCCCCCCCCCCCCCCCATGTGTACTGATAGTTATACAATCTTATTCCGTCTGCTTCACATTAGTTATCAAGAAGTTCATGCTCCAGGGAGGAGACTTCTCCAACCATAATGGCACTGGAGGCGAGAGCATCTACGGAGAGAAGTTTGCAGATGAAAACTTCCATTATAAGGTGATGAAGCCATTGTTGTTTGAATGCTGTTAATGTTTAACCCATTTTGACCTGAGATCAGATTTATGTCGTTCTTCGATTAAAAAAAAATAGCAGACCTACAAGCTCGCCACTCGGTGGCGCGCTATGAGCTTGTAGATCTGCTATTTTTCAATAGCTAAAGCATAACATCGTGCTAACACCAAAATGGGTTAATTAGACTTGCTTAGCCAGACAACTATTCCACAATCTCCGAATGCTATAGAGTCTGGAACTACCCCTCCTGAAATACGAGCAAGGAAGCTGCCATTTCCGTTGACGAAAATATATTTTAAACTTTTATTTCTACCAAGCAGCGAGATATATACAGTATGCTTAGATGATTTAGATTTATGTTAGGATAAATGTGCGTGACTGTAAAGACGAAACAGAAGTTGGGAGGAGGGTTCACTTCCTCTTTATCATGATCAGAGCTTCCGTTCTCCAGACTGTATGACGGAAGCATTTGAAAACAGCGAGAGGCAACAGTCTGGCCACAAGAGACTAATGTTTAATGAGAACCTCACTGGCTCAAGATGTATTTTATACCTTGAATATTCAGCTGATCTACAAGCTCAACACGTTGCATTGTAAGTGCGACACGTTGTGAGCTTGGCAGATCTGCTATTATCTAATATAGAAAAGTTGTGAAGAATTTATTTAATCCATTCTGGGTGGGAACCCCTTTTGGGGTACTGTACAGAATGTACAGCAATCAAAAATCTAAACATTTTGATGCTGCTAAATATTTTCTTTTTTCCAGAAAACCTTTTTTCAGGATTTAGAGGCGTTTTTAGAATCGGCCTCAGTCCAAAATATTAAATAAAAAATAGCAGATCGATAGACAAGCTCAAAACGAGCTTGTAGATCTGCTATCTTTGGTACTTGTGTGACACTGTTTGCACTTATTTTATGAAAATAAAAGAAAACGTCGGTACAATTGTTTATGTCATGGCCAAAATAGGCACGGCAACTTAATGTGGTTGATGTATATTCTTTGGTCGCGGTTCTCCACACATACAGCATGACAAAGTGGGTCTGCTCAGCATGGCCAACGCCGGGCCAGACACCAACGGCTCTCAGTTCTTCATCACCACCGTGCCCACCCCCCACCTGGACGGCAAGCACGTGGTGTTCGGTCAGGTGCTCAAGGGCATGGGCATCGTCAAGAACCTGGAGGGCATGGAGACTAATGACGACGTCCCCGTTAAGGTAACGTAAAGTACAAGCTTAGCGAGTGAGCATACAAGAATGAATGAGTGAATGAATCTCCTCGTCATACGTCCACATTATTACAGTCACTATGAATGAGTGAATGAATCCCCTCGTCATACGTTATTACAGTCACTGAAGTCTGATTGCGTCATCGCGGAGGACCGCGGGCTGGGGCAGACTTGTAATAGAACTCTAACAAATCTAAGGCCCAAACCACCATTCGCCATGCAACTCCTGCGATGTCAGATGTGAAATTAATTTCTATTAAAGTCTGGTTTAATACTTTGCCAGCGTTGCTCCATTACTGTTTTGATTACTGTCTTTTGTGAAGAGTGTCTTTGGAAACTCGAAAACGTCCTTCAATAAACAGTGTGTGTGGGTGGCTGGGGATTCATTTAAATGAAGCTGCCTTCTATACAACCAAGACTGATAAGAGTTTGTTTAACTTGTTTGCTCATGGCTGAATGTTATGCTGGGGAATAATTGAAATCCATTAAAAGATACGGCTAATCAGAATTATGTTCCTTACAGACTTTAGTTTTAAATTAAGAACGCAAATATTGTGTTGCGATAAAGCAACGCAATTTCTTTCTTGTAATGAGGTGAAAAAGTAAATGCCAATTTGTTTCCAAAACTGACGCCTGTGTGGGGTGAGTTTAGTGAACGATAAGGGGATGTCGCATAAGAGTTTGTGTCCCAGCCCACGCCACAGACCAATTAGAAGCCTCGGTCGATTCTCTGTTTTGGCATGTCCTGCCTACCTTGCAGATAGGAGGCTTTCCAGACTGAGTAGCGAAGTGACAAAACAAATCACAGAACGCAGCGAATCAGGCTGGAAACTCAGTCTTGTCACGTTTGTGGTGCATAAAGAGCTTTTTTTAAGGGCGTGACTTGCGGAAGTTTAGGCAGGACAAGGAATTTGAACCTGTCCCACTCTGGCTTCACCCTCCAAGCACGGCCACAAACGGCCACAAACCCTGGCAACCTCTTCCCAGCTCCCAAAGACCACTGGCAACCAAATTATTTAGCCTTGCCTTATAGATCTGCTATTTGCTACATAGTCCACAGAAGTTGTAAATGCAACCACTGCACATACTGTACTACATGGACGATGGTAGTTGCAACGGAGCAGTTTAACGACACGCACGCACACACGTGCACACACACACACACACACACACACACACACACAAATGTTCTGTCACTTACTTAAATCATGTATCTCTCCTGTCCAGCTGTGCGTCATATCAGATTGTGGAGAACACAAGGATGGAGACAGCTGTGGCGTGGTCCCTAACGACGGCTCAGGAGACGTCCATCCAGACTTCCCCGAGGACTCTGACGTTGACGTCAAAAACGTAAATGAGTTCATCAAAGCATTGATTTTAAACGTGATGTTGTCTCATGTTGCTCTGGGAGGTTAAAGCCTATAATTTACAGTAGTAAAAGTACTCACATTTTTGACTAAAACTAAGACGAAAAATGTTCGTCAACTACCTTTTTTCACTGACAAAAACAAAATTGCTGCTATTTTCAGCAAGTGTAAAAACAGTCATTACGACTGCATCAAGGCCCACCAAAATACATTTTAGTCGACTAAAACTAGACTAAACTGTGACTAAAATGTAACAAACTGATGCCAAAAAAATCACTGGTTTTGAACGACCACCACAAGCCGGCATGACTAGGCACCTCTTTCCAATTGTATTTTATTTAATATTAAACATTAGCCCAAGTCAAAGTGAAATGAAAAATAAGTTTTTCATACTTTTAGACCATATCGATTTGTTCAGAAACTTCAGAGCCAGCGTTTCAAGGTGAAACTTCAAAATAAAAGGCCCACCATTTCCGTTTCCCTACACCTTTAACTAAACCTTTTGAAGTGATGGAGGTCTTATTTCAGTGTGTGTTTATCTCACCTCCCAGGTGGAGCAGGTGGTTGCTGCGGCCGAGGCCATCAAGAACATTGGAAATGACTTCTTCAAGAAGCAGGACTGGACGTCTGCCGTCAGCAAATACTCCAAATCTCTCAGGTCAGACACCAAGCGGCTTCTTTGCTTCTGACTCCTTCATCGCAACCATTAGGAGCGTGTGTGTGCCTGTGGGCGACTGTGTGTGTGCACACAAGTGTTGGTGGTCTGCGGCAAACACATGTTAATAGTCAGTCTGTGATTAGACAAGAGGTGCAGCTTGTGATGATGGTCAATTTGATGACATCATTTAAAGGCACAAGGGCCCCAGAAAACGTGCACTTCATTTAGATTAAATTCTAAAAGCATGATAGAAAAATTATAATTAAAGACAGATGATTGTACAAATGCAATAGGAACAATAAAAATAAGAGACAGAAGTCACTAGGTCCTGCTCTCATACAGACTTTGAGAGTGGAAAAATACATGAATATATATATATATATATACACAAACCAAACAAATTCACTCAAACAGCCAAGAAGTTCTGAAATAAAGTGCTTACATTTTAGCTAAATAACATTTTGTTTAGGGCCCTGAAAAGTTTTGGGTGAAGGGTTCATATGGATCCAATATGCTTCACGTTTGAAGCATATTTTGAGAAAAACATCGTCGTTACCTAGAGCTGCCAACGAATATTCGTTTTCCGAATCCATTTCCGAATCCAAAAAATAAATGAATAACCGAATATATAAAATTAAGGTTCGAATTAAAAATAATAATAAAAAATATTTTTTATTTATTATTATTGGTATTTGTTTTCGCGAGACGGTGCCATGGGTAAGCGACGCGTTGTGACTTGTGAGCTTGTAGATTAGTTATATTTGCCACACGATACGCCGACACCGGCATACATTAAAGAATAAATCAGCTCTGATGCCTCGTACTCTTCCTAGCAGCACAGCCTGCGTAGTGAGCACAGGGCCGCGGGAGCCTTTTACGTTCTTTGCGCAGTGAGTATACGCTGCTCAGAATGGTGAAATCTTCCGTCAACAGCGTATCTATAGTGATCAGAATCTTTGTCGGTGTTGTTTCGGACAGACGGGAGAATCATGAAGCGACTTTATCCTTCAGGAAATTATAAGAAGATAAATAAAATGCGTGAGGATGAAATGTGGTGCCGGGTCCGGCAGCAGCAGCAGCAATGCAGTGTTCGTGAATTAATACTGCCTCCGTGCCTCGTTTTGATAAGGCTGTGTGGTAGGATTGCTCATTTAAGAAAGAAAAAAAGTTTTACTGGAGAAAGGAGAATGCATGCGTTGTGTTCCAACTCGCTTTTCAGCAGCACCAATGCGCGGAGAGAGAGTTGCGCCAGCAATGCAATCTTAAATGTTATGTCTCAGGTTGTATTGGTGTAAATATAATTATTAATAAATCCGAATGGCTCGAATTGAAATCCGAAATCCGAATGGGTCGAATTGCTCGAATCCACGTAGGTTTTTAAAACGAATATCCGAATCCAATTTTTGGACAATTACGGCAGCACTATCGTTACCCAATACCCAGTAAAAGGCTTGATGCAGCGTATGAATCCGACAAGTGTCTTCAAGTACTTCTTGGAATAGTTTGTTTGGTATATCCATCTTTTATTGTGTAAGGATCCAATAACAATGCTGTGTTCTTCAGCTTTTTTATCCCATTATTATCTAATGTGATCCTGGGCTCAACCAGTTCCTTTCCCCTCCATCAGGTGCCCCGGCTGGCCAGAAGGAGGCAGTTTAGAGGATTACTGCATGTTTTTTTGTGAGGGTACCTACCCTAGGGGACACGGGGAGAACATGCAAACTCCACACACAAGTGGAGTACTTCCTTATCCCATTGTTGGCATTAACAGAGTACCTTCTCCACCGCTGGCTGTAGGTACCTGGAGGCGTGCGGGGAGGAGGCGAGCGAGGAGCAGCAGCAGCAGCTGGAGCCCACGGCCATCAGCTGCATGTTGAACACCGCAGCATGCAAGCTGAAACTGACTCTATGGCAGGATGCTGTGGACAGCTGCACTGAGGTCACGCACAGACCTAACGCACACACGCACACACACACACACACACACACACCCACCCTGTGGCAGGATGCTGTGGACAGCTGCACTGAGGTCACGCACAGACCTAACGCACACGCACACACACACACACACACACACACAGACCCTGTGGCAGGATGCTGTGGACAGCTGCACTGAGGTCGCGCACGCACGCACACACAGGCACGCACGCGCACACCCTGCTGCATGCTGAACACTGCAGCCTGTAAACTGATGCTGTGGACAGCTGCACTGAGGTACCACACACACATGCCTAACACACACACACACACACACACACAGCCTGACTGTCACAATTAAATCGTTAATTGCAATTATTTTATTTGTGTGACAATTAATCGTCAACTTAAATTTGTAATCGTGACTCAACACAGTGATGTAAGTTACATGCTATTATGGACAAAACTATTGCAGATGTTCCCACGGATAGAGCACAGGTAGAACGTGAGCTAACAACCTTGCGAGGACCATTTCCCTGAACCCGACAGAGCTTTAGAGCAAAGAGGGTGTAACAGGTTAGCTTTCTATGATTACAAATGGCCAAAGGGAGAATAAAAAGGTACAAAAATTGCATTTATAATGAAAGATTTCCATGCTAAAACGTTGCTGTCCTTACACGTACTAGACCGGTGCCTGGCTGTAGAGCACAGAGTCGGTAACGATGGAAGTTGGAGATCCATGTCAGAGTACCCGTTCCACCCATCTGTCTGTGTCCCTCTTTTATGCCTTGGTGCATTTAGTAACACCTGTGTGTGATTGTTTTTCATTCTCCAGGCTCTGGAGATGAACCAGGCCAACACCAAGGCTCTGTTTCGGCGGGCGCAGGCCTGGCAGGGGCTGAAGGACTTCAGCAAAGCCATGGTAAATCCTCCTTGTTCTCTTCAAAGCCATGGTAAACATCCACTAAATCCTCCTTGTTCTCTTCAAAGCTGAAGCAATTCATTAGAGCAAAGCAGAGAAATTGCAGTGGACCTGCACCTGCAGGCCTGGTGTGTTGCTGGCGGGGATAAAACAAGTTCTGGATGGATTTGTTTTAGAAAGGACAGGTGGTCAGTAATGACAATGCATAATTATGCTGAATTACTTTTATCAACTTGTGTTTTCCATTACAGGACGATCTGAAGAAAGCCCAAGAAATAACACCCGAGGACAAAGGTGGGAAATATAATGTTTATATCACTTGATTATATATAGCTTAACGTTCGAAATATTGACCGTGGTACTAAACAATATCAAACTAGTTCCCTGGACCTGTGTTATCACGTCTGACATCTTAACCGAAAGCTTTGTTTTGTTTGATTGACAGCCATCAGCAACGAGATGAAGAGAGTTCAGCTCAAGGTGAAAGAAGAGAAGGAGAAGGAGAAGAAGGTCTACGCCAAAATGTTCGCATGAAATACTGAAGCTTTGTTGGGGGCGGGGCGCTCGGGTGGGGAGGGCGATCTGTCACTGCACTAGTGACTTAAGGCCTATCCATGGATAGGCCTTAACCTACAGGTTGGTCATCTGTTCACTGGGGACCTGAACTGGGAGGAATGGTGTGTACATCTGCAAAGTATAAAAATTCGACTACGAAGTGAAAGTTGCTGTCAAATCGAGTACAGACTAGTACTTGCTTTTAAAAGTAAAATTAAAGTAAAAAAAAAAAGCAATCATGAGCTTGTAGATAGGCTATTTTCCACTATATTTGACCAAGGGCTAAGTGGTTAATTCATAATGTACTTTTTTCCCCCTTTCCTATAAATGTAGTGGAGTCAAAAGTACAATATGTAGTCGTTGAAATGTAGTGCAGTGAAAGTGCGTAAATATGCAAAGGTATATAAATACTAGTAAATGTACTTTGTTACTGTCTTACCACTGTGTTGGAGGAGTCAACTACACTAACTAAGACCAACCAGTAGGGGTCACCAGAGATAAGGGACTTAATGGGGGGTATTGATAGAATTGAGAAAAAAGGATACAAATTTCAAAAAGAGCAAAAACATAAATTTGAAAGGTTTCTGGCTTCTTTTAAAGGCCCAGTCCATTTGAACATACATTACGGTTATATTCACATGCATTCTGAAATAATGATTTGTAAATGATATTTTGGAACATCCATCCATCCATACCCCATTATTAATACAAAATCAGTTTCTTAATCAAGACTCAGGTTGCAGTTACTAGTAGCACTAAATGCAGTTTTAGTAAGGCGGTTTCGGCTTCACCCAGCTGAGGCTGGTCACATTTATTTTGTCTAATCACATTGGGCCTTTAAGGGGAGCAACACAACCATTTGAGTCAGATAATGTGTGTGAGAAATGTGTTTTGGTGACTGGCACATTAAGAGGAACTAAAGCAATGAAGGAAGAGTTTTAGCCTGTCAGCATTCTGATAAGTCTTCACTGTTAAATCAACTATCGTACTGTCTTTTACTGTCTTGCTCCGAACTGCTTTCTATTTATTTGTTTGTGTTGATAAAAGCCTTCACTATGAGGAGTTCAACACTATGGACTGTTGAACACAAAAGTAATTATTTCTTTTTTTTTTAATAAAGCAACAACTCAACAGTCAAATCTACTTTATTCAGTAACACTATTTTTTTCTCTGTTAAATATGTACATTTCAGTGTCCTGCAAATCATATTAAGTTTACATGAAATAAAACATTTAGGCACAGCTGTGTTGAACGTATCAATGGTCACATGATAGCCTATGTTCACAACATACAAATATACACAAAGTACTTTATACTTACTTGGTCAAGCATTCTTCATTAAAAAAAACCCCAAAACGATTCACAAATAAAACCAGTAGTTATTTAACTACTTAAAGCTGCACTATGTAACTTTCCTCTTGTACCCTGGATAGGAACTTGGTTTCCTACACAAGTGCTGCAGTCTTCACCATTGAGCTAAAAGCATTATTCAACCTGCTCTGTTGTATTGTATGGCATGTTTCTACACCATAGTGTCCATGCCCAACAGAAACAAACCTTTCACTATTACCCGTATTGCTTCCAAGATCATCAGACTTCCCACACCACACTTTCTAAATTCTGATATGAACAATAAGGCCATCACATGCTTGGCACGTTCAATATCAAATGACACTGATCATCCTCTATCGCTTTTTTTAACCTCATGCCATCTGGACAAAGATGCCGACAGAACCTTGCCATGGAAACACGATCTGCAGGGGTTTTCACCCCTCAGCCATCGCGGCATTAAACAAACTGGGGACCTCATGTATTGTCTTGGTGTTATGTGCTATACGTCTTGTTTTGATGTGGGTGTTTGAACAGACGTGTTACTTACTTACTGCCCTACATGCCGGCTGAAGGGACAGACGTGTGAAGACCAATATCCTTTGGGACAATAGAGATTATTATTATAGCTTGCCTCCTTGCTCAGGGGATAATTTGAATCTTGACCATCGGGTCAAAACTTGCGTTGTCTAGGTGAGATGTGACCTTTTGACACGAGTCTACATGTCTCAATTGAAGAGCAGGGAGACAAAATAAAAAATACAACCACCCCGATTGTACAAGTTATATCGTATTGGTATTCACATACTCTAGCATACAGATTGGACAAAATAAAAATGTATACATTCAAAAAAAGTTACATAGTGCCGCTTTAATGCCCACCTGCAGAACAGTCCATTTTGATGTCTTTGCTCATTAGTATTGAACATTTCCATTTCTATTCATGTATGTATGTTATATATTATGTATATTTGTGTGTTAAGAGTCACACAACCTTTGGGTCCATCCATAGAAGGCTGTAGAAGCAGCATTAAATAATGGATCAACTATATTACTGCAGATATAAATGTGTTTTGTGTGTGCGCGCACACAGAGGCTGTACTCTGGTCCATTTGTAGGCACTTTAGCCATTCAGCTAAACGCTGAAAGGCATTTTAAACAGACACAACTGCCAGGGTAACCTCAACATGGGTACTTGATAGGGTCCCCAGCTAAAGGACTGCTAGTGAGTAACCGAATTGACCCTTACAGGTCTGTAACTGAGAGTGTAAAAATGTCCATTTGGTTCCATTTGTACACTCACAGTTAAGGGGTCCGTGGCCTAAAAAGGCTAAAATGCATACCAAACTGGGTCGTCTCGCGCAGCCAGACAACTATTCCACCATCTCCGAATGCTATATTGAGTCTGGAACTACAGCTCCCAAGAGCTGAGTAACGGAAGCCGTCTCTGCTGCTCAGAGTGGAAAGATATTCGACCAATCACGACGCAGCGCTCACGGAACTGTAGTGCATTTGGAAACACAACAGAGTCATACGAGCGGGAGATTCATGTTATTTGTGCGCGGATAGAAAAGTATCATGGAATTAACACTGTGCTGCTGCACCAAGTGAGGGGACGCCGCGTACTCATGGAAAGAGCTTCCGTTCTCCAGACTGTATGACGGAAGCATTTGAAAATTTGCGAGAGGCAACAGTCTGGCCACGCGAGAATAGGAGGTCCTTGAAATTACATTTGAGAACTACTGTACCGCTGGGCCTCGTCATGATATGAACGAAATAAAATACAAAATACAATATCTGTTGTTCACATGCCGTTGTAGGCGGGCCCCCCGCTGCCCTCGGGGACCACCCAGTTGATGTTCTGACTGGGGTCTTTGATGTCACATGTTTTACAGTGGACACAGTTCTGAGCGTTGATCTGCAGCCGCATCCCCTCGCCCTCCTCCTTAGGAACGTACTCGTAGACACCTGGGGGGGGATTACGCTTTAATTAACTGAGATTTTTGGACACACTCGAGACCACGAGGATATCCTGCCAAACATGATTATTAGCCACTGAAACCACACACACGATGGACATGCGTTGCACACGACTGAAAGAGCGCGCTGCTCATACCCTCCCGAATCCCCTTAGACACACACACACGCAACGGATGTGCGTTGCACACGACCGAAAGAGTGCGCTGCTGATCCCCTCCCGAGTCCCCTTAGACTCTCTCTCTCAGACACACACACACACACACACACACACACACACACACACACACACACACACACACACACACACACACACACACACACACACACACGGGTGTTGTATTAATTGAGCAGTGCAAGGGAAGAAAAGAAAGAAAAAGATATGGGTCTTCTTTTATTCTAGCCGTAAGTTCATTCATGATTCAGGTTTTAGATCATAATATATCTTTAGTATGATCTAAAACCTGAATCATGAATAAAATAAAATAAATGCAGTCACAGCTGAGTGGAGACATACAGGCGGTCTTGAGCACAAAAATAAATGTTTGGTTGTTAAGGACACCAGGCAGTTTGACTCAGCCATACTCTCAATTCTGAAACAATTGTTTTAATTTGTCAATAATCCGTGTAAAGTGTATATTGTCATTTGGTGTACGAGTCATGATGTACCAAAACCTAACGTTCTCATGGAAGACAGTTGACAGGCCCTTAAATAGGCTACCCGCTGCTATAGGCCTATTATTGTTATATATCAGTGACCTAAATGGCGTTATATCATTATCAACAATGATAGTATGATTTTTTTTTAATGGTTAGGCTTATGTCTTTTTCATAAATTGCTTTGGACATGTGGAAAACGCAGAGTGACACATTAGGCACTTTGATAAATGAGGGCCTCTTGTGTTTTATGCTCTGGTTTACCTGCAGGACAGAAGCGTTGCTCGGGTCCATCGAAGATGGCCAGGTTCCTGTCTACAGGAACGCTGTCGTCCTTCAGGGTGAGGTGGGCCGGCTGGTCTCCTTCATGGTTGGTGCCGCTCAGAGCCACCGAGGACAGCAGGTCGAAGCTCAGCTTGCCGTCCGGTTTGGGGTACTCGATGGGGGTGCATTCTTTGGCCGGTTTCAGCTGAGCAGAGTCCAGACCTGAACATAAGTTAGGAAATGTAAAATTGACCCTTTGCTGGCAAGCTCTCCTTCTCACCCATTGAGACGCATGTGGCATTGGACAATCACTTTTGGGGTTGTGGTTTAGCGAAGGGGCCATTAGAGATCACATTGATGATGTCATGCTACATATAGTCTGTATCTGGTTTTTTAACTTTTTCAGTCAAAGTCAAAATCTCAAGGCACACCTCTGCATTCATAGTGAAAACAACCGATAAACAAGCTCACGACACGCTGTGAGCTTGTAGATAAATGGTGCATTTACATAGCGCTTTTATCCAATGCTCTTTACATAGATTGTGCATCACATTCACCCATTCACACACCGATGGTGGAGGAAACCACGCAAGGCACCAACCTGCACATCGGGAGCAATTAGTGGTTCAGCGTCTTGCTCACTTTGACACCAACTCTGAGGGAACCTCACGTTCCCATCCGGCTGCTCTACCAGCCACTCTACCCCTGAGCCACTACCACCCCTCACTCACTCACATAGTGTTGCACAAGTCATTATTTTACCTGGACTCACGTCATAATTAAAAGAATCAGTAACTGCCTCACCCGCTTGCTTCAAAGCTCACAAATCACCCCAACCCGCAGTCATTGAAGACAGACAGCCTTCGCACATCCTAGGTAGCAGCTACTGGTAAAAAATAAAATTAAATGCTGCTTGCATGTTCAACATACCACGTTTATATGCACATTTTGATGATGCTCTTGAATCTATTTTATTCTCTTTCTTCTCACACACACACACACACACACACACACACACACACCTCAAGGTACTGTAGCAGTGGTTGTACTTGTGTCCAAAGCACACAGAGTGCTCGCCACACACGTGCGCACACGCACGCGCGCACACACACACGCGCACACACACCGAGGTGACTGCAATTCAATCATGCATTTATCCAACCCTTTCTTTCTCTCTCCGCTGTGTCGGACAGTCGGAGACTATGAGGCGGGGGACACGCTCCTATTATGAGCCTCAGTAGGCTCCAGGGTGTGCGTGTGTCTACAATGTGTGGCCGGCCGCTACTACATGTGAAGGGCACATTGGCACAATACTGGGTTTAAAAGCACAACTGAAACTTTAATTCATTACTGTCAAATCCTGCAATTTCCTTCTCCCCATTGTGTTGCAACCGCACTATAGGATGAGCCGCCCGAAGGCGAAATTCTATAAGTACAACCTCGACCTTCTCAATGAGCACAGTGCAGAGAAAGACATTCTGCTGAATTGAAAATAGAGGACCCTTACGTAAACAAGTATAAGTGCTTTTTTCAGTTTTTTTCCTCTTCCTCAGATTATATTGACCTGTACTTTCCTTGAACTGTACCCATTCTACAAACGCATACAATTTTCAATCAATCAACATCGATCGATCTGAGTGACCTTGGCCCTTTACTCGAAGGTTACGTGATGCTGCTTTTTCCATTAAATGCTCAGATTGCTTTTGGAGTCACGCTTACGCTCTCAAGAGTTAAATTATTGCTAAACATCTGCAGGTCATCAAATGTTGGTCCGTGGCTCAAGTGACGAATAAATAATGGGCCTTGAAATGAAATGGGTTGAATGAAAAGCACAGCTTTACTTGAAGGTTACATGACAATGTTTTCCATTAATGCTCTGCCTTTGACCTGTGTTATGTACGTTTCTATCAGTTGAATATAAGGATCCTCTAAAAGCCTCTAAAAACCTCTGTTAATCTTTAGGCCTGTTTGATTATGAATATTTCCGATACCGATTTTTCCCAATCTGATATTTATATTTTTATAGGACACATATCACAGTAGTACAATATCCAAAATCACAGACAATATCCGGTCTAAATATCATGATATGATATGGATATAATATTGATGTCCCGATCTTTTTTCTTTTGCTCCCGATCTGATTCCGATCATTTGAAAATGACGTGATCGGCCCCGATTTCCGATCATGTGATCGGATAACCCTATTTCTAACAGTAATGCATCCATAAGTGAGTGAGGTGAATTGAAGTAGACAGTGAGTGTATATTCACCAGCGTGTTTGAGTGTCCAGGGTTCTTTCCCTCTGAAGATCCAGTAGAAGATTCCAGTATACACGATCCCTCCGTACAAACCAAAGTAATTGTGGAAGGACGGTCTGATGTTCCTCACAGCCTGCAACTCCTTCCACACCCACGACTTCTCAAGGTTCTCTGCATACTCCGCAACATGGAGACCTGGGAAGGTCAAAAGG
This sequence comes from Protomyctophum parallelum, assembly GCF_964188405.1. Classification (NCBI taxonomy): domain Eukaryota; kingdom Metazoa; phylum Chordata; class Actinopteri; order Myctophiformes; family Myctophidae; genus Protomyctophum; species Protomyctophum parallelum. The sequence continues at coordinate 38,969,668 of NC_139711.1, read as the reverse complement.
TGACACTAGAATTAAGGTCATTTTGTCTACTCACTGCATTCATTCATTCATTCATTCATTTATTCAGTCGCATAAAAATGTAGGACAAGTGATGATTCTTAATTAAAAATAATGTTAAATAGCTCTATATTCTGATAATGTATAGTAATCATTGCTAGAGTGTTTGTTTTCAGGTCGGGATACCAGTTTTATCCAATCAGGATGCAGGTCCTCTACTACTAAGTGCAGTGGATCTTATACCTGTGGTCTCTGACTGCAGGTCCTCTACTGCTAAGTGCAGTGGATCTTATACCTATGGTCTCTGACTGCAGGTCCTCTACTACTAAGTGCAGTGGATCTTATACCTGTGGTCTCTGACTGCAGGTCCTCTACTGCTAAGTGCTGTGGATCTTATACCTGTGGTCTCTGACTGCAGGTCCTCTACTACTAAGTGCTGTGGATCTTATACCTGTGGTCTCTGACTGCAGGTCCTCTACTACTAAGTGCTGTGGATCTTATACCTGTGGTCTCTGACTGCAGGTCCTCTAGTACTAAGTGCTGTGGATCTTATACCTGTGGTCTCTGACTGCAGGTCCTCTAGTACTATGTGCTGTGGATCTTATACCTGTGGTCTCTGACTGCAGGTCCTCTACTACTAAGTGCTGTGGATCTTATACCTTTGGTCTCTGACTGCAGGTCCTCTAGTACTATGTGCTGTGGATCTTATACCTGTGGTCTCTGACTGCAGGTCCTCTACTACTAAGTGCTGTGGATCTTATACCTGTGGTCTCTGACTGCAGGTCCTCTAGTACTATGTGCTGTGGATCTTATACCTGTGGTCTCTGACTGCAGGTCCTCTACTACTAAGTGCTGTGGATCTTATACCTGTGGTCTCTGACTGCAGGTCCTCTAGTACTAAGTGCTGTGGATCTTATACCTATGGTCTCTGACTGCAGGTCCTCTAGTACTAAGTGCTGTGGATCTTATACCTGTGGTCTCTGACTGTAGGTCCTCTAGTACTAAGTGCTGTGGATCTTATACCTGTGGTCTCTGACTGCAGGTCCTCTAGTACTAAGTGCAGTGGATCTTATACCTGTGGTCTCTGACTGTAGGTCCTCTACTACTAAGTGCTGTGGATCTTATACCTGTGGTCTCTGACTGCAGGTCCTCTAGTACTAAGTGCTGTGGATCTTATACCTGTGGTCTCTGACTGCAGGTCCTCTACTACTAAGTGCAGTGGATCTTATACCTGTCGTCTCTGACTGCAGGTCCTCTACTACTAAGTGCTGTGGATCTTATACCTGTGGTCTCTGACTGCAGGTCCTCGTCGATGAGTTTGGGGAAGACGGCCTCGGCGGCCACCATGCCACTCTTCATGGCCGTGTGCGTTCCTTTGATCTTCGGGACGTTCATGAAGCCGGGGCTGCAGCCAATCAGGAGGCCTCCGGGGAACGTCAGCTTGGGGAGAGACTGGACAGCAACACGATATTATTAAAAAAAAATATCACTCCGATTTATGCTTTATTAGTGCAGTCAACAGACAATATCGGTGCTGTTGGGTCGGAAATAACCTGAACTACAGTAACTACAGTAATGCTATTGAACACCCTTTATGTCTGTGTATAGATAAAAAAAATTGAACCAATGAAAAATATTGTAAAGCGCTTCGGACCTCTTAACTCCATTGGAACATAAACATAAAAAAAAATACCAACTTTGACGAGGCAGTATTGCTTTGTCTTAAAATTTCTTCATTTCCTGAAAAACATGTTTTATCATTTCCTGAAAGATTAACATTGTGGAGCTGAGACAGCAGAGATAAGATAGATACATTTTAATATACAATATGAAGGGTCAGTGTGAGTACATGCGCTTAGCCATGTACTGTACATAAAAATTGATTGCTGTCCATTTGAATTCCGGATGTTTGCGGTCACGTCATTTCCGGCCATCAGGCCTTATATGGTCTTGTGAGTGAGGCTCACTAGTTCAGAATTGTCGCTTAGTAAAGATTGTGAACCTAAAGTGCTATCTGATGAGGCAGCACAGATTGGCTTGGAGACACAGGAGGCTGCAGAGCCCAGTGAGTTGGAGCCTTGCAGAGGAGTAAGGAGCCGCACTCTTACAGAGAAGGGCAAAGGTTTCCAACAGGAAAAAGTACAAGATATATTGCACCAGTTTAATAATTCTTGTTACGCGTACTGGAAAACTCAAACCAGATTAATAAAAAGGATTCTTATGCAACAGGCTTCAAGTAATCTCATACAAGGAGAACTTTAATCCCTGCAAAGCAAAATATCAAGTTTAAACGGTCTTTATGAAACCTACCGAGGACTGGATACCCTCGACCAGGATATGCGCCGTAAAGTAGACAAATGTCATGAAGTCTCAAAATGTGTAATTCTCAATGCTCACTCTCGACTGCTAGGAGCAGAAGGAGAGCAGATATGGCCGACTGTAAGCTAAGTTTTTGATTCTACAACTTCTAGCATTTCTCTGCCTGTGTTGAACCCCGTTTCAAACCCTTCAAATAAGCCCAGTCAATCTAATCAGTTAGTCAATCTGTTCATTTTAATGAATCTGTAAACCGAGTCAATCTGTTCATTCTAAACCAGCAACAAGCCAAGGGATCAAGCTGACACTGCTTGATCCCTTGACACTGCTACTCAAGCTGTTCTGAAAATGATGTCTGAACAAGAACAGCATCAAGAGAAGCTGAGACAGCTCGAAATGGAGGCCGCTGCTCAATCAAAGAAACGTGAAGATTAAATAAAAAGAGAACTAGAACGTTTGGAAGAAATGAAGATTAATGCCACACAAGAAAAGTTAAAGGTTTACACTCACACAACTCTATATGAAAAACCCCAAGAACCACAGTACACTACTTTAGGTCAGCAGAGTCAAAGGGCACCACTGTTGAGCTTGTTAGTGTTTTTGCTGAAGCTATAACATCTAATCGGCTACCCATACCAGCACCAACCATTTTCACCGGAGAGCCGTGCTCAAGTTTAATGTATGGAAGGCATCATTTCAAACACTGATAGACAGGAAGAATATCCCCACTGTTGAGGTCTTTCTTTGTTTAGTCAAGTTGAATGTATGGAAGGCATCATTATGTATGGAAGGCATCATTTCAAACACTGATAGAAAGGAAGAATATCCCCACTGTTGAGATTTATTTTTTGTTTAGTCAGGTTTAATGTATGGAAGCCATCATTATGTATGGAAGGCATAATTTCACTGATACAAAGGAAGAATATCCCCACTGTTCTTTTTTCCTACAACAATACATTGGAGGAGCAGCCAAAGAGGCAATCATGCTGCACGCCGTGCACAGAATCTATTAAATGAGAGATATGGAGATCCATTTATTATTGCCAAAGCATATCGTGACAAACTACATGCCTGGCCGAAGATCTCTCAAGGACGGCACAGAGCTCAGGAAGTTTGTCGACTATTTACGGAGTTGCGAGTCAGCCATTGCACACAATGCAAGTATTGTAAATTTTGGTGGGAGGAGTGTTTGCAACCAGCAACAAGGAAAACGTAGAAGAAGAAGTAGGTCGGGAGTGGCTGATTGTCGGTATCAGCCGGTAACACACAGGAGTCTATCCCTGTTACAATGCGCTAGACCCCTGGGAGATGGAGTCTATCCCTGTTACAATGCGCTAGACCCCTGGGAGATGGAGTCTATCCCTGTTACAATGCGCTAGACCCCTGGGAGATGGAGTCTGTCCCTGTTACAATGCGCTAGACCCCTGGGAGATGGAGTCTGTCCCTGTTACAATGCGCTAGACCCCTGGGAGATGGAGTCTGTCCCCGTTACAATGTGCTAGACCCCTGGGAGATGGAGTCTGTCCCCGTTACAATGCGCTAGACCCCTGGGAGATGGAGTCTGTCCCCGTTACAATGTGCTAGACCCCTGGGAGATGGAGTCTGTCCCCGTTACAATGCGCTAGACCCCTGGGAGATGGAGTCTGTCCCCGTTACAATGCGCTAGACCCCTGGGAGATGGAGTCTGTCCCCGTTACAATGTGCTAGACCCCTGGGAGATGGAGTCTGTCCCCGTTACAATGTGCTAGACCCCTGGGAGATGGAGTCTGTCCCCGTTACAATGCGCTAGACCCCTGGGAGATGGAGTCTGTCCCCGTTACAATGCGCTAGACCCCTGGGAGATGGAGTCTGTCCCCGTTACAATGCACTAGACCCCTGGGAGATGGAGTCTGTCCCCGTTACAATGCACTAGACCCCTGGGAGATGGATGCTGAGGTGGAGCACCACACCTACCATCAGCTTCCCGCACGACTTGCTGCACCAAGCCGTGCTACTCATTCGCTGAGTTGGCGGTGCCCGGGATAGAACCGGGATAGAACCCATGCACTCAGTAGTAACTCGGTAGAGCTCTCGCCTTTGGACCACAAGTTCAACAAGGAAGGAGCATCGGAAGCATAAAGAGAAGGCAAAATGTGTTTGCTTCTACTCATCTCACCTACTACTCTGACGCCTGAAAGGTCAAGATGACCGTGTTTTTCGTGCAATTACATTGGCCACTCTCTCCCCCATCTCTTCTAATGACCTTCACACCTCTCCCACCCGCCACGTGCCATTGTCTTCTAAATGTTACGTTCCAACTAATTCAACTTAGTTTTTCTTTTTCTTTTCAGTTTACCAAAATATAATTATAGTGAAGGTGTGAGCGCTATTGAATACCCTTTGCGCAGTGCGAGGTAATTAATGTCAGCTGCCTGCAAATTATTTGGTCTTTGTGTGATTAACAGATTATAAAAATAATTTTGGACCAAATAAATACAATACTGGGCGGTGCACGCTGCACGGCCAACACAGTTTGGTAACGGATAAAACTAGACTTTAGGGGCATTCCACTCATTTTCACCATTTTACTATGTCAATAATATACCTTAGAGCTGTTGTGTGGAAATAATAAAAAAGTCCCCCCATTATGTGTTTCCTAGAACTGGAGGTATGAAAAAAAATCATTAACATAATGGCCAGCGTCTAACACATAACCATTTTTTATTATTAGGCGGGATGATTTAGACCGCGAGTTATTAACGTTTTAAGATTTTCGTTATCGTCGGCTAAACGGGGGGGGGAACATTTTCGATGACGCCTCACTGTTGCGCAACATCGAGGATTGCGCAACAAGCGCTCCTAGGCTGTGAGTAGTATGTAGGGGCATCTATATATAGACCGGAAGTCAGATTTCGCCATTTCTGGATTGAGGGCACTCCCTAGGGACATTATTCCCTCCCACCCTTTTTATTTAGGGGGGATTTTTATTCCCCAGGGACCCCCGAGGTCCGATTTCGGCACTGAAGACACTTTGTGGGCGTGGCCTAACCCTTTTTTCCGATGACGTCATTATATTGATTTTGCTATTGGCACTTTGCCAGTTTGGCAGTTAGTGTCATCATGATTGTAGTTCTGCTTTTGTGTGAGGATCTCATTAGATTGGATGAGGATGGCATTTTCATCTTTGGCAGTTGGGGGATCAATATGATTCTAGTTCTGCTTTTGTGTGAGGCAGTTAATGCCCATCTGTTCAAACTGAACTGCGCATGCACTGATTTGTGTAGGCGAACTGTTCTATTGATTCTATCTGTGTGGGTGTGTGGGTCTGTGTGTGATCATTCAACTTTCTCCATCTATGCGACTTCCTCAAAATCAACAGACTGTGGCCGGCCGGTTTGGATGCAAGACAAGCAGTTTCTAGCCTGTGTGGGCATATTGTACTCCTCCATCTGTCGATTCTGTCATGGCTCTAGACAGTGCTGATGTCCGAGGTCGGCGGCACTTGTTATTTTCATCTAGTATTTTAATTCACCATTTTGTTATTTTACTGACTTCTTCATTTTGCCATTTAGCCAAGCCGATGATGGCTGAGTAGCAATGTTAAAAATTATGTTCAACCCTAACTGTGTGACAGTCTGTGATATAACAGGCACCTATGGTATGTTTAAGGTAAAGCATTTAGGCAAAATACAGGAGGGGTATAGATGATGCATGCTTAAAAAAGTATAATTGACATGATATGGGTTTTTTTTTATTTTAGACCATTGGATTTAGTTAAGTAGAGTTCAATACACATCTTCGGACGTGACTATCTTCTTTATCAGTATTATATAATATTACAGTTTATTTAGAGTATAAGGCTAGTCATTAACCATTGGTACCAATTTTCACATGGTTTCTAAACTTTGAAAGTATGACGGTGTGTTAAGGCATAATGATGCAAAAGTAGCAGATCTGCAATTCTCACAATATGTCACTCGTAACAGTCTCCATATCTAGGACTCTTACTATTATTTCAATAGACCTTTACCTATAGCCCCTGTCTCGGTATCTTTCACTCCATAGTACACCATGCTGAGTACGATAGATGCCTATCATTTTATAAATGGTTCTGTCTACCTTCATTGGTTTGCTCGTCGATATGCCTGTATCAACTTGGGGTCCTATGAACTCTGTAAATCAGAGAGTTAAATCACTAAAAGACGTTTGAATGTTGAGTGATTCCAGACATTTATACCTGGTGTGCTAGTAAATATGCTAGTAAACACATGAATATAGTACTTTTGTATCCGTTATTTACTATCAATGTCAGTAATATGATAGAATCAAATACTGTTTACTATGAATAAGTTCATGTGGTGCATATATTCTTTACATTTAGGGGTTGTTTGGACTCATGCACTGAGACACATGATGTTTCGGGGGTGTGTGTGCAGGGATCCTAATCTTTATGACCCCATCGGCATGGTGATATTGATTTTGCTGGGTGTGTGGGACCAACCATAGCATATGTGGGCATATTGCACCCCCCTTCTTCTGAGCAGGCTATGGGATAGCGGTATTGATTCTATCTGGGGTGTGTGGTCCTGGGATCAATAGTTCGTATGGACCCTGTCAGGGACATGCTTTTGCAGGGGGCTGTGTGAGTGTGGGTGTGTGTGCGTGTGTGTGTGTGCTGGTGTGTATGGTGAATTTTGCATGGTCCAGGGTGTCTTAATGTCTTGTTTAATGTATGACTTGTATTATTTTGGTACGTGGTGCTGTATTTCGTGACATTTGCATGGGTCAGGTTGTCTTAATGTTTTATTTTAATGTATGACTTGGGTTATTTTTTGGTATGTGATGTGGTGTTTTGTGAGTTATGCATGGTTCATGGTGTCTTAAGGTTTTATTTAATGTATGACTGGGGTTATTTTGGTATGTGATGTGGTGTTTTGTGAGTTATGCATGGTTCAGGGTGTCTTAAGGTTTTGTTTTAATGCATGAGTTGTATTATTTTGGTATGTGATGTGGTGTTTTGTGACATTTGCACGGGTCAGGGTGTCTTAATGTTTTGTTTTAATGTATGACTTGGGTTATTTTTGGTAGGTGGTGGTGTATTTTGTGACATTTGCATGGGTCAGGGTGTCTTAATGTTTTGTTTTAATGTATGACATGGGTTATTTTTGGTACGTGGTGATGTATTTTTGGTATGTGGGTATGTGGTTGGGGAATTTTTACATGGTTCATGATGTCTTAATGATTTGTTTAAGGTATGAGTTGTATTATTTTGGTAAGTGATTGTATGTTTTGTGGCATTTGCATGGTTCAGGTTGGCTTAATGTTTTGTTTTAATGTATGACTTGGGTTATTTTTGGTATGTGGTGTGGTGTTTTGTGACATTTGCATGTTTCAGGTTGTCTTAATGTTTTATTTTATTGTATGACATGGGTTATTTTTGGTATGTGGTGTGGTGTTTTGTGACATTTGCCTGGTTCAGGTTGTCTTAAGGTATTGCTTTTGCAGGGGGCTGTGTGAGTGTGGGTGTGTGTGCGTGTGCGTGTGTGCTGGTGTGTATGGTGAATTTTGCATGGTCCAGGGTGTCTTAATGTCTTGTTTAATGTATGACTTGTATTATTTTGGTACGTGGTGCTGTATTTCGTGACATTTGCATGGGTCAGGTTGTCTTAATGTTTTATTTTAATGTATGACTTGGGTTATTTTTTGGTATGTGGTGTGGTGTTTTGTGACATTTGCATGTTTCAGGTTGTCTTAATGTTTTATTTTATTGTATGACATGGGTTATTTTTGGTATGTGGTGTGGTGTTTTGTGACATTTGCCTGGTTCAGGTTGTCTTAAGGTATTGCTTTTGCAGGGGGCTGTGTGAGTGTGGGTGTGTGTGCGTGTGCGTGTGTGCTGGTGTGTATGGTGAATTTTGCATGGTCCAGGGTGTCTTAATGTCTTGTTTAATGTATGACTTGTATTATTTTGGTACGTGGTGCTGTATTTCGTGACATTTGCATGGGTCAGGTTGTCTTAATGTTTTATTTTAATGTATGACTTGGGTTATTTTTTGGTATGTGATGTGGTGTTTTGTGAGTTATGCATGGTTCATGGTGTCTTAAGGTTTTATTTAATGTATGACTGGGGTTATTTTGGTATGTGATGTGGTGTTTTGTGAGTTATGCATGGTTCAGGGTGTCTTAAGGTTTTGTTTTAATGCATGAGTTGTATTATTTTGGTATGTGATGTGGTGTTTTGTGACATTTGCACGGGTCAGGGTGTCTTAATGTTTTGTTTTAATGTATGACTTGGGTTATTTTTGGTAGGTGGTGGTGTATTTTGTGACATTTGCATGGGTCAGGGTGTCTTAATGTTTTGTTTTTTAATGTATGACATGGGTTATTTTTGGTACGTGGTGATGTATTTTGGGGAATTTTTACATGGTTCATGATGTCTTAATGATTTGTTTAAGGTATGAGTTGTATTATTTTGGTAAGTGATTGTATGTTTTGTGACATTTGCATGGTTCAGGTTGGCTTAATGGTTTATTTTAATGTATGACTTGGATTATTTTTTTTGGTACATGGGGGTGTATTTTGTGGCGTTTGCATGGTGCATGGTTCAGGCATGCCGCGGGCATGTCTGTGGCCGTTTGAGCTGTGAGGTTGGGGGGTTAATACTGAGTAATGTACGGTTAGTTCATGCTAGTAGGGTACATGTTTAAAGTAATCATGTATATCATATTGGCGTAACTAAATTTGAAATGAGTTGAGTGGACTATGTATTTTTAGATGAACACACTATGTTGTTCACCTACAATTATACGGATCGATGACTAGAGTAGATTGACGGCATTTTACAATAGCTACTATTAGGTATTATTGACATTTAAAGTTAGATAGACTATAGTCTATACTACATGGTGGTATAGGCATCCATGGATTTCCAGGGAATTCAACCCGAATCTGTAGACGGGGTCTGTACACAAAACACAATGTTTTGTGTTGACAATAACTACGAGGCAATAACAGCCATCATACTAGTAAATATTATGTATACTAGTTAAATTATCTAAACTCTGTGATTTGGCATAGACATTTTTCACGACACATAGGAAGAGTCTAAACTACATGCATAATAATAAAATATGGTTGAATGTTTCAAATACTGGATAGTTAGAATGGGTCATGTATGTTTTTAATACAAGCACCTTAACATCACCATGTCTGATGGTGCAGTGTGTAAATGTAACAGGTTATCTACATGGTGTATACTAAAGCATGTAATACTGATGTACCGATGTTTTTCCAAGAGTTCAGATCGTATAGTTTAGAAAATTGTGTAAGTCTATACTATACGATGTCTTTAGATCATGGTCAGCACCAAATATCATACCAAAAGTCTGTATCTTATGTTTATCAGGTTTTATTTTGATCAGAAAATAGACAATTATGCAGATGAACATACACTGTAGCACAACATGGAGCAAAATGTACAAGACAATGAATTCACCAGGACATCAAATATACTCAGTCATCAACTATTTCTAATGTATATATATATATATATATATATATATAGATATATATATACAACGATGCAATCATAGTGTATTCTGAATATTCAAACAAGGGTAGGCGCAATAAGCCTCGGCTTCAGCCTTCACCTTTTCGGTACCACTAGTAACACTAGTGGAAATTCATGTATGTACTGTACGTCTGTATGTACTCCTTTTATTGATCGAAATAAAATCTATCTATCTATCTATCAGGTCAATCATAGTGGCAATAGTTATGTCCTTGATTATTATTATTATTTTTGGATCATATCAGGGTAAATCCTTCCAGTAATGCAAATAAGATGTACATAGCCTATGGATTCTTGACATTGGCAGTGGTCCTACCTCAATACCGCTAGTTCTCAATACCTTAATAACCCCCGGTATAAAATCATCAGTCCACAACTTGTTCATTAAATCTTTAAAATTATTGTAGAAGTAATATCGGGGCGTAATATTCAAACATGTGTGCTCGGTTTGACTAGAATGGTCTATGCGGCAGCCGTTGCAATCATCCTTCATCTGTTCGGTTATAGCGTTTGCGAGTAGTTGACCAACATGTATTTTCAGAATATGTGTAAGATTTGTGGGGTTTGTCCCAGCAAACTCATCCAAAGTCAGTGGCCAATTCAGGGGATATGGCGGCGAAAGCATTGGTGTGCCGGAGGCTGGAGGGTCATGGGGAGCAGTTGAATTTGGGGGTGATAGGTCTACCCTCTCAAAATACTCAGTGTCCCCCGCACCATAGCCCCAAAATGCCCTCTCAAAATGTTCATCGTTCTCCGGATCATAGTCGCAAAATGCCCGGGCATCATCATATTCATCGGTGTCCATATCTGCAGTACTGATGTTATGCCACCACGGGGGGTGTATACATGGTCCATTGCGAGTCCATCCACCATGAGAGGTCCCTTCATTCGAGTTTGATTCTCCCAATGAAGAAGTAGAATCCTCCATGGTGCGTGAATGGCGCAATATACTGGCAATAAGGATATTATCTACATCTATGCATCTACTCTATATAGCCTATGCCGTGGACTCTCCAAGCTTAAATTATAAAGTATATCGATCAATATTGTCCAAAATCGTATGGCTAATAATTAACAAAAAAAAAATTGATACATGTACATGTAGAAACATGCATTCTTTTTTAGATACTGGTTTGAAACTGTTGACGACAACATAAGTTAATAGCCTAGTTGAAATGTATCAGTGTAAATGTATTGTAGACACTACCATGAATAATCACTGAGAGGGGTGGGGTGTATAGCTAAGGAACAAACTAATTAAAAAGGGAGGGCTCAGATCTAGATGTATGTATAGAGCAAAGAGAGTTAGGCTTATTCACACCAGAGGATAAGGCTTATTCACACCAGAGGATAAGGCTATAGTAGATAATTTCTCAGGAAGCACCACTTGTCATCAACTTTCTCCTCACAGTATTAGTCATGGAGGCTATGGGTAAACCACGTAACCCCGTTGAACCTGTGCAACCCGAGCGATATAGTCAGTATATCACCCCTCCCAGACTACAGGAATATAATTCAACATGGGGTAGATTTGTCTATACCACTGATTTTGAATTATACAAAGAGAGGGCAGAGGACGAGATCATGGCCGCGGAGCTGCTAAGTAATCATATGTCGAGAATTGATGAGCAGGACTTCGAGTCGGACGGGTTAATAATCGATACGGATGAGGAATATTTTGCTAGCATCGAACCATTGGACATGACTACGAGCAAGAAAACTCCTGGACTGTCCGAAAATGCGGAGTTTGTACACCTCTCCCTTACAACCCCGACCTCCCGAGCACCGAACTCTGAACCAGAGAACTACTCCAATCCACCACCATCCCCTGCAGACTCTGGTGATGAGGACGTACCCTCCCCTCTGTCTGCACCCAAGGCATGTCGACGATCTCAGCGTCTGCTTCACCTAAAAACTAGATGGTTGAAACCCAACTCTACCTGGTTGAAACCCCAAAGCGAATGGGAATGAACTGAACATGTCTATTAAATGTAATGTGTAACATACTTGTGTAAATACATGCTATGTTTCTCAGTAATAAAAAAAAAATCAACATATCTTCATTGTTGTTTTTATTTCATATATATATATATATATATATATATATATATATATATATATATATATATATATATTTATACTATTACCGGTGTTAGATTCTAGTTAGGTTCTTACGGTGGTAGTATACTAAACTTTGCGACTATTGTAACTAATCAGGATTATGCAATGGTGATGATCCTTCCTTCTTTTGTTGGGGGTGTAACGTATCCGGTACTGTATACAAAACCCTGTTTGACCTCAAAGGTCGGCCATGATTAGTATGGCAGTTATTCTTTAGGCTCCACCTCTCCGGGGATGTTCTTAAATACGGAGAATAACCCTACATAACTGAGTAATCCTACAATAGAGACACTAGCTGCCCGTGAAGAAAGAAAGACAACATGTACTCTACGTGCTACCAAGATGAGAATAGGAAAGTTTGGACCTTGTCCGACGGCCGGAAAATTCGTCTGTCGTTTTTTCCCTTCAAGAATCAGCGATTTATTGAACTCTATACCTTGGAAACAGGCGACAGTATCTTTGAAGACCGGCTACCTTACATACGCATCTATGCATATGAATTTGAGCGATTGGTCCCTCCTATTCTTGAGTTCTGTAAGTACCTGCAATTGGATACAAAGATAAACCCTGGCTATATCAAGCCATGTCAATTTGTACGGGCGAGCTCTGAAATACCCTCACGTGATGACACTGAGGCCTTCATCGTTGACTGTTCTAGGTCAAACTTATGGTTGCTACTAAGATACAAATCTCAATGCGGTACCCCAGTTGAAAGACCTAAGAGTATCATGGAGAAAGAGAAATGCTTTCCAATCCAACTAGCCGTTGGTGTGGATGATTTAGGGATTCTAAAGCATGTGATGTGTGAAGCCTTGGATTTCTTCACAACTATAGAGAATCAATCTTTGGACCTACTGGAAGGCTACCTTAGAGGCGCCAAACGTGTGGATTCACGATCATTGGACTACTTCAATGAAAAGAAACTGAGGCTTGTGGATTACCAGACAAGCCATTCCAGACCTACGGGGTTCTCGTTCGGTAATCCCAGACATAGTAGCTTCTCGCTCGGTGATCCCCCAAAGCCAGCTGGCGCTACATTATTCTCAATGGATAACCGTCCTCTAAATCATGATTCGTACAGCGCCCTAGAAAACGATGCACCCACGCCCCACTCTGATCTAGAAACCGATGGACCAACAATTGCAGCTACCAGCCCACCCCCTCCTACACTATAGGTAAAATGCTAACTCATTATTGTCAGTATATTGCGCCATTCACGCACCATGGAGGATTCTACTTCTTCATTGGGAGAATCAAACTCGAATGAAGGGACCTCTCATGGTGGATGGACTCGCAATGGACCATGTATACACCCCCCGTGGTGGCATAACATCAGTACTGCAGATACGGACACCGATGAATATGATGATGCCCGGGCATTTTGCGACTATGATCCGGAGAACGATGAACATTTTGAGAGGGCATTTTGGGGCTATGGTGCGGGGGACACTGAGTATTTTGAGAGGGTAGACCTATCACCCCCAAATTCAACTGCTCCCCATGACCCTCCAGCCTCCGGCACACCAATGCTTTCGCCGCCATATCCCCTGAATTGGCCACTGACTTTGGATGAGTTTGCTGGGACAAACCCCACAAATCTTACACATATTCTGAAAATACATGTTGGTCAACTACTCGCAAACGCTATAACCGAACAGATGAAGGATGATTGCAACGGCTGCCGCATAGACCATTCTAGTCAAACCGAGCACACATGTTTGAATATTACGCCCCGATATTACTTCTACAATAATTTTAAAGATTTAATGAACAAGTTGTGGACTGATGATTTTATACCGGGGGTTATTAAGGTATTGAGAACTAGCGGTATTGAGGTAGGACCACTGCCAATGTCAAGAATCCATAGGCTATGTACATCTTATTTGCATTACTGGAAGGATTTACCCTGATATGATCCAAAAATAATAATAATAATCAAGGACATAACTATTGCCACTATGATTGACCTGATAGATAGATAGATAGATTTTATTTCGATCAATAAAAGGAGTACATACAGACGTACAGTACATACATGAATTTCCACTAGTGTTACTAGTGGTACCGAAAAGGTGAAGGCTGAAGCCGAGGCTTATTGCGCCTACCCTTGTTTGAATATTCAGAATACACTATGATTGCATCGTTGTATATATATATCTATATATATATATATATATATATATATACATTAGAAATAGTTGATGACTGAGTATATTTGATGTCCTGGTGAATTCATTGTCTTGTACATTTTGCTCCATGTTGTGCTACAGTGTATGTTCATCTGCATAATTGTCTATTTTCTGATCAAAATAAAACCTGATAAACATAAGATACAGACTTTTGGTATGATATTTGGTGCTGACCATGATCTAAAGACATCGTATAGTATAGACTTACACAATTTTCTAAACTATACGATCTGAACTCTTGGAAAAACATCGGTACATCAGTATTACATGCTTTAGTATACACCATGTAGATAACCTGTTACATTTACACACTGCACCATCAGACATGGTGATGTTAAGGTGCTTGTATTAAAAACATACATGACCCATTCTAACTATCCAGTATTTGAAACATTCAACCATATTTTATTATTATGCATGTAGTTTAGACTCTTCCTATGTGTCGTGAAAAATGTCTATGCCAAATCACAGAGTTTAGATAATTTAACTAGTATACATAATATTTACTAGTATGATGGCTGTTATTGCCTCGTAGTTATTGTCAACACAAAACATTGTGTTTTGTGTACAGACCCCGTCTACAGATTCGGGTTGAATTCCCTGGAAATCCATGGATGCCTATACCACCATGTAGTATAGACTATAGTCTATCTAACTTTAAATGTCAATAATACCTAATAGTAGCTATTGTAAAATGCCGTCAATCTACTCTAGTCATCGATCCGTATAATTGTAGGTGAACAACATAGTGTGTTCATCTAAAAATACATAGTCCACTCAACTCATTTCAAATTTAGTTACGCCAATATGATATACATGATTACTTTAAACATGTACCCTACTAGCATGAACTAACCGTACATTACTCAGTATTAACCCCCCAACCTCACAGCTCAAACGGCCACAGACATGCCCGCGGCATGCCTGAACCATGCACCATGCAAACGCCACAAAATACACCCCCATGTACCAAAAAAAATAATCCAAGTCATACATTAAAATAAACCATTAAGCCAACCTGAACCATGCAAATGTCACAAAACATACAATCACTTACCAAAATAATACAACTCATACCTTAAACAAATCATTAAGACATCATGAACCATGTAAAAATTCCCCAAAATACATCACCACGTACCAAAAATAACCCATGTCATACATTAAAAAACAAAACATTAAGACACCCTGACCCATGCAAATGTCACAAAATACACCACCACCTACCAAAAATAACCCAAGTCATACATTAAAACAAAACATTAAGACACCCTGACCCGTGCAAATGTCACAAAACACCACATCACATACCAAAATAATACAACTCATGCATTAAAACAAAACCTTAAGACACCCTGAACCATGCATAACTCACAAAACACCACATCACATACCAAAATAACCCCAGTCATACATTAAATAAAACCTTAAGACACCATGAACCATGCATAACTCACAAAACACCACATCACATACCAAAAAATAACCCAAGTCATACATTAAAATAAAACATTAAGACAACCTGACCCATGCAAATGTCACGAAATACAGCACCACGTACCAAAATAATACAAGTCATACATTAAACAAGACATTAAGACACCCTGGACCATGCAAAATTCACCATACACACCAGCACACACGCACACGCACACACACCCACACTCACACAGCCCCCTGCAAAAGCAATACCTTAAGACAACCTGAACCAGGCAAATGTCACAAAACACCACACCACATACCAAAAATAACCCATGTCATACAATAAAATAAAACATTAAGACAACCTGAAACATGCAAATGTCACAAAACACCACACCACATACCAAAAAATAACCCAAGTCATACATTAAAATAAAACATTAAGACAACCTGACCCATGCAAATGTCACGAAATACAGCACCACGTACCAAAATAATACAAGTCATACATTAAACAAGACATTAAGACACCCTGGACCATGCAAAATTCACCATACACACCAGCACACACGCACACGCACACACACCCACACTCACACAGCCCCCTGCAAAAGCAATACCTTAAGACAACCTGAACCAGGCAAATGTCACAAAACACCACACCACATACCAAAAATAACCCATGTCATACAATAAAATAAAACATTAAGACAACCTGAAACATGCAAATGTCACAAAACACCACACCACATACCAAAAATAACCCAAGTCATACATTAAAACAAAACATTAAGCCAACCTGAACCATGCAAATGCCACAAAACATACAATCACTTACCAAAATAATACAACTCATACCTTAAACAAATCATTAAGACATCATGAACCATGTAAAAATTCCCCAACCACATACCCACATACCAAAAATACATCACCACGTACCAAAAATAACCCATGTCATACATTAAAACAAAACATTAAGACACCCTGACCCATGCAAATGTCACAAAATACACCACCACCTACCAAAAATAACCCAAGTCATACATTAAAACAAAACATTAAGACACCCTGACCCGTGCAAATGTCACAAAACACCACATCACATACCAAAATAATACAACTCATGCATTAAAACAAAACCTTAAGACACCCTGAACCATGCATAACTCACAAAACACCACATCACATACCAAAATAACCCCAGTCATACATTAAATAAAACCTTAAGACACCATGAACCATGCATAACTCACAAAACACCACATCACATACCAAAAAATAACCCAAGTCATACATTAAAATAAAACATTAAGACAACCTGACCCATGCAAATGTCACGAAATACAGCACCACGTACCAAAATAATACAAGTCATACATTAAACAAGACATTAAGACACCCTGGACCATGCAAAATTCACCATACACACCAGCACACACACACACGCACACACACCCACACTCACACAGCCCCCTGCAAAAGCATGTCCCTGACAGGGTCCATACGAACTATTGATCCCAGGACCACACACCCCAGATAGAATCAATACCGCTATCCCATAGCCTGCTCAGAAGAAGGGGGGTGCAATATGCCCACATATGCTATGGTTGGTCCCACACACCCAGCAAAATCAATATCACCATGCCGATGGGGTCATAAAGATTAGGATCCCTGCACACACACCCCCGAAACATCATGTGTCTCAGTGCATGAGTCCAAACAACCCCTAAATGTAAAGAATATATGCACCACATGAACTTATTCATAGTAAACAGTATTTGATTCTATCATATTACTGACATTGATAGTAAATAACGGATACAAAAGTACTATATTCATGTGTTTACTAGCATATTTACTAGCACACCAGGTATAAATGTCTGGAATCACTCAACATTCAAACGTCTTTTAGTGATTTAACTCTCTGATTTACAGAGTTCATAGGACCCCAAGTTGATACAGGCATATCGACGAGCAAACCAATGAAGGTAGACAGAACCATTTATAAAATGATAGGCATCTATCGTACTCAGCATGGTGTACTATGGAGTGAAAGATACCGAGACAGGGGCTATAGGTAAAGGTCTATTGAAATAATAGTAAGAGTCCTAGATATGGAGACTGTTACGAGTGACATATTGTGAGAATTGCAGATCTGCTACTTTTGCATCATTATGCCTTAACACACCGTCATACTTTCAAAGTTTAGAAACCATGTGAAAATTGGTACCAATGGTTAATGACTAGCCTTATACTCTAAATAAACTGTAATATTATATAATACTGATAAAGAAGATAGTCACGTCCGAAGATGTGTATTGAACTCTACTTAACTAAATCCAATGGTCTAAAATAAAAAAAAACCCATATCATGTCAATTATACTTTTTTAAGCATGCATCATCTATACCCCTCCTGTATTTTGCCTAAATGCTTTACCTTAAACATACCATAGGTGCCTGTTATATCACAGACTGTCACACAGTTAGGGTTGAACATAATTTTTAACATTGCTACTCAGCCATCATCGGCTTGGCTAAATGGCAAAATGAAGAAGTCAGTAAAATAACAAAATGGTGAATTAAAATACTAGATGAAAATAACAAGTGCCGCCGACCTCGGACATCAGCACTGTCTAGAGCCATGACAGAATCGACAGATGGAGGAGTACAATATGCCCACACAGGCTAGAAACTGCTTGTCTTGCATCCAAACCGGCCGGCCACAGTCTGTTGATTTTGAGGAAGTCGCATAGATGGAGAAAGTTGAATGATCACACACAGACCCACACACCCACACAGATAGAATCAATAGAACAGTTCGCCTACACAAATCAGTGCATGCGCAGTTCAGTTTGAACAGATGGGCATTAACTGCCTCACACAAAAGCAGAACTAGAATCATATTGATCCCCCAACTGCCAAAGATGAAAATGCCATCCTCATCCAATCTAATGAGATCCTCACACAAAAGCAGAACTACAATCATGATGACACTAACTGCCAAACTGGCAAAGTGCCAATAGCAAAATCAATATAATGACGTCATCGGAAAAAAGGGTTAGGCCACGCCCACAAAGTGTCTTCAGTGCCGAAATCGGACCTCGGGGGTCCCTGGGGAATAAAAATCCCCCCTAAATAAAAAGGGTGGGAGGGAATAATGTCCCTAGGGAGTGCCCTCAATCCAGAAATGGCGAAATCTGACTTCCGGTCTATATATAGATGCCCCTACATACTACTGCTGTGGACTCTGCAGACGATCAGAATGGAAATAAAAACGTCTGGGTTTCCGAGGCTATGAGTGCACTGACCTGGAAGCCCCCCTCGTTGAGGGCTCTGGCACCGTAAGCGATCCGTTCGGCTCCTTCAAACGTCGGGGACACGGTCGGGTGGTGCTTCCAGCGCTGGAACTCCCTGAAGGGGCTGAGGTAGGGGTTGGTGTAGTCCAACCCCACCTGACAACACATACACACACACACACAAACACACGCAAATCACTTAACCCAGTGGTTTTCAAGCAGTGGTCCGTCAGGGACCACCTAGTGGTCCTTGAGGGGGTTCCAGGTGGTCCCCAGCTAAATGACGGAATAGCCTATTACATTGTTAATGCCGGACTTTCACTTTTAAAAGAGTATTTCTATATTGCAGCATTGATACATTTACTTTAAAGTACAAAAGAAAAAGTTCTCTTCCCACCACTGTAAAGTGGTTAAATCCAACTCACCACGAAGCCCAGAGCCACCAGGGGTTCTCCTTCATTGAGGTGGTACAGGAAGGAGCCTCCGTATGTGTTCCTGTTCAAAGGCCAACCCACGGTATGTTCAATTCTGCCCGGCCTCCACTTCTTCTCATCGATCACCCACAACTAAATTAATGAACGGAATGAAAGGAGGGGTAATCAATATTTCCGTAAGTACACGGACCAAATGTGTCCGTCTTGGAGACAGAGTCACAGCTGCATACAAATAACATATTACACATTCGCAGAAGGAAAAGAAAAAAACCATGAAACTCACAGAAGGAAAAGGAAAACAACATGAAACACACCAACATAAAAAACAGATACGGACATGAAAGAAAAAAGAAAGAAAAGAAAAGGAAAGAGAGAATGATAAATAGTAGATGCGAGTTACAGAACGTACCATACATATTCTTATAGACACTGTCAATATGTGCGCATCTACCCACATATTGTACAATCATATCACATTAAACATTCATAATCGCTTTGTAGAAAGATATCCGTATGGTTACCGATCTGTTCACCACATTCCCTCCAGCACTCAGTTGTAGGAGTAGTGCCTGCTCTACCAATCAATAATGGAGTCTTAAAAAATGTATATTCTCTCCAAGAGTTAGAGTTTGTTACTTTATGCACGTCTAGCCATTCTTCTGGTGAAATCTCTTGTTGAATTTCAGCCTCCCACTTGGCTTTTATATAAAGACAGTGATTGGGAACCATTTCTAGCAGAGTTTAACATAAGATAGAAATTACTTTGGTAAATGAACCATGCTTTTGAATGTCCATCAAAAGAGAAGGGGTTTGAATTTGGTCCCAGTCCTGATTGAGCATTTTGATTGACAGAGAAACAAATTAGTGTTTAAATCTATTATACACACACCGTGGAGTTCTTTATTAGCTCATACTCTCGGTTCAATACACGCGAAGGCTCAGATACAATATTCTGAGCTTGTCTTAATACAATATTCTGAGCTTGTCTTATTACTGCTTGTTCGAAGATGGCCTGGGGAGTGATGAGGATGACGTGCCCATGATCTTCTTGAGGTTTCAATGAATGTATCTTGTAATATGAAAAATGCAGCCTTGTCTTTTGTTTTTCTCCTTTTGTTCTTTTTTTCATATTGTCTTTTCTTTTTTTTAATATATATACTGTATATGTCTCTGTCTTTTCATCAATAAAAATTAAGTGTTACCTCGCTTCCCCAAAGAGCCCAATACTACTCCTAGCTATCACATCCTCTCTCCTTGGATAAGACAATCAGGGAACCCCTCGGGAAATAAATGTATTCTGTTTTTAAGAGATTATATCTTTTATATATTAGAGAACTTGTACCCAACACATGGCAAGAAACCCAAAGCCACAACAGCTACGTCGCTATTGCAACACCCACAACACCATCTTACACACTACACCCACACACACTCACACGGCAGTGACGTCACACACTTACCTTCGCAGTGTGCGGGACCTATCTCCTCCTATCGCGCCCAACGCCAACACTCGACACCACCCGCCAAAAAATGATCATTGCAGTGCCACCAAAGATGCCTCCCGTCCACACTCACGGCGGCAATGCATTTGTTTACTACAAACATTATCGCCCACATTAGCACCCACACCCCCGGAACACTGTTGCCCTTTCACCACGCTAAATTCGCCAGGTCTATGCAAGTGAGCACAAATTACATGTGAGAAAATTCATTCACAAGCCCACAAATGCCATTCAAATGCCATTCAACACACACTACGACTCGCTTACAATTCGCAAAACTGGCAACACTGCCCTGTCTTCTAATAGGCCCACAGAATCTCATTCTGATCTCCCGCAGGAGAAGAGAAACGAGGAAGGGGAGAGGAATTGTAGCCTCACGATTTTGCTTATTCCTTCTAAATCTCTGTATTTAAAATATCGCTCTCTCAGCGAATCTCTTAGTTACATGAACATTGTACTTTGTCAGTAGTTTGTTTGTGCCTACATATTACGATTACACCGAACGCTTTGGCTATTTTCGCCTGCCAGCCAACTGCCACACGCCTGTACACACGCCTGCACACACACGCACACGCACGCCTGGCTTGCACACACACACACGCACACCTGGAAGCCACGATCTCTCTCTCTCTCTCTCGCCACGCCTCTCTCTCTCGCCACCCCCCACACACACAGGCTATACACGCACGGCGGCGCCGCGGCAGCAAGACAGGACGTTATAATCTTGAGTTTCATTAAATAACTGTCTTTCTCCGCACGCGCACGTGCGCACACAACATTATTCAAGTGAAATGCGTAACGGCAATATTGGGCTAATATAGGCTACCAATACAGGACGTTATAATCTTCACTTTCATTAAATAACTGTCTTTCTCCACACGCGCACGTTGCGCACACAACATTATTCAAGTGAAATGCATAACGCCAATATTGGGCTAATATAGGCTACCAATATGTGGGTAGCCTACAGGCTTTTACCCACGGAATGAATATATATATATATATATATATATATATATATATAATATATACCACACTTTTTTTTTACTTCAGAGCTACTTTCAAAACAACCAGCTCATATACCCACCAAATAAAACTATCATCCCATTGCAGAAAATAGTTACAAAATGTAATTGAGGCTACATACAGTGGTGTCCCCTTCGTCTGTACCAGGCTGACTTCTATAGGTTTTGAAAGGTACATTTCTTTTTTTTCTTTTTTTCTTTTATTTTTATTTATTTACCCAGGGAAGTAGCTGAGCACAGGTGCTCATTTTCAGCAACGCCCTGCACATCGAAACACACACACACACACACACACACACACACACACACACACACACACACACACACACACACACACACACACACACACACACACACACACACACACACACACACACACACACACACACACACACACACACACAAATGTCATGTCAAAGGTACCTCTGGAAGCCACACCTCTGATTGGTCGGGTTTAGTCTTAAGGGGTGTGTTTTTTTCACCCACTGTGTAATACAATGAATGGACGGTAGGTGGCAGTAGTACAGAGGCCAGAGAAACTATAAGACAAACGCACATGGAATGGGAAATAGAGGGGGGAAAATGGAAATGGTAGGGTTTTTATTTTTGGTATTTGACTTTGCTACTGATGATTGTACGCAACAACTATTGCATTGTGTGTTTGAGCTGACAGGCCCTTTTTTATGTCAATCAATCAAGTCATCTCAGGTCATCTCAATTCTCAAGCGGCAGATGCAAAAATAGTTTTTTATATTAAAATTATATATATTTTTAGGGCCATGTCATGTGCTCTACCTGCAAAGCCTTTGTGATCTATAACTTTTGGGCACCGCTTAACGTCAGATCAGGGGTTTTGTCGGCCAGCGCCAAAAATGCTCCCCGACAGCATAATCGGAGCAAATACCGTGTGTATGAGCCATAACGTGTTGACTACACTACACTACACTAATAAGGACACATAATAATAACTAATAACCCATCCGTTACTACATGTGGAGTCAACTCCCGCAATTTCCTTCTTCCCATAGTGCGCGGCAACGTAACTCTGAGATGAGTGGCCGCGAAGCGTCCGCGAAATTCTAGTAATCTATAATCTCATTAATAAACGTTAATAAACTGGGAACATGACTTGAGGCTTTCCATTTGCTCCTCCATACATGAGTCCTCACTCTTTGCAGCTATATATGCGTGTGTCCTTTATATAATATTGGTTGTATGGTTGTACATGTGAAGGCTGTACTTATTTTATTTCTATTTTTATGCTCTTCAGAATGTATATGTATACTATGCTATGTAAACTTGACCCTTCATTCTAATACATGATAAATATTTAATCAATGAACAAGTAAGAAAGCGATCACACGACTCTGGTACCAACAGGACCCACCAACGAAAGAACAATGGATGGACATTACTGAGGAACTGTATGTTATGGAAAAACTAACATTCATACTTAAACTACAAGAGGATAAGTTCTATAAAAAGTGGGAAAAGTGGGATCTCTTCTCTCAGCCTAGCGATAATGCAAGAGGATTTCAATGAATGTATCTTGTAATATGAAAAATGCAGCCTTGTCTTTTGTTTTTTGTCTTCCTCCTTTTGTTCTTTTTTCATATTGTCTTTTTTCTTTTTTTTGGATGTCTGTCTTTTCATCAATAACAATTAAGTAAAAAAAAAAGGTCATTCAGGGAGTTGTAGCCCTGTATACATGTCTGTGGCAAAAATGGAATTTTGACGGAAAAAATGTCCACCACAGCCCAGCATGGCAATGCGATGACTCCTGCAAGTGCAATGAACACCCATAGTAACTAATTTGTACAACAAAACACACACCCCTATGAGAGTAATTTACATTCTATGGAAAAACTATTTTTTTAGAGCAAGTCACAATTATTACATAATTGTCTAATAGCAATTATTGAGATAAACACAATTATCTTTGCATAATCGTTTTCATGTTGAAAAAGGTTACGTTTATTTCAAATATAAAAAAGCTGAAATAGCAGATACACAGCTATTTCCACTACTTTTTCCCCCCAAATATTTTCATTCACTCATAAGTTATTTACTATTTTTGATTTTGAAGCCTGAACGTTCCATATGTTCCAATGTTCAACTAAATCGACCCAATTCTATGTATAAAAATGTATTGTCAACTTACATTTTGTAAATCTTAGCAGCCCTATTGAAGAGTGCCGTTTTAAATCTACAGATATTTGCTGTATGTTACCTCGCTTCCCCAAAGAGCCCAATACTACTCCTAGCTATCACTTCCTCTCTCCTTGGATAAGACAATCAGGGAACCCATCGGGTCACTACGACAAGGGGGAAATAAATGTACCGGTATCTGTTCTTAAGAGATGATATCATCTATAATCTCATAATAAACGTTCGAATGGGAACATGACTTGAGGCTTGTCTGCTGAAAAGAGGGATTCCATTTTCTCCTCCATACATAAGTCCTCACTCGGTGCAGCTATATATATATATTTGTGTGTCCTTTATATAATATTGGTTGTATGGTTGTACATGTGAAGGCTGTTCTTATTTTATTTCTATTGTTATGCTCTTCAGAATGTATATGTATACTATGCTATGTAAACCTGACCCTGGGCTTTTAAAATCTGAATAGAGGAGATTTCGAAAAGGACTGCAGCGTTATGATAACTGAACTGGAGTGTGGTTTGAGCAGCAGCGTTGTGACGTTTGGGACATGTACCTCTTTGAGGCCGATGGCGTAGGTCTGTGGTTCACAGTTCTCCCTCAGGTTGAACTGCCTGTAGAGCTGCTTGGCCAGGTGTCCGTGGCATCCCTCCCCAAACAGCGTCACTTTAGCGTGTAACTCCATTCCTCTCTCAAACACATCCTGAAAACAATGTCACCATCAGTGGACATTGCACTGCATACTGTAAGTAAGTAAGTAAGTACATTTTATTTATAAAGCACAACAGTTACAAAGTGCTGTACAACAAGGTAAAAAACTATCAATTTAAAACACAAGATTAATAACGACGAGAAGAAAATAGAAATAGAAAAGACAACAAAACATTGGCCTGTACAAAAAGGTCAGGTCGACAAATCACAGCTCAAAATACAAACGAAATAAATATGTTTTCAGCGACTTCTTAAAAATGTCAACAGACTCTGCATTCTTTATAAAAAGTCTGTAGGCTCATAGTCAACCATACCACCCACCCCGAATTATCCAGTAAGTTTTAAATCTGTGTTTATTCATTCTGTATTGTCTTTCGCCAAATTTAGCCGCTACAAAATGAACAGTGGTACAAGTTAAACATTACATGAGAGCGATATCTGACAAATATACAAAGGATGTACCCTTTGAGCAGTATGATGTGCACATCAGTGTTAACACTAACTTAACTTTAAAAAAACAATGCTGCAAAGTGCTTTATTACATGAATAATCTAGCCGTTGTGTGGATATGCTATCTGTCCATAGCCAACAGAAATATCCCTCTAAAAAGAGATCTTGTATCTGAATGGGATTTCCACCTGTATTGGGTTGTTATTAACCTGTACAGTGTACTGTACACACTTCCTTGCAGTGAAATATACTGTACAAGCACCGACAAAACAACTAGTGCGGTTCTCAACTGTAATAAGTCAGTTACCCAGGACTATTAAATTAAATGACTATGAATGTGTTATTTGTCCATCACCCCTTTGCAAAACTCACACATTACATTTTAATTAGCTCATTTAAAGTCGGGGAAACAGAACATTTTTAAATGCTAGATATTGAAATAATGTGGGAGAAAAATCCAAAACACAGTTGGTTGAATATCTATAAAAGCCACAGACAGATTGAACCAACCATGTGAATGTGAGACATACCTTTGGCGAGCCGTCCTTGGCGATCCCCACATCATTGGTGGCAATTCCTTTGACACTGCCGTCTTCATGAAACAAAACCTGGACAAAAGACAAGCTTAATCGTAAAGTCTGAGTCTAAATGTTCTGATGAATTGAAAATGGTGGACCCCATTGCAAACAAGTGTAATGCGTTATGGTGTCGTGAGGTCCACAGTAACAGTTTTTGTATCGAGTTGTGCTTTCGTTAGAAATGTAACCATTCTGCAAACTGTTAATAAATATTCCAATCAATCCAAAATTAAAGATACAAAATACTTTTTTTGTCTCCAACCATACATTTATTGACTACTTGCAAGTTGCAACCTGCCATCCCTATGGAGCAAGTAAATGGGGCTTAAAAACCCATTCTGGGCGGGAACCCCTTTTGGTGTTTGAAGCATTGTGTTATACTTTAGCTATTGAAAAATAGCAGATCTACAAGCTCATAGCGCGGCACCGAATGCCGCGCTACGAGCTTGTAGGTCTGCAAAAAAATTTTAATCGTGAAAATGTGTAGCGAATCTTTGAATATATTATGCTTTCAGAGCGAACGTTTTTAACTCAAATATTTGCTTCTGGGGGTCGGTGGGCAATTACATATATATTTGTGGAGGTCCTTGACATGAAAAGGTTTGAGCACCACTGACATAGAAACATGAGTTTTTCAGAAAACCGTTTTGTAGCATCGTCCTCAGGTCTAAATGGGTTAAGAGGGGTTAGGAGGGTTTTTTTGCCATCACTTATCCCCCCCTTACCTCGGCTGCAGCGTATCCAGGGTACAGCTCCACTCCCAGCTCCTCTGCCTGCTCGCCCAGCCAACGCACAAAGTTCCCCAGCCTCACGATGTAGTTCCCATGGTTATTCATGGGCAAACCTGAGGAAGAGAGTCACAGAATTATAATCCTCGCACACAGTAGAGGAATATAGTGATATAATGGTAATCCTTATCTAAATAACGGTAATGGGAAGCACACACCAAGAATGCATTTCAATAATTTAGAAGGCTGGATAGCCGAAACGTTTGTCTCCTGACCAACATGCAGGAATAAATTATTGAAATGCAGTCTTGGCATTACCGTTATTTATACGATATGATTTGAACGCAACGCACCTTAAGTGAGAGCGTGGCGGTCACAAGAAGAGTAATAATAATTATAATCCTCACACACAGTAGAGGAATGGAGTCACAGCATAAAAGTATGCCTAAGCAAATTATGACGTGCAGCTGGGCTTAGTGGGACTGCAGCGTGCACCCATGTTTGTACAGTAAACAGAATACGCAAATGAGGAAACCGCATATCCTTCTCATTCACAACACATTTTCAAAGCTACTGAATTACAGAAGAATAGGTGCAAGTATCATACAGTATCATCATACACGTACACTACATACATGACTTTTTGTGTTTGTAGTCTAGTGTCAGAATTGGGGGGTAAATACTTTATATTCACTGAAGGATCAACACATGCAGCAAAAACTTTAAAGTGAAATAAAGTACCACAACGCTGCTACATGTGCTATAAGGTGCTGGTGTGATTTTCCTGGAACTCTGATTTTAAGATACTGCATCTTAATTTAAAGTACTACATCTTAAAGGAGGCTATGAAACAACCCACACTGGACTTAACCCAGTCCTCATTAATGGTAAAACAGTAGAACAGGTTGACAGCTTCACATATCTTGGACTCACACTGGACAATAGACTTAGGTTTGATCAACACATTACATCAATCCAGTCACACTTTCAGCAAAGACTCCATGTAATCCGTAAATTAAGATCATTATCTGTTGCTCCTCATCTTCTGCTATTAATGTAGAAAAGCATTATGCAACCTGTTCTGTTGTACTGTTCTGCATGTTTCTACACCATACTGTCCATGCCTAACAGAAACAAACGTTTCAGTATTACCCGTATTGCTTCCAAGATCATCGGACTCCTACGCCCACACTTTCTGATACGAACAATAAGGCCATTACACTGATCATCCTCTGTATCGCTATTTTAACCTCATGCCATCTGGACAAAGATACAGAACCTTGCCATGGAAAAAGTTCCTTTTTAGTAGGAGCTTTGTCTCCTCAGCCATCGTGACATTAAACAAACTGCCCTGCCGATAGGATGGTTCTGTACACAGTGGGGACCTCATGTTTGTTTTTGTATTGTCTTGGTGTAATGTGATATGTGCACTGCTCTGTGTTGTTTGATGTGGGTGTTGAACAGATTGTGAAGAGAAATATCCTTCGGGACAATAAAGATTATTATTATGACTGAAATTCTGTACATTCTGTACATTCTGTCACAGTCTTTTCCACGTTCCGTTTTGCTCCATTCCATCTTATGTGCCTGGTGTAATAAACTGTGAAATGTGTAGCTGAGCCCCTTTCTGCTGCTGCTTGATGAGAAATGTTAACAGTGTGATTTCTGTTGTGTTGACCTTTGTACTGCCTGTTATGTGCTGTATGTAGTGAAGGCGTTGCTGCTCTGATGTCTCATTTGACCTTTCTCATCACTCCAAGTTGTTCTGGATCAAAGCCATTAAAAGTAAACAGCCTGTCATGGCTCCGCTGGAAGGCTTGATGACTGGATAAAATAGTGTTCGACCCAGATGACATATCCCTCTCTGCTCAGTTTCCTGTATCTCTACCTGGACAGGAATTTCAGGGAGGGCACAAAGGCCATGGCTGCCATTTGCCCCTCAGTTTGACCTTGTGCCCTGCAAGTACCACTTTGTCCTCTGTCTCTTTCTTGTCAATAAGTAGAGTAGTAGACAGTCTCTCCTTCCTTCACAAGTTTTGTCTCCCGTGATCAGCGAGTGAGTGACAGTGAGTGACACACCAGTTTCTCTGTCTTGTTATGTAGACACTAGACAGCATTGTATTTGTATTTGTTGAGATTCTGAATGCTGAACTCCCCTCAGTCTCCATCATTAAACTAATGGGATCAGATTGTAAATAATTCTGCACACCAATTTCGGCTCCCAGACAGAAATTGGTGTGCAGACTCTTTTTATTCTTGAACTATCAGTTTTTGATCCGACACCCAGCCTAATAATAGGTTGTCTTTTTGAC
Organism: Protomyctophum parallelum; assembly: GCF_964188405.1. Taxonomy (NCBI): domain Eukaryota; kingdom Metazoa; phylum Chordata; class Actinopteri; order Myctophiformes; family Myctophidae; genus Protomyctophum; species Protomyctophum parallelum. Next base: position 38,940,871 of record NC_139711.1, on the reverse strand, counting down.
AGTTTTCAACCTCCTTTTGCCATCAGATTGTATATACAGGGCTTAAAGCCAAAAACAATCCCAAGACTGATTTATTTTTGCAAATCTGCACTGATCTCATTAAATGACCCCTATGAGATCCTCAGGACTGAAATCAGTCCCCAGGACTGAGAACTTTATGCCCTGAATATAAAACAATGTGTATAGAATATATATCGGGATCAGACAAAACCAAACCAAAACCAAAACAAAGAACAGCTCATCTGCTGCCGTCAGTGAGCAGCATGTCTGTGTTGACATCTCGAGGTCACCACCTGGTATAATGATGTTCAGTTGACACTTAACAGCTAAACAGCACATACAGAGCACATTTAGAGCAACAGAATATTTGACATACAAGGACACTTGAGAGCATTCCCGGAATTTTCACAATGCATGATTGTGGCCATCTTATCTTATCTACAAGCTTGTAGATCTGTTATTTACACTAACATGGCACGCAAATCAGTATGTCACACTGCAGCTAGGGCTGGGGACCTTTAGGATTTTAACGATTCAGGTACCGTAACGATACAGTAGTGAGTGAGTACAAATGGAACCAAATGGACCCACTCTCAAGACTGAGGTGCCATTTACACGAGGATGGTGTTCATATAAAACGTCAAAATAAAGTATCGTTTGCTGCTGTCATTTAGACGAGAACCGTGTTCTCAGGAGGTGAAAACGCAACAAAGTGAAACCACCTCCCAGAGTGGAAATCTTTCAGAACGCAGTTTCCTATGGTCTCCATATAAACAGGCAAAACGGTGAATCCGCAAAACTTATGACATCATGGCTCACGTTGGCTCACAGCGCATATGTTTATTACATTGATGCAGAGCCATATAATTATGATATAATGGAGTTCCTGAACAAGCCTCCCTCCTCGCCTACAAAGTGCTGCTCATCAGCGATGTTGAATGTAAAACCATGATGTAAATAAAAAGCCTTGTGATAGACGGCAGCCACGGCAGCAGCGTTTATGTAGCCTAATGTATTATAAAATATATACCATGCCGTGGCGCGCCCAGAGCCGTGTTGCGCAGGCTTGCGTGAAGGTTTCTTCTTCTTGTACGTGGGTGACCTGTCTATTTGGCAGCCCGTTATCGCCACCTAGCGACAGTATAGCATAATAGCACATCATATCATAACGTGTGCGTTCTTGTGTAAAGGGTAAGAAAAAATTAGAACGCAACGGGACTTTGACGTGTTATATGGAGATGGTCGCCGTCTAAAAGAGGCCTTAAATTAAAGCGTTTTAGAACCACTGTTATAGTAATTGTATAGCAGATGTCAAGTCCACATACCAGCTCTGACAGTGTGATGAACAAGAAGATTTTTCTTTCCCAGGTAACCCCTCATCCTCGCAACAGCGATAACCATTATTTGCAACCTTACATTTAGATGCCATTGGTACTATTTGTATTAAAACTTTTCAATCAAAGTCACGACAAATTTTCACAACATTAATTTAAGATGCTATCTTAGAATAGATGTAGATTGTAGACCTATTTGACGGTGCAGAAACCTAATTACCTTCCTTGATGCATCAATTAAGCGTCGACGACCATCAGCTGGTCACAGTCACAGACACTCAGCCTCTGCAGAACTCTAACTGAAAGTGACTGCATGGAGTCTGTTTCATTTCTATCCAAAGGTCCTTGACTGATGGAATATGATTAAGGATTACTGTGATTTATGGTAAGCTCACATACCACACATACCATAATTCACTGACAAAACAAAAAGAAAAAAAAAACTTCTGCCATTCAGTATATGGAGATCTAAGGGTCGTAGCGGGGACATTCTAGTGGGTGTGTACAGGGTTTGATGAGGGCCCAGGTAGGGCAGGGCTTTAACTTTCGGGCCTGTTGAGAACTCTAGTTTCAATTAAGGATTACTGTGATTTATGGTACTGTAAGCTCACATACCACACATACCATAATTCACTGACAAAACAAAAAGAAGAAAAAAACATCTGCCATTCAGTATATGGAGATCTAAGGGTCGTAGCGGGGACATTCTAGTGGGTGTGTACAGGGTTTGATGAGGGCCCAGTTAGGGCAGGGCCTTAATTTCCGGGCCTGTTGAGAACTCTAGTTTCAATTAAGGATTACTGTGATTTATAGTAAGCTCACATACCACACATACCATAATTCACTGGCAAAAAAAAAGAAAAAAAAACATTTGCCATGCAGTATATGGAGATCTAAGGGTCGTAGCGGGGACATTCTAGTGGGTGTATAGGGTTTGATGAGGGCCCAGGTAGGGCCGGGCCTTCATTTTCGGGCCTGTTGAGAACTCTCCCGCCGGCTGCAGGGTGCGACTGCACTGATAACTTTGGGGCAGGCCCGCTGCCCGTCTAGAGTTTGAATGGACAGGCGGGCCTGTTGAGAACTCTAGTTTTTGCCGGCTGCCGGGCGGGGCTGCACTAATAACTTTGGAGCTGGCCCGTCTAGAGTTTGAATGGACAGGTTACAGGTATAAGTCAAAAGTCATTGTCTGTGCTGATGAAGGTCTAATCGACCGAAACGTCAACCTAATAAAGAGCAACATTTGTGTCTTACAGCGTACGGGACCTTTACTTTGTTTTTCAAAGATACTCTTTTTATGCTCTATTGACCTATGCACCTGTCACTATCCTTCTAAAGTTTTCCCCAAACACTATTTTGCTACCACTGTATTGCCTTGCCAGAAGGTGGATAACAACAACTCCAAAGAAAGCTGATATTATCTCCAGCCATTCCGTTCGTCAAGAAACATTCTGCCGCAGGCTTGGGCAAATGGGCAGCATAAATAAATCATTCAGAGAATCAGAAGAAATTATTTTCAGTGCAATCCAAAATGCAGACAGTGTCTGTATTTTTTATTAGATTAAAAACATGCGTCAACACTCCTAGGGATGAGGAAGCGTGACAATATTGGCTTGAGATGATGTCTTGCAACTACTAAAGCAGTTCAGTTCAGTCCAAATTATTTTATTCAACAGATTGTATTAAACATGAATTGAGGACCCCGATGGAAACAAGCCTTCTTGCATTTAAAATCCTCTTAGCAGACCTTGTATTGAACTGTTCTTCCCTGTGCTGGATAAAAGCACACAAAAAGAAAACAGGATCGTTTTCATTGTGGTCCTTTTTAGGGCAGGGCAACAGGGGACAACCATACGAAAACAAGAAAAGTCAAATACAATTAAACAATACAACTTTTTGAGTGGTGCAACCACTCCAAGGTACAGCAATGTCCGTGTTCACCTACAGTATGTGACGTCGTGACAGTCGAAACGTACCAATAAATTAATCACTGTGGGAGCAGAAGAATATTTAATTTCTTGCACACTATATTTTGTATCCTGGCTGCACCGGTTGAATTCGTTTTCGGATGTGTGTGCAATGCATCATCCTGGACTGTGGCTATAGTGAATCCGCTTCAAAAAGCATTCCCTTGACAAAGGCGCAACGAAAAAGATGTATGATGATCTTGGCAGGTGGAGCGTGCTTCCTCTCGATTTATGTGGCAGAATAAGAGCAGTCAAAATGGTAATTTTACCCAGATTACTATACCTTTAAAACAATTCAGCGAATGGAATAAACATATCTGACGTTTTATTTGGGATAAAAAAAGGCCAAGGGTGAAATTCTCTACCTTACAACTGCCCCGAGAGAGAGGAGGCATGTCTCTCCCATCTTTAAGGGACTATTATCTAGCAGCTCAGCTAAGATCCTTGGTATATTGGTAAATGGTAAATGGTGCATTTATATAGCGCCTTTATCCAAGGCGCTTTACAGAGATTGTGCATTACATTCACCCATTCACACACACATTCATACACCGATGGCAGCGGAAACCATGCAAGGCACCAACTAGCACATCGGGAGCAATTAGGGGTTCAGTGTCTTGCTCAAGGACACTTCGACAGTAACTCTGGGGGAGCCCGGGTTCGAACTGGCAACCTTGCGGTTACCATCCAGGCACTCTACCCCTGAGCCACCGCCGCCCCATTGGTGTAACCAACCCTACATTGCAAAATGGAAAAGCATAGAGTTATCCCTGATGGATATACCAATACAGTCACTAGGTTGCACTGACCGAGAGAAAGAATGTTTCAGACAAGGAGTCAGTGGGTCAAAATATTCAAAATATGGCTGGAAGTTCCAGCTTCAGAGGGAGCTCGGCTAAACTTTTAAGTTGGCCAGCATATGACTCCGACTTCATACCAGCAGTATTAGACAATAGGTACAAACAATGGCACCACAATGGCATCACCTCTATATGTACTATGATTCAAATGGAGATATTGATAGTTTTGAAAACTTAAAGCAGAAATATGGGTTGGCTAACAAGGACTTTTATAGATACTTGCAGGTAATGGATTTTTTTTTTTTTTTAATAAAAGGGTCTACTCTAGGTATTACAACAAGCCTAATCACTATATTTACTAATGCTTATGACTCAGGAAGTAATAGGGGTCTTGTAAGTAAACTATATAATGGACTTAAGTCGTTGAAAAAGGACTCTACAATATTATATGTGAAAGAGCAAAGGGGAAAAAGAGATGGGCATTGATATAAGTTATGGGAAAAAGAGATGGGCATTGATATAAGTGATGAAGTATGGATGAATACATGGACAACGCAATCAACCACCACTAATTACTTGACTTGGAGAGACTTTTGTTGGAAAAACTATATTTGCTTCTTTATTACTCCAAAACAGACCATATGGACTGTTGGAGAGAATGTGGAGATACAATGGTCGATCATGCACCTGTAATTCAACCATTTTGGCAGGAAGTGACAACACTTATCTCAAACATTATGGGTTTTGGAATAGATGATACATTCACATCTTTGTACCTAGGACAACTCCCAGATGGGCTAAATCAGGATGACCCCTACTTACTTAAGATTTTACTTGTAGCAAGCAAAAAAGCTATTACAAGAACTTGGTTACAAAATAATTGTCCTACTGCTGACCTATTTATCAACATTGTCAAACAACTGCATCTCCTAGAACAGATGACCTATTCTTTAAGACTGCAAAAAGAGCTGGGTGAAAGAAGATGGGAGAAATGGATAGAGTATTTAGCTGGGGGGGGGGGGGGGGGATATGGAGTGAATATGGGCTGTAGTATTTAGCTGGGGGGGGGCGGATATGGAGTGAATATGGGCTGTAGTATTTAGCTGGGGGGGGGGGGGCGGATATGGAGTGAATATGGGCTGTAGTATTTAGCTGGGGGGGGGGGGGGGGGGGGGGGGGGATATGGAGTGAATATGGGCTGTAGTATTTAGCTGGGGGGCGGATATGGAGTGAATATGGGCTGTGTCTTTCCTGTTGTCAATGAATGTAAGGATTCCAACATTCTGTAATATGTATTGTTGTTGCTGTACATCCCATGACCTCTTCTGTTTTTAGTTTTTTCATTCTGTTTTTTCTGTTTTATTGTATGCCTTGTTTGTGTGTCTTTTATGTCTCGTCTTGCATATTCAAAGTTAAAAAAGGGGGGGGGGGGGGGAGGAAAAAAAAGATAATGTAATCTTCCAAATCCACAAAAAAAAAAACATTCTCCCAAAATGCAAACTCCCACACTTTTCTCAGCTTAGTTAATCAATGTCTCGGTTACACAGGGACCTGCAGGAGAATTTAAACCCAGCAAGACTTGTCTAAGTAGGCTAATTGCATATTAGATAAACAGAATTCTAGGCTGCAAAAGCATTCTTTTCTTTCCTTTACACAATGTCATATATACCACATACCTGCTGGTGAATAATGTTAAGGTATGAAAAAATAGATACCAGCCAATCTAGCGCTACAGTTTCTCTAATCACAGACAATGACATTCCCTTTGTTTACATGTTGTTAGCCATTATATAACAGTCTCACATTTACGTCATATGATGTATAGCGAAAATAGCTGATCTACAAGCTGCAAAAGCTTCTTCAGATCAAACATGTAATGTTAAAGGGCCACTTCACCACTTTTGCAACCAGAGCTTATTTTAATGATGTTTAGGATACAAGAAGCACCTTCCTGTGGTTTTTGTGTGTGTAATATGTGGTATCACTTCCTTCCTGTACTACAAAGTCACACCTCCATGCAGCCTCTCCACAAGGAGGGCACGAAAGCATTATGGGCATTGTAGGAATTCAGCAATCCAGTCAAACCCTAGTCAATAGTGTTGCGCGGGCTGTTTTTTTTGCATAACCCGCCCGTCCCGCCCTGCCACAGGAGCCAGCCCGCACCAACCTGCCCCGCAAAACAATATTTTAATCAACAACCCGCCTGCACCGCGGCCCGCAAAAACGCAAAAAAACACTATCAATATCAAGTATCGCATCGCATGCATAATCGCATTTGCTTGATTGCCTAGAGAGACAGAGACGAGAGAGAGAGGCGACGCCGTGATGGTCCCTCGGATGAACATATGAAACTTATACACAAACGAAGGAGCATGTCAAACGGAGTCGCACTAACACACAGCGCACACAGTGGCCTCTCCAATATGGCACAGAAACCCATTAAAAAAGACATATAAATGTAATTGTAAACACTAAACAGTTTAGGCACACACTCACACACTGGCACATAGACCAGAAAAGAGAACTCAACAGACAGACGAGGCATAATTGGCACAGCACACTGAGCGCAGCACAACGGCTCCTCCAGCCATATGAACACAATACAAAATAGAATACCTTGTGTACCTTCAGAACACAATAGAAGACATGGGTCATAGGTATAATTAACATTATTGCAGCCAGCAGGAGTTTGGCACATCATCAGATCAGAACACAATCTGCTATTACCTTCCACCTTCATAACGTCCTCAAGCTTCGTCTTTTCTGAGCCATGCAATCAACCCGCACTGACCGGAGACGGAGAGATTCATGCGTCCCGCGCGTAAAGCTGGCCACTGTCAGCACAGGGTGCGGGGGATAAAGTTTGGGGATAAAGTTTGCGCGCTTCTGTACTTCTCTGACACAGCATCAGCCAGTCAATTAGTGGGACACGCTGAGAGCGCACATCAAAGGAGAACACAGCTGCAGGTTGTTAATTAAGGCTGCGTCGATGCATCGATGTTTTAATGAATGCCCTACTACAAATACTATTAACATTGAGTGACTGCAGTTTCTTCCAGATGTCCCTTTAAATAAAACAAATGACTATAAATAATTACCAGGCAGTATGGGGACAGGGATCCTGTACTTTTCCGTCAGGATGCCAAAGACGTCCTCCTTCACAGTGGTGTGTAGAGGAGCCTGGAGTGAGAAAACACTGATTAACATATTGTTTAATCTGTTCAGTCACGTTCACCATGCAGTCTCTCTAACATGCACACACTAGGGCTGAACGATAATGGGGGAAATTTACATTGCAATCTTTGTTTATTGCAATGGTATTGCGCATTGCCGTGTATATATAAACATTAAAAGAATCACACTTGTGTGAAGTGAGGGGCGCTCTTATCATACATCGTCATACATTACATGCTCAGCCAATCAATTAATTGCTATGAAGTACACACAGACACACTAAATGGGTATAGATAAGAGGGGCTAGTGCCCCTCAAAAAAGAAATTAGTTACACAATGTCACCAGATACAGTATGTAGATCCCCTCCGTGGACAAATCTACGGAGGGGTGCCCTGGGCGCTTGCCTGTTTTTCCTCCCGGAATCTTCCCCAGTGAGGCTGGGCTGGGAAGCGGCTTGCTGTGCTTGACTGTACCCTGTACTGTTTGCATCTTATTGTCTAATAAAAACTATCAATCAATCAACAACTACTACTACTGTTGCGGTGTTGAAACTTTGAATTTCTCTAACTATTATAAACTTTCACAAGTACAAATATAATTTATGAAAAGGCTACTACAGTGAATTCGGTTCACGGAAGTAGTTGTAGGCTATGCCCCGCACCCCTCACTGGGGATAAGTCCGGAAGGAAAACTTCAAGAGCTCCACTTGGAAAGAATTCATCACTCTAGCAATGATATGGTTGACTTTAGAGGGTGAAATAAGTACGGCACTTCTGGTCAACTCAATATGACACCTGTGTGAACGCAAGAATCTGCATGCAAGGCCAATTACCAACAATAAATCCATGCACATGAACTCACTCCTCTCTCCTTCCAGTCGGGGAACAGCTCATTGAGCGCTGTGGGCTCCAGACAGGCTCCTGACAGGGTGTGGGCACCAATCTGGGAGGCTTTCTCCACCAGGCAGACTCTCAACTCTTTGTCATGCTCATTAGCCAGCTGCTTGAGTCGAATGGCTGCCGACAGGCCAGCTGGGCCTCCACCTACAATCACTACGTCGGCTTCATCTGCAAACCTTTCCATCTCTACGCCTGGAGAAAGGACCAAGGCAGGGACCAAATTAGCATCAACTGGCGTAGAAGCACAGCGTTATACACAGAGTTCCCATACATTTTTACCAATGAATTTCCAAAACTTCTCCAGCTACTTATACTTGTAGCTACAAGAATAAGGCTGGTGGTGAAGGCTTTTGTTGTTTATTGTATTATGTGAGCATTGAATGAATTAACGAATGAATGAATTAATTTTATTTATATAGGACCTTTCCAAACTAATTTACAAAGTGCTTTACAGACAGGTTAGAAAACAACAATCAAAAACAACATCAAGAACATCAGAAATAACAAAGCATAGAATCACATCAAAAAACATCTTGCTTGCTATTATGGGTGGTGAACTTGAAAAATGTGCCCCCTGCTGATTATTCCCTGGAGACGGCAATAAAGTATAGAATATAGAATGCTTTCTATTCCAAATTTTGTGCCAAATGTTTTGCTACATCACCTATCCTTATGTTCCATATGTTGTGTAATGTTATAGGCCTACATGCTTTGGAAAATGTTTTTTATTAACAAAATCGATAGCAAAAAACATTGCATACACAACAATTTTTTTCAGGACCCTTGATAAATTCCAAACATCCAGGACTGGAAAATGTTTTTTCTAATATCAAAATAGTTCCAGGAATTCCATGAACGTGGGAAGCCTATGACATTTTACGTGACGATTCATTATCGCTCAAATAATTGTGATTAACGATTGAATTGTGTTTCTGTCGGACATTATGAATAAAAAGGTACACAGATTGAGATATGACAAATAACTTACATACTTTGATCATTTGAAAAACCTGAATACTGGAAATAGCGGATCTACAGGCTCAAAACGAGTCACATAGATTGGCTATTTCCACTATTTAGAAAATGTTATCGGCATTTTTAAATGACAAAACAATTATTGCGATTATCTTAACCCATTCTGACCTGAGATCAGATTCATACGAAGGTTTCCACCGGACACACACTGGTCTGATGAACCCATTCTGACCTGAGATCAGATTCTAGAAATGTCAGTCGCTCTTCGATTTTTCAAAAATAGCAGACCTACAAGCTCGTATCGCGCCACTCGGTGGCGCGATATGAGCTTGTAGATCTGCTATTTTTAAATAGCTAAAGCATAACATGATGCTGACACCAAAATGGGTGCCCGGTCAGAATGGGTTAAGCATGCTTATACCCTCTATTGTGAAATAATTGTGACAGCCCTGTCCAAGATGTCAGTTCAACATTTTCTAATTCACACTTGAAACAATAAAATTCAGCAACAATAAAGATATTGGTGCATCTAGTGTCCAGCGTGTGTAATTTGGGTGACAATGAATGAATCGTCAGCTTAAATGTGTGATCGTGACAGGGAGGCGGCCTATATAATGTCTTACCCTCCCATCGTGGGTCTTTATCTCTGGGGTGGATTGTGTAGTGCGTCGTGCAGGCCCGCCTGTGCAGAACGGTGTACAGCTGAGGCGTGGCGGCGCCATGGTCAGCCTGGACTCTTTTCAACGCCCTGATACACCTGCGGGCTGAAAAGGGACCGTACCATTCAGTTACAGTAGCAGTCAGCACCAGCACAGACAGGATGGAATCTCATCGTAACCAGTTCACACTCACTTTCTGTTTGTAGTACGCAAACACACCAGATAAGCAAAGCCACAAAACTCAAACATGCACCACAACGAGTTGGTTGATCATTGACTTGCCTTGTAATGCTGCAATGGAATAGTGACATCACTATTGTTAACACCCTCGTTTACCGCTGCGCTCTGTACTATTAGTATTATTGTTTTTTGATCCATCTTGTCCTTTCTTTTGCCTTGTTTCTACCGTATATTGTTGTAAACTCTAAGTACTGGACCCTCATCTGGTTTGACAGTGTGATGAAAGGAATACTTCAACCGGATCATCACACACCACCCAGCCGGCACACACTACCTGTCTGTCAAACCAGACGAGGGTCCAGTACTTAGAGTTTACAGTACTTTTTTGTCTTATACTTGGTATGAAACTCTGTTCTAAGTATTGGACCCTCGTCTGGTTCTGGTGTGTGACGACCGGGTTGACCCTTCCATGGTTACGGCGGCGGACAAGACGGAACAGGCCTGCTCCGGGAGAACAATAACATGACACGAAGACTTGGTCACATTAATACATTCACACAGTTTATTAAACATACAGAATCATATATAGCTTGGATACTTCATGTCCTAATGACGTCACTGACTAGACATCACAATCACTGCCTGCAGCACGAGGCCTTCAGCGTGCCCTAAGGTCAGATTCTCACCTAATACTTCGGTAGACTCAGATCCGTATGGGTTGGGGAAATTGGATTCTTGCATATTTAATTGGCTGCGGATTGCCTTCACACTGTCATTCGCAGCAATTGGAAACGCAGCAGGGGGGACCTTTATCAATGTGTTCCATTCATAAACTATAGCCTACACAGTGAAATCTATGGTGATAAAATTACACTCATAACGTGCATGTGTCGTGCCGTCTGGGACCCCCCCCCCCCCCCCCCCCCCCTCCCTCTCTCTCTACGCACGCAGCCGCCACACACTGTTCTTTTGGGCATGGAGGCACAGCGCTGCATGAGCGCACTGATATAACTCCCCAGTCCCACACAGTGACAGCACTCCATGTTTACGGCACGCAGAGACAGACAGACAGACAGAATATTATGTAGGCTATAATACACTGCAGTGTTTTTATGTGTTTTCTTAAGCAATTGATTAATGTACACGTCCTCATTTCGATCAGGGCTTCAGTCTCCTTATTCGACCACATCTATCCACAGTAACGGGACATCTTTGCGCTGCGTAAAATATGCCTTCTCCGTCGCCAACTGTGTTCAGCTCCTCACCCGCCACATTATGTTTGCTTCATTTCCTTTATTTACTGCGGATTGCATTCACACCTGCACCGAATCGTAGTGAAGTGCGATTCGAAGCGAAGCGAAACCCACGTTTTTGGGCGGAGTAAAATGCGGTTATTTGCTGCGCATTAGGATTCGAATGAGCCTTCACACCTGCCAAACGAAGCGCACTTTCTGACTGATTCGTTTTAATCGCAGCAAAGCTCTCTGGTATGAATGTGACCTAACACAGCTCTAAAGTATGTTACAGTTCAGGCAGTGCACAATACATATAAGTACATTGCATATTCACGTACAAGTACCAAGTATCAGTACACAGCATGTTGTATTACAACAATACTTACATGTAAGCTGTAACCTTAACTACTGTGCCGCCTCTCGACGACTGACCCCCCCCCCCCCCCCCTGTGGCATTAATTAATAATTGACTGGGATTAGTGACATGACAAATTTGTCATTAATAATATCCATGCAGAAAATTTACTTCACCACAATTGTACCTGATGTTAGGGTAGGGTCAAGATAATTCACCAAGATTTCTTAGTTGCTATGGTCAAACATAGCAACTAAGAAATCTTGGTGAATTATCTTGAATTTAGTGGGCTTGAACACATACTGTAAATAATTGACCTCATTATCTTAACCTAGCCATTTGTAAAATCCTCCAAATGTCTGACCATGACAGAAGTTCAGAACCTTCTCCTACTCTTCACCTGTGTAATTTATGTCATGCCTCCTTGACACTGCAGGCATCAGTGTTGGGATAAAGACAAGTTGCAGTTTGTTTGCAGAAGTCTAGCCCTACAAGCAGAACCCAATGCTACTGAAGTTTCTGACATTTTTTAGACCCAGAGCATTGGGTCCTATTCCACCTCCACCCTGCCACCTGGTACGCACACATATATAAACGTAAACAACTTCGGATAAGTCCTTCTGAATGTGTGAACTTTAAGTACCTATAAATACCGCTGCGAATATCTCCTGTGGCGCGGAAGCCGTTAAGTATTTTTTATCTTTGTTTGACCGATTTGGTCGCTTTGATTCTTCTCTTCCTTACTTGTTTATTGACCTCATTGTACCGCCTATCTGGCTAGCTAGTGGCACTATAGCTATGACAGAGCAGATCAAAGGCAGCCGGCACAAGCCAACCGCACACCGGGAGGCGGTACAATAAACGGTAAACAAACAAGAAGAAATAAAGCGACCAAATCGGTCAAACAAAGATTAAAAATACTTAACGGCTTCCGCGCCACAGGAGATATTCGCAGCGGAATGTATATAGGTACTTATAGTTCACGAATTCAGAAGCCCTCAAAGGAAAACAGGCCGTCAAATGGCGCAGATACGATGTTACGGAGCATATTTATGTCCGCGTTCCAAAATTCCCATACGAAAATATAGTTATGAACAGGGACCCTACATAAAACTCATCCAAATTTCAGAAAAGCTTTATGGAGGGTTCCGAGAGGGGCTAGCAGAAGTCCAGAGCTACCACATACATAAATAAACAGTAGCATCTATTCTAAAAGCTCAAAAACATGTACAGTTGAATGCCGCAATAACAACTGCAATTCAATGCAATAACCACAGCTCATTAGTATACCGGTAAGTGTTTTTTTAACCAAAGACAACTAAGGACATGATTGTGGTGACCTATAATATAGGTCACCACAATCATTATTGTTGTTTCAACTTTAACCTACATTTTAGCTCGATGCTAACATATGGAGATGTTCAGCTGAAACTGCTATAAATGCCATCTTCAGATAAACGTCAGTGTGTCACAGAAGTCGAACTTGATATGCATTTTGCTGTTAACTTAACATGGTGATAGTGTTTTGCGTATTAAGTTATAATCCATAACTAGTGAGAGTTCTCAAGTTCCAATGGAAACTAATGCATGAGCTAGCGCCTGCGTAACGCAAGAATTGGCGACCCATCGCATCGTGTGACTTTGTGAATGATTGAAAATCTTATGTCAACATGCAATAAATGTATAGTATGGTTGTTGTAAATAAGAATTATACACATAATCATAATGTAATAGATTAATGTTTCAGTTAATTACTCATTCAGAGTAATTATATGATAAATTTGTCCAATTGACTTAAACCATAAAATGAAATACAATACATTTGTTTAATTGCAAACTGCTAACAGACTATTTCAAATTGCTTGTTTGCCCAGTAGCCTACTATGATGCAACACAGACAAGCATTTACATTTTGAAGTTGCCATTAGTAGATTTACTTTTAATAACACTTCTATATATTTAGTAGATTTATTTTTTAATTCAATCAAGTGAGAGGAAGGTAGCTTGTTTTCAGTAGGAAAACACACTACTGTCTGAGTGTCTGTCTGTCCCCACAAAAGATCAATCAATGTGTGTGCCTGATTCAGAGTAGACTAAACGTTCACATGACATGCCATCAGAGTGCCCTGGAGTCTGGGGTCACATAATTCGATGCGTCACCAGTGTCGGTGTAACACCGGTCAGCAATTGCTCCTTGAACAGTTTTTAGGTGTTATGCTAGCTAGCCTTCCTTGATGCTGATTTAACTTACCGTGAACTGAATATCTGCTGGCAGGAAACATTTTTTGAGTACGGTTGTCTGCTAGTGAAAATCCACCAGCAAACAGTTGTTTTTTGGTGTAAAAATACCGCAGACACTGTCAGTCAACGTTACGTCTGTCCCGTTCAACAGTATGGCCAAAGATTGACTGAGAGTAACCGCATGTGGTAATTATTTTTACCTTTACAGTTGAATGGTGAGTATGAATAGTATTTCCCAATCCATTTAAAGGTTTAAATACACAGCTTATTAAACATAATGTAAAAAATGAATATAAAACGTATAATTCGCAATACTTCTAGTTGTCGTCTTGTCGCTATTATTTATTTATTTTTTATGTTTGAATTTGAAATAGAAATGTTCTCCCAGCAGAGGCAACAGAAGTACCCCGTTCAACTGTTGACACCTCACGAAACCTTACACAAAACCCACAACATCCTCCTCAAACACTCAAACAGCCCGGATGGTCGCGCTGTGATTGGCTACCTACCAGTAGTGTTTATTTTAGTCAGAGGATATTAATACAATCTGGGAATACATTTCTTACTAAGAATGTTCTTCACCAATATGTGTTTGTAAGGGTGTCTACTAACATATCCCACCTTGGTTTCTATTCAACCACCCTAAGGGATAGGATAGGGTGGTTGAATAGAAACCAATTAAGGTGGGATATTTGGTAGCCCCTCTCGGAACCCTACATAAAGCTTTTCTGAAATTTTTATGAGTTTTATGTAGGGTCCCTGTTCATGACTATTTTCGTATTGGAATTCTGGAACGCGGACATACATATTCTCTCTAAGCTCGTATCTGCGGCGTTTGACGGCCTTTTTTTTTTAAAGTTATTCTGAATTCGGGAACTTTAAGTACCTATACATTCCGCTGCGAATATCTCCTGTGGCGCGGAAGCCGTTAAGTATTTTTAATCTTTGTTTGACCGATTTGGTCGCTTTATTTCTTCTTGTTTGTTTACCGTTTATTGTACCGCCTCCCGGTGTGCGGTTGGCTTGTGCCGGCTACGTCCCTGCCTCTGATCTGCTCTGTCATAGCTATAGCGCCACTAGCTAGCCAGATAGGCGGTACAATGAGGTGTCAATAAACAAGGAAGGAAGAGAAGAATCAAAGCGACCAAATCGGTCAAACAAAGATTAAAAATACTTAACGGCTTCCGCGCCACAGGAGATATTCGCAGCGGCATGTATGGGTACTTATACTTCACATATTCAGAAACCCTCACACGAAAAAATGTCGTCAAAGAGCGCAGACAGGTGTTATCCATGTTGTTTATGTTTTATGCATGTCCGCGTACCAGGTGGCATGGTACTGATGCAACAGGACCCAATGCACTGGGTCTAACAAATGTCAGAAACTTCAGTAGCATTGGGTTCTGCTTGGAGGGCTAGATATTTGGTAGCCTAATCCTTTATACAAGCTGTGCATACATGAATCATACTGCAGAATTATGAACAAATGATAATAATTAAATGTGGGCCTCTATCTATCACAGCTGCTACAAGTTAACTGTCACATCAACAAATGAATGTATGAGATAAATGGTTTTGAATTAATTAGGATTATCAACACTAATCCTACTACTAGATTCATGGTGACTGACATGTCAAACATTTTCCATATTTCATAACAGAAACATAAATCCAGATCACAATGTGTTTCAATGCGACGCACTGTGAGCTTGTAGATTGCTATTTATACATTTGAAAACTTGAAACGGGGGTACTTTTACTTTTGGTACTTTAAGTAAATTTTTATACCAACACTTTCGTACTTTTACACAACATTTTGAATTCCGGATTTTTACTTGTAACACAGTAGCGTACTTCTATATTTCAGTATTGATATTGATACTTTTACTTGAGTAAAACATGCAACTTTTTCCACTTGTAAATCCGTTTACCCTTTATTTCGTACCATAAGACTGAAAGACACAGACTGACATTCAAGAAGGAAAAACCTCCCTTTTCAACATCAACATTAACATTAACATTAACATTAAATACAAAATATTTTTATCTCTTAACATTCATATGATAACAGCTGGATTTGAGAATATATAGCGCACATCCTCCGGTCTTGGTGCTGAGCCAAACTGTTAAACTAACAGATCATCATAAACAAAAGCAATTTATTCACAATCACAGCAGGACATATGATTGTGAATACATTTACTTGGAGCATTACAAAGTGAGTTGCGAGCCCCTGCTTTTGTTCAACAGCTTGATTTGATACAATGATACACAGCAGATTCAATTGACAATTTGACATTATAATGTATAATCTGAAAATAGTCATTTTCTAAGTCATTATTTACAAAACAAAATACTATATACCGGGTAGTCATTCACTGAAATGGTTTTTGCCTCAAAATAAATGCACTGAAAATGTCTCAGGCCTATAAGAAGAATATTACATTAATAATTCTATCATCATACAAAAAAGGAGCTCTGCTGGTACACTGTATGTAAATCACAGTGAGGGAGTATTCAGAATCATATCACGTGACTGTAAACATATGCACTATCAATGATAGTTACATGTCTATCATACATGTAACTGTGCTGTACAGCTGGCTAGTGGGTGGGTGCTGAAATAAGCTTGTACCAGAAGGTTGAGTTCAAATCTCCAGTCCAGCTGTGGTAATTCTGTCTGTGAAGCATATAAACTAGTATAGGCGGCTATCGCTGTCAAGTCATTCAATTGATGAATATGCACATGGCTGTCATCTTGCCAGCAAGGTGCTACCTAGGACAGTCCTACACGTTCCACACCCCCACAGGGAGTGCAGTGCCCGGTATCAAGTCGGTCGGACCCACGGTTCTCCAGAACCACCACAAAAGGCTCTGCTCAGGTAGGAATATGCTCGCCTGTTAACTGGCTCCAGGAAATTCGACCATATCACCCCCGTTTTAGCGTCCCTGCACTGGCTCCCAATCTCCTTCAGAATCGATTTCAAACGCCTTCTCACCATATACAAGGCCAGGTCCGGTCTCGCCCCACCCTACATCGCCAATCTAATCTCCCCCTAACTCGCTCCCTGAGATCCTCAACCAAAGTCAAAGAGCTTCTTGATCCTCAAACTTGTCGGCTAAAGTCCAACAGAGATCGGGCTTTCAGCACCATAGCACTTAAACTATGGAACACACTGCCCTTAGAGATCAAGCATGCTGAATCAGTGTCCTCTTTTAAATCCCTTTTGAAAAAACACTTTTATACATTAGCCTTCACTGCCAATCTAATACTTGTTTTTTCCCCTGCTGCTTCTTATATTTTGTTGTCTATTGAAATGTCTTCCGCTTACTTTGTAATGCAAATTTGAAAGGTGCTATGAAACTGCTATTATTATTATTAGTAGTATATGATAGCATTCATTCACTGTATTCTTCATTATAACTACCTCACACACCTATTCAACCCAACAAGACAGAAGAAAAAAAAATCATACATAACCTTTAATTTAATGTGCTTATATTGAATATTTGTAAACATGAGACCAGGACGCAATATGACGACATTAAATTAAATTAAATTAAAAGCATTTACTGTATCCTGATTTTGTCTGCACATAATGTCATAAATGTTATGCTATATCAGATGTCTATCTCTCTAGTTTACATTTGAATACATGTCGAGCCAGAAGAGGTCGACACAATTTACTGATGCGCAAAGATAGCTCGAATTTTTTTATAATTATGTTCCTTTTCATAGCTGAATGGAAATGGAAATTCAAGTGATTCATTCTATCACTTTAATTATGCAGAAAGGTTTTCTTTGTCTGCGTCCATAACCAACCATTTGTTCAGGCGTAATTTAATCGTGTCCTTTTCCTCTTGCTCAAAATGCATTATAAAGCATTATAAAGCATTACATTAAACTTGCAAACTGTGCCTGGCAGAGGAAATGTCCACCTCATCCATTATTTTATTAACTTGAATTGAAAATTCAATTAATTGAAAATGGAGGACCCAATTAATTAATGCCACCCTTTTAACATTGCCCTATTATAGTGCCACCAGGAGGCATATTCTTGATGGAAAACAAAGTCTCCCGACATAAGTGACTGTTCTCCGATGAGCACTTTGTCTAGTTGATATTGTTGTGTTTGTCCAAGTCCAAGGACAACAATAGACATTGTAATGTAATGTATTTTATTCTCGACATTCTTTCTTCTTGAGAAGCATGTTTGTCATGTGTTTTCCTTTTTATAACATAACTAACATCAAATTCAAATAACATCTAGTCAAACTTTGTTGAAAAAGCAAAAAGATCTTCATTGCATTATAACTTTCAGAGGCTGTTATGTAAATCAAACTATTAATTTCTGCATGAAGCAGTATTTCAATATTGTTTGAATACCACACACATTACATAATTCTTTCCACGTATACAATCCACATTGAAATACTTTCTGGAACAATTTGGAAAATGTGGAATTCACAATAAAAAAGAAAACGCAATTAAACACGTTCAGAAGCATATATTGCAGCTTTGCAACCGAGCTGTATTGCATTTTTCAGCAGCCAGTATCCAGTTACAGATTCAGCATCATGCTCCAGTCCCGTATCGTGATGCTCCAGCTCCTCATCTCGGAATTCCTTGATTATTTGGAGGAGTTTAGTGTACCTGTCCGGGTCCTTCTGCTTCAGTAGAGCTCTTATCTGGCTGTTGTAGTGCTCAGCGATGCTTTCCTCCACGGCCACGGTACATGCCATGGCCCCCTCCTTTCCCAGCAGCAGGGCTGAGGATGCGCCTAGTAAAAACCCAGCGACGTTCCATATGGGCAATAATATTGTTGGGCGAACTCTATTCTCAGCCAGGATTTCGCTGAATTTTGCGAGATGTTTCTTCTCTTGATCCCACATGTGCTGGATAAGAGGTCCCGTCTGAGATCTTCCCAACACTGCCATTTGGCCAGCGTAAATGCGGTTGGCGCCATATTCACCTGCATGATCCACACGCAACATTCTGTCCAGCATTGCCTTCTCTGCACTGTCTCGAGAGGGTGGAAGCACGCTGTATCCTCGCGAGGTCACCAAGATGGGGCCTGTTCTGAATGTCAGACATTGCTGAATTATCGATAGATTGGTATGTTGCGACCACTCTTGCAGGGCAACATGTGCGACTCTCTGCATATTGTGGAACACGCTACGTGTTTTACCAAAATATCGTCTTTGGTATACAGGATACACACTACTGTCATTGACAACCAGAGACCAGCTATATGGAGCTGACCAACACTGGCATCATCTACGCTAAATCACCTGGATCTCCATTAAATGGAGCTGACCGACACAACTACGTCTGACATCACTTACTCCATATAAGGTCATAGCTGATTCATTCTGACATCACCAGGTTGACCCGACTAGCTCAGCGGAACGGTATGAACAGCACTCTTCTAGTATAGATTCAACCCAACCAACGCACTCGAGAATTTACAACTATCTCCACTCTTCTAGACTCTACTTTCAAGACCTTTGACCTTCAGTAGACTATCACAATCAAGCACATTTCAACTCCAAATCCCATACGAACTAAGGTATCTGGCCTTACAACCCATATACCTCTGTACCATATACGACTCATACTCCAGGGTATCTGGCCTTACAACCCAACCAGATACCTCTATTACAGTAGCTTCCTTCAGTTTAGACCACCTTCCAAAACACACAGGTTAGATATCCCGGACACCACTATGGCGGGTCCTAGTCCTAGCCTTTGAATAGCGGTCCTTTCCTTAATTAGTATTTTACAAGGTGGTAGGTGGTCTGGTAGAGCGTTTGACTGCAGATCAAGAGGTCCCCCGTTCAACTCTGTGTCCCCCTGTGCTAATCCTGGGAATATCTCTAATCTGGATTGAAGCCTACTCAATAATAAATATTGACTTCATGAAAAATACAGAGTTTGCAATCACTTGAGGACATAGTACAAATTGGGTTATAGGTCTGACCTTAAGTATGACTGCAGATGAAGAGACCCCACTACAACTCTTGGACGTACAGTACAATTTTGTGATATTTAACACTAATCTCTATTATATCTCATACAAAGGGCATTGAAAATATACAATTTGTAATGCATGGATAATCTCTACTAGATGGCTCATATAGCTCAGTGGTAGAGCATTTGACTGCAGACCAAGAGGTCCCAGTTCAACTCTGGGTGCCGCCTCAGAAAGATTAGATGTCCCTCTTCGACGTGAAGTTGAATTGATGAATTATTGGTGCCTTATACAAACTGGCGTATAATGACGCAAAGTGCATTAGCACATTAACACATTCCCACAGGAATCCATAATAAACATCGTTTCCCTGCCGCAGTTTTCACTAACCCTTGAAGAATCACCCTGGCATAGTTGTACCTCCATGTCATGATAATCCGCCTGAAAATAGTTCATTTTTTCGTTTGTGTTTGAGTCGAAGAATATCCCACCGCCGTGATCCGAAACAATAACAGAGAACAGAGCACACGCACCATAGACTAACATTGTGCCTCAGTTTCCCAGAAGCCCTAGCAAGCCAGTCAGTGTGACTTCCGGTTACGTCATCCGAACGCTGTCAGAGGAAAACCATGTAAGTCTTAAAACGTATCAATAAACAAATAAACATAAAACAAAAGACTGGTTAGAGGAAAACCATGTAAGTCTTAAAACTTATCAATAAACAAATAAACATATAAAACAAAAGACTGGTTTAGCGTGTTCCACAGGAGAGACAATGAGAAAAAAGTCGGGTTCAGCGTGTTCCGCAGGGAAAGTGTTTAAAGTAACCAGTAACCAATAATCTAATTAGGGACTAGTTGAGAAAGCCTTGAAAGCATTCAAGTGTACACAGTTCTCTCTCTAAGGCAACAGAGGACCTCGCCAACACTTGTGTTATTTATATGCTGTGCTTCAGCGGTTTCAAGTGGCTTCCCTACTCGGCTCCACAGACAGACCTGCTTGCTATGAAATAAATCACTAATGGTCCTCTCTCCCACGCTGCCGATCCTATCCAGCAAACCAAATCTTCAAAATGTCTGCACTGCGAACCACCCGTGTGCACTACGTTCACTAAATTCGTCATCGAGATGACACAACCACCTCAAACCCTCTCAACGCAACCACCCACGTACACAACAGTGGAGTGCTGACTGATGAGGCAGCTAATACTCTCAGTAATGTCTCGGGGGTGTAATGGGAATTTTAGAATGCCAACTACAGTGCCAAATATATGCATTATTGTGTATTTATCTTCCTTCCATTAAGTCTCTTTGCTCTTCAATGTGCTCAGTCTAATTTATGCAGCTGTCAATCTAACAGCTGACTTGACTCCTCCACGATGTCAGCAAAGGTATACTTATTTGTGTGTTGCTCTTATGTTTAGCGCAGATCCGTATATGGACAGTTAGTATTTGCATCTCTGTTAAGACAAGACTATAAGGATATAATGGGGTTGAGGAGGCTTGCGCCCGGAGGGGCTGCTGGAACAGGCAAGGAGGCCTGTTCCTCATTCTTATTACTCTGCTGAATCTTCTTAATAAATTCTCAACACTTTGGAAGATTATTTAATCTACAACAGGGGTGGCGTGTGTGTGTGGGGGAGAGGGTGAGGTGTATGAAACTAAGAAGCTCAACAACAAAAGCAACAATAACATCACATTAACAAATTAAGGTCCCCACACACTGCTGACTTTTCGGTCTCGAGTATTGGAACAGATTTCGGGTGATACTTTTTTCCGAAAACAGCAAGGATCTAATCCGAAAGACGCAGCAGTGTGCAAGCAGCTCCTTACGTAATAAATAATACAGTGTGTGTGTGTGTGTGTGTGTGTGTGTGTTTGTGTGTGTGCTTGTGTATGTGTTTGCGCGCGTGTGTGTGTACAAAGTTACACAATTGTGTGTCTCCGTGCCTACGCGGACATGAGCGTGTTCACTCGATGTCAAGTCAAAGTTGTTTGAGACACCCACAGATGCCGTTCGTTGGTGTTTCGGCTGGGAGTGTGAGGTGGGTCTTGGGGGTCTGCAGGGGGACCCCTATGCACTCCGGCGGCGAGTTGCAGAGGCCCCCCTGGCTGTTGTTCTCCTGCTGCGGGGGCCACATCTCCTGCCAGGTGAGGGAGGGGTGGTGGTGGGCCGGGTGCTCCCCGCTCAACAGGGGGCGACGCTGCCTGTGGTTGGCCCACACCTGCAGGATGGTCTCCTTGAAGGGCCGCGTGGTCAGCGTGTAGAGTATGGGGTTCAACGCACTGTTGATGGGCAGGATGAAGATGACCACCCAGGAACTGATGGTGCCTGTCACAGAGAGAAAGAGAGAAAGAAGGGGGGGAGAGAATTATCTTTCTCTGTGGAATAAAAGGATTGAGTGAGGGATGGATGAGATGGCATCAAGGGAGAAAGATATGAAGGCCGGGCCTGTTCTCTGTGGGAAATATTTACAATTCACCATTATGCTCAACACATAATTCATCTGTCAAAGTCAACTATTACCAGGATTAATATAGAGGGCATCATTGTAAATCAAACAATTCCACTCGAAAGAAAAAGAGGTCCTAGGCTAAATACATGAAAATGTTTGAGAACCACTGACTGATTGACAATAATGACAATGACAATAAAGCTATTTGAAGCAGATGTCGCACAGCTTTGGACATCGATGTCGATGTATTGCTGTCTTTATTGGTGTTTGTACATCGCTGCATTTACAGTATCTCTCTCCGTCGAGAGGGAGACAACGGAAATACAGTATAATTTATGAATTTTATCGTGAACGACGAATACATTAAAGATGGAGTTCCCCCCCCCCCTAGAGTAATGTTAACTCCATATACAAAACAGAAAAAGTACACAAAAATACGGCACATCTTTAAAACAATGTCTAACTAATCCAGTTTTACCGGGTATCTCCACCTGCAGCAGAGACAGGATCTTGAGGATGAAGATGGGCACCCAGCACAGAGAGTCCGTGATGACGATGGAGAAGAAGCGCTTGGCGATGGTCACCTCCTTCTTGATGTGGTTCCTGTACATGGTGGTCTGAGTCCCCGTCCTCTGGATGTTGTAGAACATGCTGGCGTAGGAGAGCACGATGACCAGGAACGCCACCAGGTTCAGACCTGCATGAGGACAACAGGGCTTTAGGACAGGGCGTAGGAGAGCACGATGACCAGGAACGCCACCAGGTTCAGACCTGCACGAGGACAACAGGGCTGCATGACGTCATCCACATTTTCATACTCATCATTTATGCTTGCATCATTTATACAAAGTGGTGGAAAGTATGCACATTTGATTGACTTAAGTAACTGTACTTTTGTACAATTTTGAGGTATTTATACTTTACTTATTTCCAATTTTCAATCATTTTCTTTTACATTTTACTCCACTACATCACGGATACAAAAGATTACTTTTACTCCACTACAATTATTTGAAAACTTTAGTTAGTTACTCGTGCCATGTTTTCATTTTCGTGATAGTCAGTGTGCCATATTATTATATAATTATGACACCACATCAAAATGAAATATCCCCAACTGATTTGTCCATAATAGGATACACATAACAAGCTTAGAAATATTTTCAGGATGTATTAACTAAATAACCCACCTAATCCCTCCCCAGTCATGAGTTATAGTTTGAATGAATGTGCAATTATGTGCAGGATGTAAATTATCATGTCATTTGTAGTATGTGAATAGACTTAATTTAACTGACTATACTTTGCATACACAATGCATATTGCTGTATACATTTTATATAAACGCTAATTACATGTTAACTGTTGGTAAGTGGCCATGTTGTCAGCAGGTTAATCAAAGTCAGAGATGTGTTATTTAAAATTCTACTGAGGCAAGCAGCAGAGGTGGGTAATTAATTTACTGCTGCATCATGCATAATTTTTCAATAACGACACAGCTTGTCGTCACTGATGATCAAACACATTTCTCCATAGATGTCTGCCTTTGATGCCACTGACCACAGTAATAAGGTTAAAGTCCCCCTCCCCCCCCATATTTTTGAGGGGCACTAGCCCCTCCTATATTCAGCTATTAGTGTTGATTTTCCTCTTACACAAACATTAACAATGAATGGAGAATTTACGTCATACACTTGAGAGTGTAAAATGAAACCAAATGGACCCGTAAGGGTCTCCCCCCCCCCCCCAAAAAATAGAGATACCAAGCAGATTTTCATAGTAATCTGTGACCTACAGTCGCAACTAAACAATACTAACGTTAAGAGCAGTGGTGTAATGTAACTACAATGTAAGTACAAGTAGACTACTCAAATACTCTACTTAAGTACAATTTCATATTTTTTTATTCTTCTACTTCACTACATTTCAGATGCAAATTTGTACTTCTTACTATTCTACAATTATTTGAAAACTTAAATTCTTTGCAGATTTTATTACTTACTAACTTAGCAAATTTGTATTACAAAACCCACAGCTATATTTGAAAACAGATGATCTAAAACGTTTTTACCTTGTAGATCTGCAATTCTTTTAAAGAATTTTACAAATTTTGAAATATCTTGGAAAAACTATGGGTAACTATGGGTTCTATGAATTTGATGCCAAGACTTCTGTACGTTTAATCAAGCTAAATATTGAACACAGGACTTTCATGCTTGAAACAGAGCTACAGTATATCGACATTATTGCTACCCATTTTGGGCGGGAACCCCTTTTGTGTTTTAAACATTATGTTATAATTTAGCTATTGAAAAATAGCAGATCTACAAGCTCATAGCGCGCCACTGAGTGTCGCGCTACGAGCTTGTAGGTCTGCTATTTTTGAAAAATCGTAAAAATGTTGCGCAAATCTTTGAATATATATTCTTTCAAAGTGAATGTTTTTAACTCGGGTCTAAATGGGTTAACAAATCTGAGTTCTTCTTCCACGGTCCACCACTGTGTGAGAGTATAAACGGGCAGGTAAACTGGATGACCCACCCAGGAAGATGACGATGGAGTAGACGTGAGCCCAGGTGGCCTCGGGCTGCTCCGAGTGGAGAGGGAAACACACGCCGTTGGTCCCGTAGAAGTTCCTGAACAGCCCCTTGCACGCCAGCGGCACAAAGGCTACCACGAAGCCGAACACCCAGATGCCCAGCAGGATGCTGATGGTGCGACGCCGGCTGTGGTGTCAGGCCAGGTTTTTATAGTTAAAAAAAAGGAAAATTTTAGTTTCTGAACTAAAGAAAAACTATAGAAAAGAAAAACGATAACTAACTGAAACTGTATTGTGTGTTTACAAAACTAACTAATTAACAGAAACGGAAAGGTCGCACAATTCGTAGTCCCGATGCCAAAACAGCTAGTTGTCTTCTTCAGGGTAACTAAAACAAAACTTAACTAAAACCAAAATGACATCTACGGACATGACAAAATACCCGTAGTTTTTGTCAAGTTATTCATAAGCTTAATCTGTAACTGATTTCTTTTTTTTAAATGCTATGTTTTCTTGAGTTTTTATTACACAATACTTACTCTGGCCCTTTTCAATACTGCAGCTGACTTATTTGTCAGGTGCAGGATTGAAAACATGTTCGTCGACTACCTTTTTTCACTGACGAAAACAAAAACTAAATAAAAACTAAACCAAAACTAAGCGTTGTCACAAAAATAAAAAAAATTGCAAACCCGCTCTAACAACTAACTAAAACTATAACTGGAATACTGATTGTTCTATGTCAAAACCAACTAAATCTAAACTATAATGAAAAAATCCCAAACTGTTCCAACCTCGGCGTCAGGTAGCGGAACGGGTACACGATGCAGATGTACTTCTCCAGGGTGAGGTAGGTGAGCAGCATCACAGACACCTCGGTGGACAGCATGGCCAGGGAGCCGATCACCTGGCACTGGGGGCTGTCCATCCAGGCCTGGGCGTGGCGGTTGTACTCGCCGCGGAACTTCAGGTCGTACGCTCCGATCATGAAGAGGTAGATGCCCATCAGGCCGTCGGCACCTTGCAGCGAGAGGAGGTGGTGAAGTGCTTTTCTGAATTATACATTTGTTTTAATGCTTCAAGATTGCAGGAATGCTGTACAATTAAAAAAAAGTACAGTACTAGATCTAGACTATTCCTCAGTGTTTTTCTCAAAGGTGAAGATGTGCATCCATTATACATGTAGGCCTATCCTATTTTTACTTGCTTGATTCACAAAATGTTTGTACACAGCTGGATCTGTGTGATATTGGGAAATAAATGATATAATCCTTTAGAATGTCACATTTAAAATACCTTTCGTTTTAGATTAAGACTACTATGACTACCGGTACTGTTAGTAATATTTTAAAAAGTATAGCAAATAAGACTTCTTTCTCACTCATGTATTAGTATGTAGTAGTAGTAGTAGTATGAAACATTGCTATAAAGTGATGGTAGCTTATCAACTCAACTGAAGAGATGTGTTTGTTTGTAAATGTATTTCATCATTCCTTTGATACTGTAAATTAACACCTCAAAGGTTCACAGCATACTGTATCAAAAGGCATTTGTGGGTGCCTGTTGGGTCATTCCTCCTCTCTCTCCATCCTTGGTTTCCTATCGCTACAGTGATCCATCTATCTATCTATCTATCTATCATAAAGCATAACATGGAAAGAAAGCATTTAACTAAAGCATAATTGTATCCATCATTCATAATCAAGATTGTCATTGATTGTGTGGTGTTAGATTATGAATTTTAAATTTTAAATGTTTTAAATTTTTACATTTTAAATGTTACGTCACTTAAAATTAATTTTCACTAGAAACTACGTTAATCTGTCATTTTGTCACCTTTTCCTTTAGGAAGAAATTGGGCTTAACAGGGAGCGAGAGAGGAGCTGAGAGGAGGAAGGAGAAACAGTGAACAGTGAGGAGAGGAAAGGAGCAGACAGGAGGCAGAAGGAGAGAGTAGACAGGAGGTGAAACCAGTTGACATTACATTAGTTTCAGAACTGTGATAAGAGGTGTTTGACAGTCTGCAAGGTAATGGACAGTTATTAACAAGATTGATCTATTTAATAAATAGGCCTATACAACTCTGCAGTGCACAGGAAATGAAAAGAAAAAGGTACATTAAGGTACATTCATCATAATGGACATGGCACTACACCTAAAGGAAATTATTATAATTACAGTGGTCGCTGTGTTGTTGACTTACAGCAGAGAGAGATGATGCACATGGCGTGGAGTTTGTTCTCTGAGCGGATGTAGGAACGCATGCAGATGACGAAGACGTTCCCAAAGCAGGTGGTGGCCGACACCACCCACACGAAGACCCTGAGCACGATGTTGGCCAGCAGGTTCTCGAAGGACGAAATGCCATCGGTGTTGGGCTTACAGCTACGGACATGAGGTGCATAGCCACAATACTGGAACTTCTTGAAGTAACTGGAGAGGAGAATACAGTAGAACCTTTTTTTATTGCATTCCTTTTTCCTTTGATTCTGTTAAAGGAGAAATCCGCACAAAAACACATTGAATCAGAATCCTGTCCCAACATACCGTATCGTATTGAATATAAGAAGACTCTGATTATAAGATTATAATTTTTCTTCATTTGTGGAAAAAGAACATTGAATGTCAAATAAACTAGTCCCCGACTATAATACGACCTCGTCTTATATTCAGGACAAAATGTTGGCCTTGAATTGTTTCATACTGTAGATTACCCCTGTTCCTCAAGTTTGGAGCTACTCAAATTAGCTTTCTACTATTCTAACTGCATTTTACTGTGCGAGCCACTGGGAGGGAATTTTAATTCACAACAATAGATCATACTCTGTACACTGTAGGCTACAGATTGTGTGAAGTACAGTTCTGTAGTACATAAAACGACTAGCCTAGAGAGTCGAAAATAGAGAACAAGGGGCATCTATGATGCTGCTGCTATTTTGTCTTCTCTTCCTTTTGTGTTTCTCGTTTTCAAACTGCTCTTGATTGTGACTTGCTATATGTTGTTTGTGTTTTTTAACCTTTACTGTACAGCCCTTTGGAACCTTGTTCTGAAAGGTGCTATATAACTAAAGTTCATGAAACAATTCAAGGCCAACATGTATGTTGGAACAGGATTACAGGCTGATTCAGGGTACATTTTGGTGTGGATTTCTCCTTTAAGGGCAGAGGGAGAGAAGATGCCAACTGCTATTTAGGCGAGTCGTTTTATGTGCTACAGAACTGTACTTCACACAATATGTAGCCTACAGTGTACAGAGTATGATGTTGTTGTGAATTTAAATAAACCATCTACAGTTAAAGCTCTGTCTTTGTTCGGTTGTACAAGAGTGTGTATATGGGGGTTTTTGCTTAACGTTCACAGATTTAGCTTAGCATGCTGTTTAGACAAATAAATGGTTGCACAGCAAAAGTTGCAATAAATAGTTAATCTACTTTGATGTGAGTGTTTCTGAATGGTTAAGCAAAACTGATCAGGCCATTTTTCCTAGAAAGCACCATGGTTCCAAGAACCCTGAATGTAATCGGTGCTAGTTCACATTTCTGTGTCAACAACAACAACAAATCAGTACAGTGTGTTCTCCACAATATGTTAGTGGAAACTGAACAGCAGAGAGGCCAGAGACAATCAGCAGTGCACGGATAAACAGGAGCAGGCCTACTCACATATGAGTCAAGTGTTTGAGAGGTTCAAACATCCTCCGTTGAATGTTCTCGATCTCCACTCCCTCTATACTCCTGTGAACAACATGGATGACCTTATACATAATATAAATAGACTAGTGTGTCAATTAACTTTTCCTTTACTCTCTCCCTCTCGCGCTCACGCACACACCACACAAACAGTTTTCCTCCCTCTGACACACAGGTACAGTATGTAATTTATATAGCACGTTGTTGTTTACCTGGTATCCTAGTATACTTGTTACTAAATAATTTACTCAAAATCTTTATAAGTCAGCCTGGATCTGCTAAATGCCTAAATTGCTAAATATGAACATGAATTTGTTTGGGTCTGTTCTCCAAGGAGACTGACAGGCTCCTGTATTGCCGTGTTGGGCACGAGCATGTCTGTGTTTCAGGTGCCTGTGCATACATTTGTGCTTCACTCTGGCTTCTGTAAAACGTGAAGTTAGGATGGGGGCGTCTTCTTGGAAGTCTAGATAAAATGTGCATTTGCCTGGACCAAAGCCATAACTCATTATTTTATTTTTGCTGTATTTTCACCCTTCAGCAAGAGGGAGGTTTGGTTCTGAGGGTATTTCAAAGTAGTGAAAAGAAAGTAGGGGCTCGCAACTCACTTAATGATGCTCCAAACTTTATTGCGACAGGCAGGCCTCCTCTCGCTGCATTTGCCTGCCTTTCATTGTTCACTGTTTCTACAGTCTTGGCTCAGCACCAATGGAGGATGTGCGTTGCTTCTCTTACCCTGTATTTGAAATGTTCAAAGAGGGGGGGGGGGTGACGGCCCTATGGCATTATGTCAGGGTACCCAGACATATGCGACAAGAGGCGGGAAGATACCGCCTAATCTAGTGTGGCTGCAACTTCACGCGTCGGCAAAAATGGAAATTCTTTGCCTTGCCTCAAATTGCAGTAATTTCAAGACAAAGTATAATAATTGTTTTATCAAGCTGCTTTTGTGTATTTTTCTACTTGGCTTTGAAGTTTTTTTTTTAAATAATTATTAATTATTAAAATGATGAGGTCATGAACTGGGCCTCCCGATCCTTAAGGCCGCCCCTGGCAGGGATGTGTCTAAATGTCTAAATGCAGAGTGGCTGTGCTGCCGTCAGGTGAAGACTTACAGAGACAGGGATGTGTCTAAATGTCTAAATGCAGAGTGGCTGTTCTGCCGTCAGGTGAAGACTTACAGAGACTTGAGCTTGTGCAGCTTGTCAAAGTGGTCCAACTGCAGCTCGGCAATGGGATTGTACGATATGTTCCTTAAAAAAAACAGCAGAGACTGTGTTCATGTTCATGTTAGTACAAACAGTAAAGTACCTTACATGCAGGCTTTAAGGCAGGACCTAAACACACACAACACCTTTCACACATTACACTTTTTATAACAGTGTATTCATTTGTCATCCTGCATAATGAGCACTTATACTTTTGGTGTATATTTTGATGTCAATAGTATTATACAATTACTCCAGTAAATATGTCGAATACAGGACTTGTACTCAAGTAATTTCTACGTTGTTCTATTGGTATTTTTACATAAATAAAAACTTCTTCCACCACTGACTTTGTTACACTTGCACGCACTCCACACTCATCCACATACAATTGACCATAATATATGCAGACCGCATCCGTCTTGCCAGCAAGGTGCTAACTAGGTGTAACTTCCCATTGACAGCCCATTCATCTAAACATATTTTTTTTATTAAACAACGTCAAACTCACCAACATTGCAGCTGTACAGAAAGCTTGAATTATTCTCTTTCAATCTGTAAAGTTTTTGTTTCACAAAATCTTAGGAGCTTTCCTGTCAAGACATTCCGTGCAGGTTATTTTTTACTAAATGTCCGAGTTTGGAAGCGCTCGTTATCATCAAAGCAACGTCCTGCTGCCTCCTGCATTATGCAGGCATGCAAACAGGGACAGTGTGCAGGGCCCCACGCTGTGTATAGTTGGCCCCAAACAGGGACAGTGTGCAGGGCCCGACGCTGGGTATAGTTGGCACCTTGCTGGCAAGATGGATGCAGTATTCATATGGTCAAACACCATACACTACTTACAGTAACTTATACACTTTGTTTGTGTTTCTTTAACCACTAAAAAAAACCCAATATACTTCAAATGTTTTTCAAAATAGTAAAAGAAAAGAAAATCTCTTCACGCAAAGCTACACGTTGATTTATTCACTGAGATGTTCCCTGGCATCTGTATGTACTTATGCAAATGAGACTCACAGTTGTAGCAAATCCCCGAGAGAAATGAATAGATTGGGAGGGATGGCCAGCAGTCTGTTGTTGGACAGGTCTCTGCATGTGGCGTTCCATCCATACAGGTCCCCAGAAACGACAAGGAACAGACAGCAGACAGATGCCCTCTGTTATATCATTTACCTGAATGATGAATATGGATTTTTAAGCATTCATA
This sequence comes from Protomyctophum parallelum, assembly GCF_964188405.1. Classification (NCBI taxonomy): domain Eukaryota; kingdom Metazoa; phylum Chordata; class Actinopteri; order Myctophiformes; family Myctophidae; genus Protomyctophum; species Protomyctophum parallelum. Next base: position 38,909,980 of record NC_139711.1, on the reverse strand, counting down.
TTGCATTCGTTATATGAATCCAAATGTGTTGTAGGAGCAGATGTGGCCTAAATTCACAATTAGTTGTTTTGGATCCTTGATATTTTAGGTGCCAGATGGGTGGAGTTTGGTGGATACAACAATGCAGAGAGAAACATCACATTTCAGACAACCACAGAATTTTTTTTTGAGGTCATGTGTGTAAGGTTTTTAAACTATATGAATTTTAATGGTGCAGAGTAAACAATACCGGCGGATTCGGCCACGCTGGGCCATACCCCGAAATACAAGTATGTGTGTCTCGAAGAATGCACACAGAATAACTCTTCCTACTTCCTTCACAGGTGTTACCGATAATACTAATGAAGGCTCTGTTCCATTCTGTTATTGTGCATGTTTTCTCACTAGAAACGCTCTGCTACACCAGTGGGTCTCAAAGTGTCCTTGAGTGGGTTCCAAATGGCCCCGTACGGGTGTGTAACACTGCGGCCCCTTTTCCACTGGTTGGTTCCCAATGGGAACCGGTTCAGTTCTTTTTGGTTTTTAGTCCATGAGCCAGGGCTCCAAAATTGAAACGTTAATTATGAATTGAGTGGGCAAAACCATACCTATATTAGATTGTTATCACCATGAAACCTCCCCAATTGAGTACTTACACAAAGACAATGATTTATTGTATTACAAATTTTACATAAATATGCAAATGAGGCATTATGTAGGAAGATGCAAAATAATCAAAATTATGAAAAAGCTACTACTGTGGAAGGGTTATCATGTATTTATTAACTTTTATTGATCCTATAAACAATTTAATGTTGGTCTAGTTTTTCCCACCAATTTTGGAGCTCTAGCTGGCTCATGGACTAAGAACCAAAAATAACTGAACCGGTTCCCATTGGGAACCAACCGGTGGAAAGGGAGGGGGTCTGAGAGTGTACAAATGGAACCAAATTTACCTATTTGGTTCCTTGAAATTAAAAGGTTTGGGAACCACTGTACACTGAATGGAACAGAGCCTTAATTAGTACAGTGATGGAAAAAGTACTCAGATGTTTTAAAAGTACCAATACTGCAATGTAGAAATACGCCGTTACAAGTAAAAGTCTTGTCGCATTGCGACGCATTGTGAGCTTGTAGAATGTAGATCAACTATTTTCAAATGGCCAACATGTGTATAGGGCTATAGTGGTTAATGTATGTTTAGTAATAATAATAATCAAGTAACTAGTAACAAAAGTTTTCAAATAAATGTAGTGGAGTAAAAGTACAATATTTGGATCCGAGATGTAGTGGAGTACAAGTAAAAGTATTGGAAATCGGAAATACTCCAGTAAAGTACAAATGGGCCTACCTCAAAATTGTACTTAAATACAGTACTTAAGTAAATGTAGTTAGTTACTTACACAATTAGTATCATCGGTAACACCACAAGTATAGGGAAGGGACCCGGAAGCATAGATGTATACGTATACGAAAGGCTAGATGGCTCACCTGCGCTGCTGGCCAATGGAGAGCGACGTTGCTACATGGTGGCCAGCTTACTTCGGGGCAGCATAACATTGTGTCTATGGGGCATTTAAATAACCATAACTTACTACATTTTCAACCCATTTTCTGTTTGGTTTGTTATAAACGTCAGAGACATCCGCATACTTGTATGCTTTTATATGACGTTCATATAAAAAAAAATTAAGCAGATAACGTTGATAACGTTTGTAAATCTGTCCAGATTTGAGGGAGTTTAGTATTTTTGTTTGAGCTGTCATAGAACATACTGTACTGTAGCCCCGAGGCAAGATGGCCGCTGGGTGAACTACGTCAGAGACTTGAACCATCTAGCCTTTATAAAAGTTATTCTGTGTCCATAGAGCCTATTAGTTTGATCGCGGCCAGCATGTGACTGCTTCAATAAGCCATCCAAAGTGTGTGTAATTGTGTTGCATGCCGTTCCTGAAGAAGCACCAATCTGACTGACTCGGCACTGCATTCCCTTGTGGCGTCATTAATACACAGTAAACACACACACTCATTAACTGTATAGTTAGATGCTGTAGCTGGGCTACAAACACAGAGAAGAAACTTTGAAAGGACATTGATTTTTAAACGCATAGCAAGCCAGGCTGGCCTGCTGCACCAGTACTGTACGTATGTAGGTGTGTGTGGTCAATAACACACTTTATTTACTTTAAGCTTTATTTACACATAACAGCTTTATTTACACATAACAGACAACAATTGTGTCTGCAACAAACCACTGCAGCACTCAGCATGCAGTGACAAAATGGCCATGGCCAGCGGACATGGACTTTTATACTGTTACTGTGGCTGTTCTTGTGCATTTTTCTCCTTCATATTTATTGAACATGATTTTTAGCTTCATCCATTGTTTTTATGCAAATAGTACTGTATAGAGTAGTCTTGCGTGGTCAGACTGTTGCCTCCCATAATTTTCAAATGTTTCCGGAGTAAGGAAGCTCTGATCAAACTATCGTCTATGTGGCATGCAGCTTAACCAGTACTGTAGGCCATTGGCTTGAAGGATAGCCAAAGAGCCAATGTCAAAAAGTGTAGGAGTGGAAAGAAGAGAAGTGTTAAAGTAGGAGGAGCTGGTTATTGAAGTATGTGCTGGCTGATACGGTACATGATCAGCTCTGCAAACTGATAAACAGGCAACGAAACAGGCAGAGCAGTGGGTACAGCAGAGAATAAACTCGGCCAAAGGCAAGTAGGTCTTGAGCTGTGATTTAAAAATGTCTACAGAGTGTGCCAGTCTAAGGTGCAGTGGGAGTTTATTCTAGGCCGCCTGCAGAAAGCTGCTTCGCCATATTTGTTAGATGCCTTGTTTTGGCACCTCGAGCAGTCCAGCAGTGCGGAATTAAGGGGGGTGGTTTTGGACATATCTGGGCACTGTGGGCAGGCAATCATGGAGGTAGGAGGTTGCAAGACCAGAGTCTTATAAACAAGTAAATTAATCCTAAAAACAAACAGGAGCCAGTGTAAACAGGCCACAACTGGAGTGATATGTTCTCTCTGGCTGCCGCATTCTGAACAAGTTGTATCCAGTCAGTTGTTTTCTTTGGCAGACCAGAAAAAGTGCATTGCCGTAATCGAGTCGAGAGAAAACAAAAGTGTGGATGAACGTTTTTCCATCATCTAATGATAAATAGGCAGTCTTGGTGGTATGATTAATGTGCGATTGTGTGTGTAACGAAATTCAATTCAGAATCTATAATGACTTCCTACAGTCAGGTTACAGTGTCTATTCTTTAATGATTCTTTCTGTTCACTAGAACCGATTATGAGAACTTCCCGTTTTATCCTCATTTAGCTTGAGAACGTTCTCACTCATCCAGCATTTAAAAAGTTGTTTGGATTATTGGCCCAGGAATGAAAAAACAAACAAAAACTCATGAATTCAAGGCTCCATACATAATTACTGAATGAAAGAATTGTATAGCCGCACACTCAATGCTGCCAATGCACAAGGTTTAATGAGGACACAGAGAAACCAACGTTTCAGACAGGTAATAAATACTGCAGGGTCTTCAGGGTCCTTACCCTGAAGAGGACCATGAAGAGTGCAGAAGAGGGTAAGGACCTTGAAGAGTGCATTCATGCATTGGCAGCTACTGTATATGATTGTGCGTCTATACAATATTTTCATTCAATATTAACTTTCCCGTTGGCTGCCACCACAAGGACTCGGTCCGCTGTGCATCCTTTTGTCCTTGAATTACCCACCCGAACTCACCTTTGCGTGAAGCATTCCTTTAAGCTGTTTATTAGAAATGTTTCCACAGGCTATGGGATCTTTAGTGCCAGTTGTGGTCTGTCGGCAAACAGTTTGTGTACACCCACCCGGGGGTATGGATTAGTTCCATACATCAAATACACTACCGACCACGAATGAACACATTTTAAAAGCCTTTAATGTCTCCAAGCATAAAAGCATAAAGGACCTAAGGGCTGCGCTACACTGGGGACGTAATTGGCTCCGCTTATAGCTGTCACTATAATCAATAATCAACCAGGTGCAGTGCGCAGGTTGTGCGTAGGCTCCAGGCGTGAATTATTATAATTATTTTCTACGCAAGTGCTCTATTTTTCAATACTGCAGTGTAGAAATACTCTGTTACATGCGAAAGTCCGGAATTCAAAAGTATTAGTTTTGCTTTGTACATAGTGTTTATAGCCAAGGCTAATTTGCAACCCCGGTCCCTGGTTAGGTAGGCCTTTCTATACAAATATGATCTACCTAACAAATATGATCTACCTAGATCTACCTATAGGTTCATGTACTGTATGTTATGTAATAATAATCAAAATCTACCAACTAAAGTTTTCAAATAAATGTAGTGGAGTAAAATAACTATTTGGTTCCGGGATGCAGTGCTGTAGAAGTAAAAGCATTGGAAATTGGAATTACTAAGTAAAGTACAAATACCTCAAAATTGTACTTAGGCACAGTACTTAAGTAAATGTACTTAGTTACTTTACACCACTGGCTGGACTGGAGTTCTTACGTACCTCCTGAACTCTAATCGAGTATTCTTAGACTCTGTAGTTCTTGTTGGAATGTTAACTGCTGCTGCATAGCTTCATAAGCAGCATCCAAGCAACGTTAAATTACTTCATCCAGTCAGACTAAGATACAATCCAAGTCTTTGAACACTAGTTCATGTAACGTCTGTCCAGGATATGGGACCACCACAACCGTGACTACAGATCCTGCATAGCCTGTGTGTACCGCGACCACACAGATCCCTTGATGGTGAAAATGCTATCAGCTTAAATTTGGGGAAAAGTTAACAATCGGCTTCCTTACTTCCCTGTGGGCGTCAGCTGGCATGGAGCAAGAATGGTCGCCAGAGACCGGAGCAAATGGAGGGGACTCGTCGCCAAATGTTCCAATAGGAACGGGAGGCACTAAGTCCAAGAAAGACTCCCTGCCTTTACCAATGGTAAATGCTTATGTGCGATTTCCCATCGATTGGTACACAGAGGAGAAAAATGGATGACTGACAGACAGACAGACCGACATCTTCAACCGCTTATCCGTAGTCGGGTCGCGGGGGCAACAGCTCCACCAGAGTTCTCCAGACTTCCCTCTCCAGAGCAACATTAGTTAGTGACTTCCTCCTGGGGGATTCCGAGACGTTCCAAGGCCAGTGAGTCGATGTGTTTCCTCCAACTGCGCCTTGGTCTGCCCCGGGGTCTCCTCCCAGTGGGACGCGCGTCGAGGACTTCCCTAGGGAGATGCCCGAGAGGCATCCTAACCAGATGCCCGAACCACCTAAGCTGGCTCCTTTCTAGGCGAAGGAGCAGCGGTTCTACTCCGAGTCTCTCAGACAGACAGAGCAAACATGTTTTTCCGAACACTTCTGTGTACTAGGCAAATTAACTTACAGCTCTCCAAGTTTCTGTAGTAGAGTGAAAGCTTGTCCATGGATGTGGTTGATTCTGTTTCTCTGGAGAACTCTGGAGAAAAGCAAAAGATAACGATTTTAATTGTATTGTTTAATTCTCGTATTGTTTCATTTCTGAACCGTATATTTCATTTAAGAGTGAATATGTCTAGACTTACAGAACTGTCAGCATACTGCATGAATGGAAGGACCTGTTCCCAATGCTTTCAATTGCATTCCCCTCCATATCCCTGGTGTGTCAGTCAAGTAGGAACACACACACACACACACACACACACACACACACACACACACACACACACACACACTCAGAGATGGGAGTGGAAACAACAAGGCGATAACATGTAGTGTTGTTTTTAAATTGAGCAGACTGCTTTACACTTACAGCCAGTTCAATCTTGGCATTTCCCGACAGACGTCCTCCAGCATAATGAGGGAGTTGTTCAACAAAACCCTGTGTGACGCGCGCACACACGCACACGCACACACACACACACACACACACACACACACACACACACACACACACACACACACACACACACAGCACCAGTGAGTACTGACCCAATTCAAGCATGTGTCTAATGTAAGGTCAGTCACGACTCACAAATAGAAAGAAGAACCATTAACAATAACATGATGGAATAAACATTTGTGACACTCTGCACAACCAGCAGACTTGCAGCCCAATGGCCTACTAGGCAGTCTGTGTACAATATTTATGGACAAAGAAGTTAAAAAAGTAATTATAGTATATGTTTAAAATTATGCATCTCATCTGACTGGCAAAATAGTGCCACCTACTGCTTATTTCATAAACCCTCCAAAACATGACATTGAGTAATGCAGTAATGCAGTTAGTTCAAACTTACAGGAGAACCAGGGAGTTCAGTCCAGAAAAGGTCATGGAGGATATCTGATGGATGTTGTTGTTTTCCAGGATCCTATAACAGAAAAAGGAAAACGTTTCAATGTCTTAACCGTAACCACAGTTTCAGCCGTATACATTAGTATTAGTATGCATTGCACTGTTTCTGGGTGATCGACCCTTTAAAAATAACAGACCATTAAGTCTTTAAATCGGAAATGACTAAGTAATAGATAAATAATCCAGCCATATTGTTGTATTGATTTTTGTTGTTGTTTTTAACCGAGGCATCTCCCAGTAAAACATGTATTTACTAGTAGTATTTTAATCTGTGCCACGGATACGATTTATCGTGTTTTTTTAGGTACTTTAACTTTACCCATCTGTGTCATATTGATTACTATTGATATTCATATAGTAGCATCCCCGTCGCCAGGCAACACTCACTTCCGCTGCGGCCAGCCAACAAAATGTTTACCCTCCGTCCACTTAATATAATAATTGCGATCTTTAGCGGCGTTTGAGGCTCAGACTGAGGTGATTGAACGGTCAGAACGTCAATGTCAGGAGGTCAATAAAAAATATATGCGCTGCCACGGTTACAACAAGCAACGGCCAGCAGATGTTGTTCGGAAACCCAGTCGGTTAAATCATAAATTATATTTGAACAAACAGCTGTTTTTGGCAGCCTTCTTTTACGGTAAAGTATTTTTAAAACTGTGACAATAAAGTCTTTCTGATTACAATTATAGTACAGTAATTGTCTCTGTCGTGTTACTTTTCAGGATTCTAATTATAAATCACACCTGTGTGAAGTGAGGGGCGCTAATATATTAAAGTCTAACACGTGTTGCTATATGATTATAATAATAATAATAATAAACTTTATTTATAAAGCACTTTTTAAAACAATGTTACAAAGTGCTTTCCAATACAGGATAAAATGCAGTGCAGTAGCATAATACAACAACAATAAACTAATTTTAAGTAAACAGGTGAACACAAAATAAAACGATAATTAATTCAAGTAAAAGCCATCGTGAACAAGTGGGTTTTTAGCTGTGATTTAAAATAACTCAGTAGGGTGATGTGTCTTAGGGCCTCAGCTTAGGTGCACGGGCCGAGAAAGCTGGGTAGCCGGAACTTCCAGGAGAGCCTTGGTTGCCGATCTAAGGCTACGTGTTGGCCTATGGGGCTCCAGCATGTCTTTTATATAGATGGGGGCCAAGCCATGTAGTGCCTTAAAAGTGGTAATTTAAAATGTAAAATCAATCCTAAAAGGAACAGGCAGCCAGTGGAGGGAGGCGAGGACAGGGGTAATGTGGTCACGCCTTCTGGAGTTGGTCAGTAATCTGGCTGCTGAGTTCTAGACCATTTGAAGAAGGGAGATAGTTGTTTCATTGAGTCCGGAATATAGTGAGTTGCAGTAATCTAAGCGTGTTGTGATAAAAGCGTGGTTTACCTTCTCAAGGTCAGGGAATGAGATAAATGATTAGATTTTTGCTATATTACGGAGTTGGAAGAAACAGGATTGTACAACCTTAGTGACTTGCTGATTGAATGAAAGACTGGAGTCGAACATCACGCCTAGATTACGGGCTACACTTTTGATGTTATTGGACAGGGCGCCAAGCTGTGACTGGAAAGCAGGGATGGAATTTGGGGGGCCAAAGAGGAGGATTTTGAATAATTTAGCTGGAGGAAGTTCTGGGACATCCAGCACTTGATGTCTGATAGACAAGCTAGGATCTGGGATCTATCTGTGCTGCCAGGTTTGAGGGGGATGTAGAGCTGAGAATCCTCTGCATAACAGTGAAAGTTTATTTTATGTTTTCTTATAATATGGCCAAGTGGAAGCATGTAAATATAAAATAATGATTGGTCTAGGATTGATCCTTGGGAGACACCAGAGGTCACGGGGATCCCCAATTGCCCCCGAAAAGCTCCTATCAGAGAGATAGGAGCGCAGCCAGTTAAGGGCTGTGCCCCTGATCCCCACCCACTCTGACAAACGGTCAATTAAAATGGAGTAATCCACAGTGTCAAACGCCGAGCTAAGATCTAAAAGTATTAAAATCGAACAATCCCTGGAATCAGAAGCACGTAGAAGGTCATTTGTTTCCGTGCTGTGACCGGCACGGAACCCAGATTTAAAATCCTCAAAAACATTATTAAAATTCATAAATGAAATAAGCTGATTTGAAACTATTTTTTCAAAAAATTGGATAAAAAAGAAAGATTAGAAATTGGTCTAAAATTATCTAAAACTGAGGGGTCCAGTGCTGGCTTCTTCAGGAGGGGTTTTACAAGAGCAGCCTTAAAACTAGAGGGGAAAATACCAGTGGATAAAGAGCAATTAGCGATGGTTAAAATGTTGGGTCCTAAAACATGCAAAATATCCTTAAAAATATCCTTGGGATGAAATCCAGAGTGCAGGTGGAGGATTTCATGTGAGATATAATTTCTTCCAAGGTTGACAGGGAGACTGGTTCAAAATGAGTGAGCATAGCAGGGAGGGGGGGGCGGGGCATTCCCATAGTGCTCTGGGCTCAGGGATAATCTGTTGTCTGATGGTTAAAATCTTACTTGAAAATTAATGTGTGAGAAACTCTTCACACCTTTCTGTTGATGCTTCAAGGGGTTGACTGGGGGGAGGGTTGATTGCTGAGTTGATGGTCTGTTTAAGCAACGCAGGGTGATTGGTTTTTTATGTCTAATTTTGAAAGGTGCTATTTTGTCCAAAATATGTATGCAATTACTGTTAAAATGGTCTACTAGCTCATTCACAGAGGGTTGAGGCTGAGCAGTGATGTAGGGCGGAGCCGCTAGGAAGGCATTTTTAAAACGGGCGGCAGAGTTTGCATTAAAAACACGAGAGCGGGACGATAAAAGGGGCTTGGGAGCAGGATAAGGAAGCAGTGTTTGAAAGGACACAGATTTGTGGTCAGATGGAGGGAAATCTGTGATAATTACATTATTTACAGAGAAACCAAATGAGAGTATCAAATCAAGTGAGTGGGACCAGTAACAGATTGAACCAAATTAAATGATTCATAAAGTGTGATAAAATCAACTGCTTGCACATTTGGAGGGACAGCAGACATAAATTGATGTCACCAACCAGAAGGAGTCTGTCATATTTTGGCAGTGATAGGAGGTCAGAGAACTCATCTAGAAAACCTGTGCTTTTCGGGGGCCTATAGAAAGTATAGATTAAAACGACTAGGAGGGAGCTAAGAAAGCTAAGACTTTCAAATGAGGAAAAACTACCAAAGGATATTCGGGAGCATTTAAAATTGTCTCTAAAAATAACGGCAAGACCACCACCACGGGAGGTTACTCGTCTAGGCTCATTAAAATAAGCAAAGCCAGGGGGCAGGGTCTCCGTAAGAGGGGCCACGTGGCCATCCTTCAACCACGTCTCTGTAATAAAGGAAAAGTCCAGGTTATAGGACAATCTTCACATAGAAAGGATTTCTCCTTCAAAGCCCTGACATTTAAAAGAGACATTCAAATTGGGGTGGTGGCTGGAGGAGTGGAGTTGATTGTGATGAATTGCAGGTCTGACTAGGTTAGTGAAATTGACTCTAGATAGAGGATGAACCAGCATGCAGAGCCTCTTACTGATAATATAGAATATGGAAGTGAGTGGAGGCAGAGGGATGCCACAAAGTGACCATTTGCCCAATCGAATAATCTACAGCTCTGGCGATTAATAATCGATTCATCGACACCCCCCCCCCCCCCCCCCCCCCAATAGATAGATAAAACTTTTACGATTTTATATTATGCACATGCCATGGTCACATAACCATTATATGTTGAGTGCATGCTTTGATGGTTACAGTTTTATAATCAGTTTTGATGAGTAAACCTTTGTGGAGATCTTCTCAGTGCCATTCAGGATGGAAAATGAAATCCATTTGGATTTGGGGAGAAGTAGTTTCATAAGGGTCTGGTATGAAGTACTTGATATAAAGAGAACATGTTCAGTTCACTAGTCTACACTCTACTCTACACCTGCCTTCATTTCATCTGATCGTTAACTGTGTCTGTTAGAGAGAGGGGCAGAGAAGAGTGGCTTTGCTCAACTTGATTTATACTTATATTCTCCACTCTGATGAAGGTACATGTTCGATATATCATGCAGCCTTACTTATTAGCCAATATTTTGGCTATAAAAAGCGATTTCGATTATGAAATATTAAAATCGATTTCGGAGACTGCAACTATTAATCGGAAAATCGATTATTCAGTGGCATCCCTAGGTGATAGGGTGATATGCAGCATGTTCAATGTGTCAAAGAGTGTTAACATTGACATTAAAGGCAATGCAATGGATGAAATTGGAAAGTAACTGTCTTGTGCCATTCAAATTAGGATGGAGACCATCCCTTTTGAAGAGGTCATTCTTTAAGAAGAAATCATCAAAGTTATCAATGAAGGTGTATAGCCTGCTGCCAGGCAGAAGTTTTGCAGCCATTGGTTAAGATTAAACAGACGACTAAAATGCTCACTGCCTTTGGAGAGAGATGGAATGGGGCCAGACAGAACTCATTTAACATTCAGGCTCTCAATTTTGACACATAGTGTCTCAAAGCTGACTTGAAGTTTAGCTGATTCTCTAGCCTATGATATGGTGATGTAATGGTGATGTAAAACATTACATTCTCTTTATTGTTAAGGCATTTAATGTTTGTGATAGGGACAAGATGATATACATTTTCCCTTCATTGTCAATGGCGTTTTTAAAACAAACATTGAACTAAAAACAAACATTGAAATAAAAACAACATTAAACCTGTATATAGCATTTGACCAGGTATTCCCCTCTCTACTAGTCACTACTCACTAGACTCAAACTTGACATTTGAAAAGCATGTTAAAAATGTAGCCAATAAAATCAAATTCAATTTATCCAATTTCAGACACATAAGACCATATCTAATAACAGATGCAGCCAAACTCTTCATGCATGCTATGATTTTTTCACACATAACCTACTGTTTCACAACCTGGTCACAGACAAATCAGACAACTTTAAAACCCATAGAATCACTTTACAAACAGACTGAAACAGTTCATAGATCGAACGGACAGTGGTGACAGAACAACAAGGGCAACTACCAGAGGGGACTGTAAAGTGCCAATCAGACGTAGTGTTTGGTAAAACAGTCTTCTCTGAGCCTCCCATCACTGGAACAGTCTCCCTACAGAATTAAGAGAGACCTCCAACTATCTGACCTTCAAATTAAACCTGAAAAGGTGGCTAAAAACAACTCAAATTTGTAACCTGTGTGTGTACCTGTATGTATGTATCAGTGAGCATGAGTATGTTACATATTTATACCAGTAGGGGGCACCAGAGATACAGAGAAGAAATTGGAACGATACAGAGAAGAAATTGGAACGATACAGAGAAGAAATTGGACGATACAAATTGGAATGATACAGAGAACCAATAGACGGGAGTTGCACCACTCGGTTCAAACTGGTGTGTTTTTTTTGTATGGACGTAGTGTTGGGTGCTTGGCATCAACGCATGGTGTTGTGTGCAGGCACACTACACTTTGTCTTTCTTTTATCTGTATTGTATTGTGTTTTTGTATGGACGTAGTGTTGGGTGCTTGCACATATGCACACATGGCATCAACGCATGGTGTTGTGTGCAGGCACACTACACTTTGTCTTTCTTTTATCTGTATTGTATTGTGTTTTTGTATGGATGTAGTGTTGGGTGCTTGCACATATGCACACATGGCATCAATGCATGGTGTTGTGTGCAGGCACACTACACTTTGTCCTTCTTTTTATCATTCATTCATTTTTTAAGAGCCTGCCCAGGGACTACAGATGAAATTTAGCTTCGCCTAACTCTGGCCCATTTACATTGATGTGAAAACTGACATGTTGATTATTGAGCTTTGTCCCTGTCAAATAAATAAATAAATAAATACTATGCATGAAATAACTAATGGACAATTAGTTGATGAAGGTCTCCACATTCATATTGGAAGGACAATATCAGTACTGCTATAATTATCCTTCCAATATGAATGCGGAGACATTCCTTCCTGTCCATTACTAATTTCACATATGGACATGGTGTTACAGTACATCCACGCAACATCACAGAAAATATTAACATAATCAAATAACTAATGGAAAATGAAGTTCTGCCCGTTCATTGGGAGGTCAAATGGGTTTACAAATACTTTTTAAATTACCATGTCAATGATCTACCCATGCAAAGAATAAAGAATAAATACATGAGGGGGCTTTGGAATAGTGTGGTACTACTGGCGTTACAAGACAAACACACTTGGAATGGCAAATAGTGGGGATAAAAGTCTTCATCCTATTTTGTATGGAAGTGGTAGGGTTTTGGGTTCTTTGTAATGTTACTGACTCTTGAAAACAAAGCATTGCATTGTGGGGTTTTGCCTACTTTAGAACCTGTGAAGGGAGCTGATAGGCTCTTCTTGATGTCAATCAAGTCACCTTAATTAAAATGACAGATGGGGTTTTGTGATTTCAGTTTATATATAATTTTTATATATACATTTTAATTATATATTTTTAGGGGCATGTCATGTGGTCTACATTTCCCTACATTTACACCTGTCTTTCCAAAAAATCTATTCACAGACTACAATTGGTCCAAAATGCAGCAGCCCGCCTCCTAACAGTTACAAGAAAGTTCGACCATATTACTCCCATCCCCGCCTATCTCTTTTAGAATTAATTTCAAAATTCTACTTTTTACTTTCAAGGCTAGGTCCGGCCTTGCTCCGTCCTACCTTTCAGACCTACTTGACCCCTATGAGCCAGCCCGCGAGTTGAGATCCTCGGGTTCAGCCCTTCTCACCATAAAAACAGGCCGCAAAAAGACTGGGCGATTGCAATCCGCGCAACCTCATTATGGAACGCTTGCCGACTCGGTTCCTCGTTTTAAATCACTCCTGAAGACCCATTTCTGCAAAGCTGCTTTTAATCCTTTATCGTTGTGATTTCTTTGTACTTTTTTCACCTTTTTATGTTTTTATGTTTTTCGATATGCCATTATTCTGTGTTTTTTGCTGTTGCCTTTGGATGTATGATATCTTCTATATGCTCTTGTTGTTCAGCACTTTGTGACCTTGTTCTTGAAAGGTGCTATATAAATAAAGCTTTATTAATATTATTATTATTACATGCATAGCCATGGTGATCTACTGGTAGATCACAATCTACCTTTTGGGCACACCTGAGATAGCAGATATACAAGGTACAAGATAGAAACGTGGCACAAATACTTTTGTGTGTAGTAGTATATGATCAGGTAGGGCATTAATTTATGGAAAGACACAAAATGTTAGAATATAGAGTTAAGAGGTTTCTGCCCGACGGCAACAATATATTAATGGATTGGTAATGCATGGCCTGCACGTGTTATTTAAAATGTTTTCCAGTGAGAAGATAAAACATACAACCACTCCAGCTTGTGTAGGTCCTGGAACACCCCCGGCATCAGGACAGAAATCTGGTTGTAGCTCAGATACCTGTGGCAGGGAGACATGGTGTCAAAGATGGAGTGCTGTGATCCTGTGGCAGGGAGACATGGTGTCAAAGATGGAGTGCTGTGATTTTTGTGTGTCTAATAGGGATCATTATTTAAATAGGCACCCAGGTGTGGTTATAATATTCAAATATGTTCTCCCTGTGTATTTTTGGTTTCTTCCTGAAAGCTGAAAGCCTTTTGAGATGATTTCAAACTAATTGATTCTGCTGTTAAACAAAATTATTTAATTGGATGATGAGGTGGATGCTGATTGTGACAATAGGGTCATTATAATTGGAAGGAAATAAATAAATACATGGAGAAAACAAAAAGTTTAATATGGTATGGATGCGTGGATTATACTGTAGGTTTATGAATGGGGAGCTCCATTAGTCAATTAGTTATTTCACGCATGGAATCTATTTCATAATGGACTTTACGCAAGGACTTACATCCATGCAACATCACAGAAAAGATTAACATAATCAAATAACTAATGGAAAAATGAAAGTACTTTATCATATCATATTGTCTGCCCATTTGAAGGTCAACATTGATGTGCACTCTGCACACAGACATGAAAGGGGGCTTTAGCCCCTGCCGTTTTGACGTTCGGTGAAAAGTCATCTCCATCCTGAACTGGAATGTAGCATTTTAAATTGAAATAATTGCCCTCTGACCCTCATGGCCGCATCAGCACATCTGCAGTAAAGCTTTCTTAATGTGCCGTGCACAGTGCGCGCACACCGCACACAGAATTATAGCCCAACTACAAGCTCACAACGCATCGCAGCGTGATGCATTGAGCTGTAAAACCACTATATTTGGTGCGTGGTAACGCCGCGACTCGATCAGTTGGCCATGCAGGCCATGCTTGAAGTTTTATATTTGTGATCGGCAAAATGATTCAGTGTTTTTAATGGCACCTCATGTCCTTTTAAACATGTGATCAAACTGAAAAGTTGAATAAACATAAAACATAAACAATAAACATGCACATCCCCGTGCCCCGCCTCCCCATTCACTCCTCTGACCCACTCACTGGCCGCAGCCACAGACCACCTCACTGACCACAGCCACAGACCACCTCACTGACCACAGCCACAGACCACCTCACTGACCACAGCCACAGACCACCTCACTGACCACAGCCACAGACCACCTCACTGACCACAGCCACAGACCACCTCACTGACCACAGCCACAGACCACCTCACTGGCCGCAGCCACAGACCACCTCACTGACCACAGCCACAGACCACCTCACTGACCACAGCCACAGACCACCTCACTGACCACAGCCACAGACCACCTCACTGACCACAGCCACAGACCACCTCACTGACCACAGCCACAGACCACCTCACTGACCACAGCCACAGACCACCTCACTGACCACAGCCACAGACCACCTCACTGGCCGCAGCCACAGACCACCTCACTGACCACAGCCACAGACCACCTCACTGACCACAGCCACAGACCACCTCACTGACCACAGCCACAGACCACCTCACTGACCACAGCCACAGACCACCTCACTGGCCACAGCCACAGACCACCTCACTGGCCGCAGCCACAGACCACCTCACTGACCGCAGCCACAGACCACCTCACTGACCGCAGCCACAGACCACCTCCTCTGACCCCCACACTGACCACAGCCACAGACCACCTCCTCTGACCCCCGCTCTGACCACAGCCACAGACCACCTCCTCTGACCACAGCCACAGACCACCTCCTCTGACCCCCACACTGGCCCCACAGCCACAGACCACCTCCTCTGACCACAGCCACAGACCACCTCCTCTGACCCCCACACTGGCCCCACAGCCACAGACCACCTCCTCTGACCCCCGCTCTGACCACAGCCACAGACCACCTCCTCTGACCCCCGCTCTGACCACAGCCACAGACCACCTCCTCTGACCCCCACACTGACCACAGCCACAGACCACCTCCTCTGACCACAGCCACAGACCACCTCCTCTGAGCCCCACACTGGCCGCAGCCACAGACCACCTCCTCTGACCCCCACACTGGCCCCACAGCCACAGACCACCTCCTCTGACCCCCGCTCTGACCACAGCCACAGACCACCTCCTCTGACCCCCGCTCTGACCACAGACCACCTCCTCTGACCACAGCCACAGACCACCTCCTCTGACCCCCGCTCTGACCACAGCCACAGACCACCTCCTCTGAGCCCCACACTGACCACAGCCACATACCACCTCCTCTGACCCCCGCTCTGACCACAGCCACAGACCACCTCCTCTGAGCCCCACACTGACCACAGCCACAGACCACCTCCTCTGACCCCCGCTCTGACCACAGCCACAGACCACCTCCTCTGAGCCCCACACTGACCACAGCCACATACCACCTCCTCTGACCCCCGCTCTGACCACAGCCACAGACCACCTCCTCTGAGCCCCACACTGACCACAGCCACAGACCACCTCACTGACCCCCGCTCTGACCACAGCCACAGACCACCTCCTCTGACCCCCGCTCTGACCACAGCCACAGACCACGTCCTCTGACCCCCGCTCTGACCACAGACCACCTCCTCTGACCACAGCCACAGACCACCTCCTCTGAGCCCCACACTGACCACAGCCACAGACCACCTCCTCTGAGCCCCGCTCTGACCACAGCCACAGACCACCTCCTCTGAGCCCCACACTGACCACAGCCACATACCACCTCCTCTGACCCCCGCTCTGACCACAGCCACAGACCACCTCCTCTGACCCCCGCTCTGACCACAGACCACCTCCTCTAACCACAGCCACAGACCACCTCCTCTGAGCCCCACACTGACCACAGCCACAGACCACCTCCTCTGAGCCCCGCTCTGACCACAGCCACAGACCACCTCCTCTGAGCCCCACACTGACCACAGCCACAGACCACCTCCTCTGACCCCCACACTGGCCCCGCAACCACAGACCACCTCCTCTGACCCCTCTGTGGTTACAGTAATAATAATAACAGCAAAGCAAGCAACTGCTCATTTTACTTTGATACCCAGTAATTCGGGCTGCACTTTTTGTGATCATCAGACAGGGAATGCTTCAAAGTGACATTTGCAGGGTTTTTAGCCATTTTCTCTTCCTGGCAGCTCACTACACCCAGCAGCTTAGAACGGGTCGCAGGTTGTGCTGTAATGGCAGCACAAAAACATCCCATTACAGAAATGTGGCAGGCATCATGATTGATGATGATTTCTCCGCCAAAATGGTACATGTACTGTATGCACGGCCTGGAGGTGTGACAGAGAGAGATGCATTCTCATCACATGCAGAGAGACATGAATACAAATCAACATCACTAATAACATCATTATTATTGCCGCAATAATGATTAATGAACGATTGTTAAAAGAAAATAGAAAGACCGTCAAGCTGTTGCCTGCCACAATTTTTAAATGCTTCCGCCATCGAGTCTGGAGCACTGAAACTCTGAAAACGATGCTTTCGTTTCGTCATTACAGTGGCTCAAATATTTCCTAATGTAAATCAAAATAATCAAAGCAAATGCTTGCTTGCTTGCTGCTTATGAAAAATGTAAATTTGAGAATAACAGGAAAGTCACAGCTCATTGCTGCTTTGCGCTCCTGCGTCTCTTTCTTGAGTACATCCACGTGTTAGTGTTGGACGTCCTCATAATGACTCCCAACTGCCCGTTTGTTGGTTCCCAACTTTCCACAGAACCAGTTAGTCTCATTCTCCCGGCTGCTATTTTCTCGCTCACCCATTCTCATTCTCATGATACGTCCTTGTTGGTAACAAGTGCACTGCAGTACTGAACACAACATTCTGGTGTAGCACTCGACTAGAGACTTCTGCAGGGTTCGTTTCAAGGTCCACCATTCACTGGCAGCCTCTGCCATTGCATAGAAATAAGAATAACTTGAGTTTTGCTTGTCGGCGGAGGTTGGAGTTACACAGGTCAAATGCTCGAGCACTTGCAAAGTGCTCGATTGAGTTTTATGTGTCCTTCAACAAGACTGAAACTGGCACCTTTGAGTGAAGGAAGCAGTTAGTTGCATAACGTTATCTTTTACTGTGCATCTGTGTCCGGTGTGTTTCTGTTTGTCTTGCCGATTATAACACATTACGCTGCTGTAACACCTCAATCTCCCTTCAGGGACTAAAGTATATCTCATCTGATTATTCTAATTTAATCATACCAAGAGACATAAGAGACTTACAGCCTGGTTAAGTTGTACAATCCTCGGAACGCCTCCGGACTCACAGCTTGGATGCTGTTGCGTTGTAGATATCTGCATTAAAACAAACACCAGATGCTTCAATATGTTGTTCAAGGTGTGTGGAACTTGAAGACAAATGTGAGAACACACCCACGCGCACACACACAGTCACACACAGTCACACACACACTAAATCCCCAAAGCGCTTTTTTATCCTTTACATAGATTGTGCATTACGTTTGTGCATTCACACAAACCATGCAAAGCACCAACCTGCACAACACATTGTATATTAGGGGTTCAGAGTCTTGCTCAAGGACACTTCGACACTAACTCTGGGGGAGCCCGGTATCCAACTGGGCCGCTCTGACCTTGAGTCACTGCCGCCCTGTTTATCTTCTCTGTTCTTTTCTACACATTGATGTGGACCCAATAGTTTTAATTTAGTCTTTAGCCAGGCACCTGAGTGGGGCTCACGGGATGCATTTTCTGTACAGCACTGAGGTGAACAAAGCGATTGCCAAAAGGTTCCAGGTTCAATCCCTCGCACAGACTGATTACTGTATTTGGAAGGAGTGAACGCCCGCCCCTGGCCATTGACTTCAATGGACAGGTGGCGCCGTGAGGTTTCCAGCTATTTACGTTATATGGTGTGACATCACGTTCACTTTGTATACATTTAACAGCAAAGGCCTGTATTGTTGATGCTTCTTGTTGGTTTTTCTCGTTTGCTCATTTGCTGTACACAACTGTACTTTTTTATCTTTTTCTTTACCTAACTTAGTAACTTTGTAACCTTAAGCTGCGGTGCCTCTGGGTGCCCCTGCGGGAGAATAACAAAGGTCACTATCTATGGTTTAGATCAGGGGTGTCAAACTGGTGCGTCGTCTTCTGCGGCCCGCCTGCCTCAAGCAACAACAAAAAAATAGCCAAAATATAGGCTAATAAGTAAGGCTGCATGATATATCGAACATGTACCTTCATCAGAGTGGAGAATATAAGTATAAATCAAGTTGAGCAAAACCACTCTTCTCTGCCCCTCTCTCTAACAGACACAGTTAACGATCGCTTGTTAAGTGCCTGCCAGACAGACAATCAGATGAAATGAAGGCAGGTGTAGAGTGTAGTGAACTGAACATGTTCTCTTTATATCAAGTACTTCATACCAGCCCCTTATGAAACTACTTCTCCCCAAATCCAAATGGATTTCATTTTCCATCCTGAATGGCAGTAACTAGCATACAATGAGAACTGAGAAGATCTCCACAAAGGTTTACTCATCAAAACTGATTATAAACTGTAACCATCAAAGCATGCACTCAACATATAAAGGTTATGTGACCATGGCATGAGCATAATATAAAATCGTATACGTTTTATCTGATATTGATTAATATGGGGGGTGGGTTCAATTAATCGATTATTAATCGGCAGAGCTGTCGACTATTCGATTTGGCTGATGGTCACTTTGTGGCATCCCTACAAGTGAGTATGTGACTATCTCTCTTCTATACTTCTAAATAACGATTCATCTATAAGCCTAACACTTCACAAGAAGAGAGTGCTATTTGCCGGTTTAACGGCTGCAAAAAAGATGCTGGTAATGAGGTGGAAATCGCCCCATAAGCTCAGTATCCACCGTTGGAAGTTATCCTTCTGTGATGTTTTGAGTTTGGAGGCTTCCAGTGCTCGAGCACAGGGAGCAAGGACAGATTCCAAGCCCTACTTACAGCGGCACAGAAGGTTAAATCAGGACTCCATTAGGCTGAATACTCCTGCAAACAATGTCTGATCCATCCATGTCTGTTTCAACATCATTGTCACGATTTGTTTTGCTAGAAAAATAAACATGTATTATGTTATACGTATACATCATTGTTGTTTCCCCCTCCTGTAATGTCTGTGCTAACCCGGAGTTCTTAAAAAAAATAAGAAATAAAAAGTTGGTCACAAAAAAACATTCAACACAAGATGTAAGCTAACCCAGGTAATGTATAGGCCTAATGCGTCACTCTGAAAGTTTAACTAAAGTTCTAACGTAATTTTGATACAGAAACAGCCTTGGATCAAGACGGTCATCATCCTTTTTTATCATCCTATACTTGTTGATATATCAACTACATGTCTTCTGTTCCGTGTGCAACGCACCGCCGCTGCCCACCACCACCACATGCAGTGTTGGATGAAATAAAGTCAAAGATAGCTATCGGTGCCTGTGAAACGAACGGGTAACGGGTCCATTTGTTGACGGGCGGGGCGGATCTGGTTTCAAATCACGGGTAACGGGCGGGTTGCGGAACTGATGATTGACGGGCGGGGCGGGTGCGGGTTTAGAAAATTGGACCCGTGCAGGACTCTGGGCTACTGTACCGAAACTTTTATACTCTACCTGGCAGGTTAAAACAAAAGCCACCATAATATTATTAGCATTTGAATGCCTGTGTCCATAAAGTTATGACTAAGTGACAAAACGACAGTCATGGGGAAGGGAAGCTCAGGGGTGCTAATTTGTGTTCCCATTTGCTTCATGGGTGCTCAAGCACCGACAAACCCACAGTCACCGCTGATCAACACCTGAAGTTAATAATAGACCTGTCTGACAGCCATTCCCCGGCCCCTTTCCACGCCCCCTTTCCAGACCTAGTGGTGTTGACGTGAGGCCACTCCATAGACATTACATGTTAAAAGAACATACATTTGTAGTCCCTTATAACCAGCATTCTGTTTTGCTTACTGTTGAGGACAAACCTCTTTGCTTTAAATTAAATATTAACGGCTTAAAATGTTCAATTACCATAAAATATTCTTTATCAGGATAAACGTGAGGCTAACCTCATTGGCCCCCACACTTCCGACCACCCCTGCTGGGTTTCATCCCCTGCTGCTGAGGTCATGAGGAACATGTAAATACCACTCACATGAGACATTTAAATGTATGTGTAACTAATGTCATTTCAGGGCCACAGGCACCCTGCTGTCGTTGTCATCATACATGGACAGCTACCTGCTTCTTCCTAATAGTTAATTAGTGTTAATGCTGTTAATGCTCCTTTAAATAACATGTAGCAAACATGTAGCAATTTGAAGGTTTGCAGAAAGGATTTAGAAGGCGTTATTAGAATCGGCCTCAGGTCTAAATGGGTAAGTAAAAAACAGAAAATCATTGGCACTGGGAGAATTATTGGTTAGTTTGCCATCAAACTAAGGTGGTTGCACATTGGTACCGTACAGTACGTATTTCCACTGCGGATGTCACCGTGTTTTTCTCTCACTCTGCATTCTTCCACTACTTTATGTGCGTGCGTGCGTGCGTGCACGTGTGTGTGGGGCTGCATATTTTCACAGATTTTCATCATATTGTCAGACGTGTCAGACTCTGTGTCTTTGAAGACTTTGTATGTTGCTTTTCATAAGGTACTTTGTGCTCTTCAAGGACACGTTGCTCACAGGATGAAATCTGATAAAACCGACCCCAGTCCGAAAAACACATAAAGTGAGGTCGATTACATTTTTTACTCGCTCTGATATTCATTCGGCCCAAAAAAACATACCAGTATGCAAAGACCTTTAGTTTAGAGAATAATGTTAGGGAGGCACAGAGTGGAAGGCTGTTTGCTTATTCTGCTCAATAAACTTCTAAAGCAACTATATATGAGGGTTGTTTTTCTGTGTGAAAACCAGGGGGGCAGTCAGCCAGATATTTCGTGAAGCCTCATTTGAAATCGGTAGTTCATATAATGGCCTGTTGTGGCGCTGGACTGGACCCAAAAAGCCCCATAGCTCCATAGAGGCCCATGTATTTTGGCCCAACTTCACCTAGACTGTATTACCTTAATAAACATGGTCATGAATACTTTCTTCTTCCAGTCACTAGTTTAAAGTCTCATTTCTAATGTCATAATATTCTTTTTGGAAAATTATGGTCCCATTAATTAAAAAAATGACCATAAAGTCGCGTATGTTCTGAGGGGCGTGGCTACCGTTACAGTCTATGATCGGGATTCCCCTCCCACTCAAGAGTCTTCTCCTCCCACTCGAGTCAAAATAAAAACCAACGGAGAAGAAGGGGGGAAGTCCCGCCTCGTTGTCTGGGCAGCCAATGACCAGCTGGTACAAAACGGAGCCAGCCAATGGCCAGCTGGTACCAAACGGATCTAGAAAGATGGCGACTTACATCAGGAATTAGCATATTATTACAGGCTTCATTTTACGTTCATGTTAGAACCGGGGAACGCTTTGTCCATATTTTTTACAGTCTATGGTGAAAACAGGTTTTTTTCTGACAAGGTGTCTAAAGGAAAAGGTCACTAAAATGTCCCTCCTCCATCCGAAGAACATCTCAGGGCCTATTTTCGCCAGTGCCTTAGCCATTATCTCTAAAGGTCTTTGCATTTTCTTTTTGAGTGGTGCAACCACTCCAAAATGGTAAATGGTGCATTTATATAGCGCCTTTATCCAAGGCGAATGTAATGCACAATCTATGTAATGCGCCTTTATCCAAGGCGCATTACATAGATTGTGCATTACAATCACAGCAGTGCAACACATTCCCGGTTATATCAACTAGAACTCAACCGGCCTTGGGCCGGTCTCGCTTTAGGACCACGCCATGTCTGGGTGTCCACTCATCCAGGTGGCCAGTTGGTGGCCACTCATCCAAGTGGCAACTTGTCCGGGGTGGCCACTTGTTCAGTCAGACTATTTGGGTGCGTTACTAGTGTACGGTACTGTTCCGTACCGTACCACCATACCGTACCATTCAATACTGCACTGTACTGTACCAGACTGTACTGTACCATACTGTACTTTGCCATACATGCGTCGGTTGGATTCCCTATGACGTTTCCAGACATCCTATGGATGGGATGTGTTAATAGAGTTGTCTATTGACAATTTGTTGGTTTGTGAGCCCAGCCCACATGATATTTACAGATATGACTGCTCTCTTAACTGTAACCTATGCTCCGCTCAGGTCCTTATGCAATGCTCTGGTATAAAGGATTCTTTGACTGGTATTATTCCCATAGTGTTAAATCACGGTTCCATAGTTTTTGTATATGAAGTGTGGATAAATTAGATTCGTCCACACATAAAACACATCAAGCTTTGTTGCTGGGAGCTTTGAAGCTTTCTCAGTCTTTTGTCACAGTTGGTAATTCATTTATTATGCTGTGTGCAGACTGTGTAATTGTTCCATTGACTGTTTAATTGTTCCAGGGTGATGACACACTCCCACAGGACATGATAACACAACTTTGCATTATGCATGAATACTCACAGCTTTTGTAGGCTTTGGTACTTGTAGAAGATATCTGCATTAAGATTCCTCAGCCAGTTCCTCTGTAGAGACCTGTACAACAAAGGAAATGTCATCCATTCATTAAAACATTGGTTCAACCTATAGGATAACATTAGAATAAGAATATGCATATGCATATTCAGTGAATTAATGCCCCACCTCTTCGTACAAAAGTAGTGGAAATAGCCGTTACAATTATTTTCACGATTAAAAACACCCGAGCGGCATATGGAGTTCTCCGTCCTATCAAATAGTAACGCCCAGTGCTCAGGATGGAGATTAATAAAAGGACGGAGATTTATTGATATCAAAACCGATCGCATCGCTCCACAGGCTGTGAGCGTCTCTTGCGCAACATTCAATGTTATTTCCGGTTGGGACGTCATCGAAAATTTCTCCCCCCCCCATTTTAGCTTGTCAGATCGAAAATCTTAAAACGTGAATAACTCTATGATCTAAATCATTCCGTCCAATTCTAAGCAAAGATTATGTGTTAGACGGCCCATCGCGGTCCCGTTGCTAGTTGTCGATCGCCTCGGGAGTGCTATGGCTACATCCGTGATAACGCCTGGTGCGTCGCTAGATGTGCTCCGTTGCTGTAAATCGCTGGGCACTCTGAATGAATGGTCCTAAATACCCCTGGACGTTCTAGGTGTTAACGTGTGGGTTGTATAATAATAAAATCACACCTGTGTGAAGTGAGGGCTGCTCTTATACGTCATCATACATCATCTCATTCTGGCCAATCCTTAATCCTTTAATATATCTCAAAACTGGCTATTCATTCATGTTTGTGTTTCCACGCACACTAGAAGCTGGACATAGGAGGGGCTAGTGCCCCTCAATAATAGTAACATCTAAACTGTATATAGCGGAGCTTGTGAGTAAATAACTACACTGGATCCATTGGAACACGGGTTCTTTTTGATATTTCATGAGAAGTAAAGGTTTCCGCCCTACAGGGACGATGAATGAATATCTGGATATGGATAAGTATAAAATAACAAAAGACACGGTCGAAGAGACAGTAGAGGGCCATGCTGTAAAAACAAGACAAGGTCTAATAATGGTGTGGCTTCTCTGTCCATGTCTGACATCAATATGACGACATCGTCTTGCCTAAATATGACTGGACAATTAGGCAGGCGGACACTCAAACTATTATCTATAGGATTGGCCAGAATGAGATGATGTATGATGACGTATAAGAGCAGCCCTCACTTCACACAGGTGTGATTTTGGGCCTATGAATCCTATAGCATATTCATAACTACATGGTTAGTCATAATTGTACATATAACTTTAACTCTGTATTTCTCACTGATCTCACTCCAGTGTCTCACCAAAGTGCCTATAACTGAAGTCTATTTGCATATCAATTGTTCCACAGGCAGGAAGCCAATCTCAGGCTGAAAGAAACCAAATTGTACCCGTGACTTCTCAAGATAATTCTGTGATCTTTGATTTTATCACTCAGGAAGACCACCTGGGGCTATCCTGGTTGATCAGAGCCATCTTTATGACAGGAGGCTCAGATATTCAGATATGCATTTTATTATACTACAGTGCACACACACACACACGCACACGGACAAAGGTGACACCCACTGCATGTTATAGATGTATAAAGCATGGGGGACACAGGGACAATCAGGAGTTAGAATTGAGGAAGAAACTGGTACCAGGCTAACCTGCCTGGAAGGAAATTGAAGGCCTCAAAATGCTAACCGTATGGAACGGATGCTTGTAACCTAATGTATTATGGGAGATGCCTTGTTTGAATAAAAGGACTTTGCCTGGGAATCGCAACTCATTTCGTGCTACATTAGGAAGATAAGATACAACAGCCTCATACACACGTATCAAACAAAATCAAACACAAATGTTTGGTCAAACCATGCGACTCCCATTTGAATCGCATTGTGGCAGCCATTAATCACAGAACTGAACACAGAACATTTGTTTGATACGTGTGTATGAGGCCTTAGGAGCGATGCGCTGTAAAGATATATATACTCACTCCAAGATCAGGGTTGTGGTTAAACAGATGTGCCCAAAACAGACTAATTAGTTAGTCATAAATGGTCTTATTCATGACTTAAAAAGGTGAGTCTACTATACTATACTAATTAACAAAATAAGAAACCAAAGAAACCGAAAATCTTTATTGAGTCATGTTTTTTGTTCATCCTCATTCATCTCGTGTACGTTTGAACAAAATGTATTTCCAAGGTACGGGGGTTATTTCTGCAGATGAACATTTCAGCAGACATTTACAAAGCATGAAATGGTTCAAACAAAGAATGTCGAAAATTAAGAAACAAATGAATAATTATTTTCTAATTATAAAACAAAATGGTGAATGGAACATGTTTTCTGGAATTACATAAACCTTAAATGTCCAAATAATATTGGCACCCACACAAGAGATGATAACTCCTGTCACCTTGGTGTACAGGTACGTATACCCAACATGTGTATATATATCCTGCATCACCCAAGTGGGATTTCCTTGAACGAACATTTCACTTTCTTCTCTTTGGGACTCTACATGCTAAACCTTTCAAAGAACTTCTTGAGCTTGGCAACTGATGGACGTTTGTGCTTTGCCACCTTCTCTGGGATCTCTCTGGGATCCTCTTGTTCAAAGATCCTCTTGAGCCTGAGGACTGACAGAGATCTTGTCTCCACAGCCACCTGCCTGCAGCCAACGGCAGGTTTCTGTGCACAGGTGGCTGGGGCTCGTGGAACGTCCATTATTCTCTCTTTTGAATCCTTTGGTTCAAAGAGCTTCTTGAGCTTGTGGACCGACGGGCGTTTGAGCTTCGCCACCTTGGCGGCCTCTCTGGGTTCCACTTGTTCAAAGATCTTCAGCTTGGGGACTGACTGACAATCGAGCTCTGCCGCCTTTTTACTCTCTCTGCGATCCTCCTGTTCTGTGGTCTTCTTGATCTTGGGGACCGACTGATATTTGAGCGTTGCCACCCTCTCACGCTCCCTGGGATCTTCCTGCTCGAAGATCGCCTTGAGCGTGCAGACTGCTTGATATTTGAGCTTTGGCACCCTCTCCCTCTCTCCGGGCTCCCCCTCATCGAAGATCCTCTTGAGCTTGAGGACTGACTGATATTGTGGATCCATGACAGCAGCCTCCATCTTCTCCTGAACTGTGCCCTGTTGATTGTCCAAGCTAGGTTTCTGTTCATGGGTTGATGATGGAACACCCATTATCTTCTTTAGTTCCACAAGATTCTTTACAGTCTCCATCAACAACAAAATCTCGCGCTCATCTAAATTGTCTGCCCAAGACTTCAGTCTCTTCATCTCTTCCAGTATCTTCTCTTCCTTCAGATTATTCTCCAAAATCTCCCATGTCGCATTGACTGAGGGGTGCTCTGTAGTCATTGTGTAATCGTTGAACATTTCCATTGTTTTATCAATTCGTTTTGTCTTATCACTTGTTCTTAACTCCTCCTTCTCTGTTGTTTATAGATGCAAATATTATACATGAATCTCTTTTATATTAATATATTGATTAGTTTTTTCATATGGTATGATGTGGGTTGTGGAGTCTGCTATATACAGAATCTGTGACGTACCATTACCTCACCAGAGTTGTGCAATTTAAAAATATATATACTTCATTAATTAATTTGTCCACTTATGTTATAATATTTTAACCATGATACAATGTTTTAAAAAACTCATCTTTTCACCATGATCATGTAAGATGACAACTGAATTTATGCTCTTCCACATATGACGTAAATTCTCCTTTCACTGTCAATGGCATGAAGTGTTTGTGTTGCCACAAAAAGCTGATTTGTTCAGACACATAAGACGTAAATTCTTCATTCATTGTCAATGGCAAATGTGACACGAGTTAAGATGTATATAGGAGGGGCTATCTATGTATGGCTATACAAGTATACATCATCATCATGAAAGGCACCACTCACTTCACGAGAGTGAAGTGAGTGTACACACCATGGTTCCTATATGCGGCAAGCTTTCTCAAATTAAGAGGCTGTGTGTGTGTCTGGAATGTGTTTCAAGTGAAAAATGTGTCCCTTCTTCCAAATCACAGAAAAGAACAATAAACCGCGCACATCTACTCACTAAACACCAGGTGCCGGGCCGAGGTCAAAACCCACGATAAAAAGTAAGGTCTGCACACCGTCTCATGCTCCAAAGCTTTAAAAAGTGTATTTAGCTTTACACCATTGGACGTGACATTTCACGCCTCTCAGCTCTTCATCACACCCGAGAGGCTCAAAACGTCACGTCCAATGCTTACCTAAATAATTCATGACCATATATGGACTTTTATTGACGTTTTCGGGCCGGGTAGGGCGTAAAATGTGTGCTAATTACAGTAGTAAGGCCATGCAGGGCCTCGGGCCAGCCCTGTTAGGGCCCGGGTAGGGTTTGAGGTTAGATGTAGGTCTAGGTTATGATTCAGTCTTCTCCATGTATGGCTATCCTGGGTTTGATGAGGTCAGTGTCGTGATCTTAATATATGGAGACGGCTATATATGAAGCGTGTCACGAGGCGTGACGGATGGACGGACGGACTAACTGACTGACAGGATTTGCAGGTTTTCATAGTAATCTGTGACCTATGGTCGCAATAATAATTGTAGGAAACTACCATTACCAACGCCATCTCCTCTAAAATTACGTTTTGCCTTCATGCCAATAAAAGAAAACTCAAATCCTAGCAGACTTCATGGTTGCTCTGAGGAGGTTATTCAGTTTGTCAGTTAATCCATAACATTCTCCCTGGCTTAATACATAATTATGACAGACGTGATACTAATCCCTTGGCAGATTTCCATTGCATCCTGAAACACCCCTCTGGTCCTCCTTTGTGAGAAGGGCTGCTTCATTCCCCACTGCCGCTGTCTGGAGCACAGGCCTGCTGTGTATCAATGCTTGTATCTGTGAATACTGTGTCTGCGTGTGTGTACAGTATGTGTGTGCGTGCGATCTGTCACTCACTTACATCATGGTTACATTCACAGCCACCACAGGGATCACTTGAAACTCAGCTCCATCACAATCCAGCTCCAGATTTCTGCATTGACACAGGTCTGGAACCACACCCAGCACTGCAAAGAGAAAGAGAGAGAGAGAGAGAGGGGGGGGGGGGGTGTTGTGGGGGGGTTAAAATGGAGAGCAGTGAAAAGGATGGATAGTAAATGGTAAATGTGCATTGATACGGCACGTTTATCCAAAGCGGTTTAAATAGATTGTGCATTACATTCACCCATTCACACACACATTCATACACCGATGGCGGGGGGAAACTATGCAAGGCACCAACCTGCACATTGGGAGCAATTAGGGGTTCAGAGTCTTGCTCAAGGACACTTCGACACTAACTCATAGTCAAGACCAGAAGTAGCTCCTTACTTGCTACTGTGCAAGGACGAAACTAGTGGCGGTGCACTCAGTTGCAGCGGCTCAGTGCACTCTTTGTACACCCTACAAGTATTTGTATACTCTGTACAGTGACAATACATTTAATAATAATAAAAAAAGAACTCCAGCCCCTGTATCTGCGTGTGCATGCGTGTGTGCATACCTCAATGTTTGCGTCCTTCTGTATAGCTTACAGAAACCATGTCACATAACTATGAATGGCTGCTGCTATGCCTATAAAGGGCTTAACATAGCACACCATGTCAGAATAAATGGCCTCACAGCAAAGGATATATCCAAACATTTCCCACGGCGTCAGTGAGAATGTATACCACAGCGTTACTTTAGCCAACATGAGATTGCACATGAGCCATGCAGCCGTATAGCTTACTGAAGCGCTCCAACACAGATACAATGAATTACTCACTGAATGCTGCAGATGTTCCATGTTTAAGTGTGGACATTGTTTAAGTGACAGTGACAGATGCATGGTCTCTTCATATCGTAACTATATGAAGCTTGTGTTTATGTCACGGCAGCTTGGTTCACACCCGAAACAGACTTACTCTGATTTCCTCTTCAAAATCCACTTGTAATGATTAGTCAACACTAGCTTTATTTCTAAGTGTACGTAGATAGACATTTGAGTGCCTGGCTGTATGCACCGGAATGTTGTTTCAGGATTCTCAGGAAGTAAATTCCTGTCTCAGTTCTCGGTACGCAAAAGCGCTTCCATGATGCCTTTGATCTTCCGCAAAGCGAGCATTTTGATGATGCATGCGGTGCACCAGTTATGTGCAGCTGTCAATACATCATCATCATACTGTTTAGGCCTACTTATGCAAGAACGAAAGATTGAAATTGTCAGTGCATCCACACTTTATTCTAGTCTTACCGTATTATATCGTTAATTATTAAGGGAAAACTGGAAATCTCTGTTGGAACCGTTACCCATGCGACCCGATTCCAGATAAGCGGTCTGGCCAAGGACCCCCATGCTCTCTGCTGTAATATGCGCCCGTATTTTGGCTGGCATGACAGAGCTAAAACATGCATAATGTAATTTGTCATCTATCGCTGCAACTCCTGAAACTTCAAAGATGCTTCCATTTCAATCCTCTTTTAAAAACCTTTTTTTAAACTCTTTTAAAAACTCTGGTAATTGGAGAGAGTATATCTAGAGCACTAGCATCTTACTGGCATCTTACTGGTAATGTATCTGCAACCTAAATATCAAAAGATTCTGCCATTTCAATCCTCTTTTAACAACTGGGAATTGGAACAGCTCTAGAGCAGACATTCAAATAGTTGAATAGTTCTCATTTAATTAATGAGCAGCAGCAATAATTTCCTACCATCAAACAAATGTCCATATCAAAAGAAAAATATGATATACCACCACAGAATTTGAGGCAGAAAAGGTTGTCTCTTTTTTCCAGTCAGCTCAACTACTTTGATGTGCCTCTGATAACTGGTCAGTCTCTACAGAACAAATTGATTACCGGTAATCAGATGTAGTAGATTGGAAAATATGAAACCTACAATATCAGAGGACATGAACAGACAGTGAACATATTAATTTCCCACAGGTCTATCAAAAGGTGTCAGTGTGGGCCGGACATCCGGGCATCCAGGATGCTAAGCCTGACAGCATGTTGCGGGTTCGAGTCCCAATCCCGTCGACCTTTGCTGCGGGTAACTCCCCATCTCTCTCCCCCTGTCAGACTACTTTACACTATCAAATAAGGCATACATCAAGCCCAAAAAGGTGTCAGTTTATAATGAGAGAATGTACAGAATGATGTTTCCCAACAGCATTTATTTAGGTAGAATAGGAGGAGTACTTATCTGGCCCAAAAACACTGGTCTAAAAAAATCTAAATAACCTCATGCCTATTCTAACCATAAATTCAGGGACAAATTGTTGCAGATTTCCCGTACATTAAGATAAGATGGGACATCTGACGTAAGATAGGACACTAATAAGTTCAGGATTTGCTTCTGTATTGACTTCTGTAATAGCAAAATTGTATTTGTAATTGTATTGCCTGTCTGACAAACAGGAAATTCTGTAACGAGGCCACTAACTGAAATTGTCACTGGCACAACATTCTTTGTGTGTGCCAGACAAATTTGCAGGTGGAGCGAAATGCCTTCACGACTGACGACCTATGTCGCGACGTATATTTTTCCGTCGCAACGTATATTCGAGTACGTCCTGGCGTAAATATCAATTCGTCCCGGCAGAACGGACTCGTCGCGGCTATATCTACCCGTTTGCGACCTAGTAGTTTGACTATTCTTTTACGTCGCGACAGAACGGGACACGTCACGGCTATATCTACCCTTCTCGACGTAAAAGGTAATTCGTTGTGGCGTGTGTGGACTCGTCGCAACAGAACGGAACTCGTCGCGGCTATATCTACCCTTCTCGACGTAAAAGGTAATTCGTTGTGGCGTGTGTGGACTCGTCGCAACAGAACGGAACTCGTCGCGGCTATATCTACCCGTTTGCGACGTAATGGTTGACTTTGTTATATGCCCGGTGCGCGGTGCCCTGCGCGGTGCCCTGCGCTGCCCTACGCCCACCGCGTGCACCTTGCCGGTCCGCCCTGCGCCCTGTGGCCTGGCACGTGTGCACGTGTGCCAGGCCACCGCGTGCACCATGCCGGTCCGTGGAGCCCTTCGCCGTCCCCAGGCGACCCTGCGTTCCAGAGCTGTCACATGCCCACCGAAAATAGCAGATCTACCAGCTCCTCTCCTACATACGGGATGGCCCGACCCGCGTCTGTGGACCCCTGGGGGGGTGTGTGTGTGAGCGTCTGAGCTCCTATCTGTGTGCCTCCCCCCCCCCCCCCCCCCCACCCCATGTGGACCCTTGCAGGGGGGGGGTCGGGGGGTCCCCCTATGCACTTTGTGTAGATGCTGCGTATCGCCTCATACTGAAAAAATTACTATTTTACGCACAGCGCAAGGCAATATGTGATTACGATCGTCCTTCTGGGGGGGGGGGGGGGGGGGGGGGGGGCTGGCCTACACAATAGATAACCTACCCTGGCCAACACAATAGATAACCTACAAGGACATATGAATTTAATTTATATACACGGCTATATTAATTTAGCCGATCATCAAAGCTCACCGCGCTCGTATAGCGCATTGACTGTCTGTCTGTCTGTCTGTCTGTCTGTCTGTCTGTCTGTCTGTGTCTCAATGACTTGCCTTAGGCGGATAATATAGACTACAAGTACTTTATTAAAGTAAAGTAAAAGAGTGAGTTATCATTGCGTTCTCTGCGTCGTAGCGCATGCAGATAGGCAGATAGGGGGGGGGGGGCAGTTCTATAGGCAAGGGCAGAAGGTTCCTATAACGACAGTGGGTGCGTGCCCACCTTAGAGTAGCCTATATATTTTAAGGCACCCGCCCCGCAACTTATTATTATTGGCTTATTATTTTGCCACCAGCGGAGTTGACGGTTGACGCCGTTGTCTAGTATAGACTATAGGCCTGTGCCAGGATGATTTTAAATAAATATGTCTCTGTCTCTGCGTCTCTAGAGCTATAACATATATACTGTAGCACACATCATGTGTGACACATGTGCACACACACACACACACACACACACACACACACACACACACACACACACACACACACACACACACACACACACACACACCGAGTACTAAGTATAAGTAGCATATAGGGTACGGCTCTAAAAACATTAAATACTGCGGGAGCATTACACTAAACAAAGTTGGATTTGTACATTGCAGAAACGTAACATAACGTAAGTGTTCTTATTATTGTCCGTCTGGGTTTTATAATGCAGTGTGAGTCCGCTCCGCGATAGCCGATCTGCAAGCTCACAACGCGTTGCGCTGATTGACAGTGCACGTGCAGCAGCTACTGTATAGAATTATATTTAAGTAGGCTACTTTTTTGTGTGACGTCTGTGTGTTATTGACTTCTTGTTCCTTAATGTGCAGGTTTATCAGAGCGATATAGTGCAGCTGTGAGTGAGTAGGCCTATAGCTGCTGCTGCTGCGTCCGTGCACCAATAGAGCGACCGCGGCAGCGGCACGTATGCTTGAAATATTAAATAAAAATATGTTGGGCTTCCGGGCGTCCGTTTCTGGACTGTACCAACGGGCTTAGGGCCGGACGGTCCCTTAACTCCACGGGCCCCTATATTTTAGGCCCGTGCAGGGCTCTAGTGTGTGTGTGTGTGTGTGTGTGTGTGTGTGTGTGTGTGTGTGTGTGTGTGTGTGTGTGTGTGTGTGTGTGTGTGTGTGTGTGTGTGTGTGTGTGTGTGTGTGTGTGTGTGTGTGTCGCATGCGTGCGTAAAGTTAGTAGGCTATCAGAAGCAGCAACCATGCAGAGCTATACCAATCAGATTAAATAGGCTATATGCCTTAAACGTTTGACAAGCAATATTAAAAATACAAATCCACAAGCTCGAAAACCACCTGACGGGCCGCCCAAACGGGTCCGGGGACCCCCGGGCGGTACGGGTCACCGTGGACCCTTGGGGATCAAGGGGGGCCACGGGTGTCCACGTTTGCGGAGACGCTGCCTTCATATTAGCCTACTTAAATAACAAGCAGCTGATCTACAATTGACAATTTGACATGTCATTGCGTCGTATTCTGTCTTTCTTTCACGCACGCACGCACGCAGACATGTCACAGACCACCACATAACCATATTTGTATGGCCATATCGTTTATAGGCCTTATAGCTGAATAGCGCCGGCCGTCGGGGGTTCATTTGGTTCCAACCGTCCCATTATGGTCAACACTTATGATATGCTATTGCATTCTTCCAACTAAAGATTTAAATATTAATCTGAAAAAATGACATGGCACGGACTGGCTCAGAAAATCTCCCTGCATCATTATATCAAAACCAGGCCTATACTGAATGTAGGCAATTGAATTCCATGACTTTTGTTTCAATCAACTGAACTAGACCAATAAAATAGTAGGCTAGTATTTATGTTTTTCGTTAATAATAATGCATGCTAATTATTATTGAACGGTAAGTACGCTGGTATGTATACGCTATGGTATACACTATAAGCTTGTAGATCTGTTTATTTTAAGCATGCCGCCGCATTCTGTCAGAATCTCGTGTGTGTTATTATTGAACCATTTCATTTCATGTCTGTCTGTCTGTCTGTCTGTCTGTCTGTCTGTCTGTCTGTCTGTCTGTCTGTCTGTCTGTCTGTCTGTCTGTCTGTCTGTCTGTCGGCATCTGATCTACAAGCTCACGCATCGCAGCGGACAGCGGTTGATTATCGCTGGGCCGCAGCGGGTCTATATCGCCTAATGTATCATACAGCGAATGAAAGCAAACGTGTGTGTGTGTGTGTGTGTGTGTGTGTGTGTGTGTGTGTGTGTGTGTGTGTGTGTGTGTGTGTGTGTGTGTGTGTGTGTGTGTGTGTGTGTGTGTGTGTGTCGCGTGTGCGTGTGCGTGCGAACTTCATGACAGTGGTGCAGCATTACATTGTATTTTGATTTGAAATAAATAATGATGAATAGATGTCTATACTGTTGCTTGTGTGTGTGTTATGCTATAGGGTTAGCTGGAACACACGCCCTGTATGATCTGTGGTGCGCATCTACAAGCTCCAAGTGTTGCGTCCACATGCAGCGCGTTGTGAGCTTGCAGATCGTCGGTGCCCCACTATAGAGAGATGGTAGGGTAGTGCCCAAGCCTATTCCTATATGATCTGTGGCTATATTAAAGGCCTTTTATGTGATCTCACATAATGTGCGAGTCAGAGCTAACGTTACTCAATGATCATTTGCGTCTGATTGATATCACAGCACAGCGTGTGCTGAGAGAGAGAGAGAGAGAGAGAGGGGGGGGGGGGGGTATGCTCCGTTCATTGGCTCTATATGCCGTGCGAGACAGGATGATTTTAAATAAATATGTCTGTCTCTGCGTCTCTAGAGCTATAACATATAGCACACATGTGTGCACATGTGATGTGTGTGCGCGCGCGCACACACACACACACACACACACACACACACACACACACACACACACACACACACACACACACACACACACACACACACACACACACACACACACACACACACACACACACACACACACACACACACACACACACGAGATTCTGACTAAAATAAACAGATCTACAAGCTTATAGTGTACCTTAGCGTACATACCAGCGTACTTACCGTTCAATAATAATTAGCATGTATTATTATTAACGAAAAACATAAATACTAGCCTACTATTTTATTGGTCTATAGTTGTTTGAAACAAAATGGTTGCTGCTTCTGATTAGTTACTAACTTTATTAGACCAATTTAAAATAGTATTAGATGTTTTTCGTTAATAATAACTTATGCTAATTATTACTGAACCATTTTAGATGTTTATATTTCACCAACAGGCATGATAATGCATTTATACTGCATGGCAGAATAGGCCAGTGGCCACCGGCCGGCGCAGTACGGCACAATCACAGCTCAGTCCATTTTAATATCATAGCGCAATTCCATGTTTATATACATCTGCTGGTGGGGGGTGCTGCTATATGTTGATTGCCCATTTGTATAACACATTATATAATATAGGTGCTTGTATGGTGCGTGTATATAATAGGCCTACATTTAAATGACCACATTTAACACACACACACACACACACACACACACACACACACACACACACACACACACACACACACACACTAGAGCCCTGCACGGGCCTAAAATATAGGGGCCCGTGGAGTTAAGGGACCGTCCGGCCCTAAGCCCGTTGGTACAGTCCAGAAACGGACGCCCGGAAGCCCAACATATTTTTATTTAATATTTCATACGTGCCGCTGCCGCGGTCGCTCTATTGGTGCACGGACGCAGCAGCAGCAGCTATAGGCCTACTCACTCACAGCTGCACTATATCGCTCTGATAAACCTGCACATTAAGGAACAAGAAGTCAATAACACACAGACGTCACACAAAAAAGTAGCCTACTTAAATATAATTTTATACAGTAGCTGCTGCACGTGCACTGTCAATCAGCGCAACGCGTTGTGAGCTTGCAGATCGGCTATCGCGGAGCGGACTCACACTGCATTATAAAACCCAGACGGACAATAATAAGAACACTTACGTTATGTTACGTTTCTGCAATGTACAAATCCAACTTTGTTTAGTGTAATGCTCCCGCAGTATTTAATGTTTTTAGAGCCGTACCCTATATGCTACTTATACTTAGTACTCGGTGTGTGTGTGTGTGTGTGTGTGTGTGTGTGTGTGTGTGTGTGTGTGTGTGTGTGTGTGTGTGTGTGTGTGTGTGTGTGTGTGTGTGTGCACATGTGTCACACATGATGTGTGCTACAGTATATATGTTATAGCTCTAGAGACGCAGAGACAGAGACATATTTATTTAAAATCATCCTGGCACAGGCCTATAGTCTATACTAGACAACGGCGTCAACCGTCAACTCCGCTGGTGGCAAAATAATAAGCCAATAATAATAAGTTGCGGGGCGGGTGCCTTAAAATATATAGGCTACTCTAAGGTGGGCACCCACTGTCGTTATAGGAACCTTCTGCCCTTGCCTATAGAACTGCCCCCCCCCCCTATCTGCCTATCTGCATGCGCTAACGACGCAGAGAACGCAATGATAACTCACTCTTTTACTTTACTTTAATAAAGTACTTGTAGTCTATATTATCCGCCTAAGGCAAGTCATTGAGACACAGGACAGACAGACAGACAGACAGACAGACAGACAACAGACAGACAGACAGATCATGACAGACAGACAGACCAGACAGACACAGACACGATCAATGCGCTATACGAGCGCGGTGAGCTTTGATGATCGGCTAAATTAATATAGCCGTGTATATAAATTAAATTCATATGTCCTTGTAGGTTATCTATTGTGTTGGCCAGGGTAGGTTATCTATTGTGTAGGCCAGCCCCCCCCCCCCCCCCCCCCCCCCCCAGAAGGACGATCGTAATCACATATTGCCTTGCGCTGTGCGTAAAATAGTAATTTTTTCAGTATGAGGCGATACGCAGCATCTACACAAAGTGCATAGGGGGACCCCCCGACCCCCCCCCTGCAAGGGTCCACATGGGGTGGGGGGGGGGGGGGGGGAGGCACACAGATAGGAGCTCAGACGCTCACACACACACCCCCCCAGGGGTCCACAGACGCGGGTCGGGCCATCCCGTATGTAGGAGAGGAGCTGGTAGATCTGCTATTTTCGGTGGGCATGTGACAGCTCTGGAACGCAGGGTCGCCTGGGGACGGCGAAGGGCTCCACGGACCGGCATGGTGCACGCGGTGGCCTGGCACACGTGCACACGTGCCAGGCCACAGGGCGCAGGGCGGACCGGCAAGGTGCACGCGGTGGGCGTAGGGCAGCGCAGGGCACTGCGCAGGGCACCGCGCACCGGGCATATAACAAAGTCAACCATTACGTCGCAAACGGGTAGATATAGCCGCGACGAGTTCCGTTCTGTTGCGACGAGTCCACACACGCCACAACGAATTACCTTTTACGTCGAGAAGGGTAGATATAGCCGCGACGAGTTCCGTTCTGTTGCGACGAGTCCACACACGCCACAACGAATTACCTTTTACGTCGAGAAGGGTAGATATAGCCGTGACGTGTCCCGTTCTGTCGCGACGTAAAAGAATAGTCAAACTACTAGGTCGCAAACGGGTAGATATAGCCGCGACGAGTCCGTTCTGCCGGGACGAATTGATATTTACGCCAGGACGTACTCGAATATACGTTGCGACGGAAAAATATACGTCGCGACATAGGTCGTCAGTCGTGAAGGCATTTCGCTGTCTCTCCAAATTTGATTGATGCTCCAGAATAGAGCCGTCAACAGGTGTTGACAGGTCCAATGATGCCACCAGTGTGGCTGTAGCCGTGGTGTGTTTGATGACGCTTGCAGTGGGCCAGGCAGCCAGGGGCTTTTAGAATGGCCATAGCCGTCATTTTAAAGTATGTCAAGTCCAATTTCAACTAGTCATACCCTCAGTCAAAACATATCTCATGACACCACTAATATGGAGAGCTTTCTTGGTGCCACAAATCCCTGCTCATCATCAAACGCTCTGTATAATCAGAGTGAATGTCAAATTCAAAAGGAAGTGTGTCTTACTAATTTACAGCATCACATTAATGCTAACTTAAAACAGACATTATTTGTGATTCCGATTCATTCAGATGTAAAAAATGTTTTAGAGATAAAAATTTGTGAGAGGAATAGAATACACCCGCACATTTCTGCTCAGTACATGAGTATTTTCTTTTTAATAATGCAACGTTTCGGTCCCTCCGAGGAGAGATTAAAATTTATAAGACAAAATATCTGTAGAAATGTAACATTAATTTCACCTCACCTGAGAGATGAGATATGAAATCTCTGACAAGACTTGGCTCTTCAGTTTGAACTATTATTCATCTTGTGATGTACTTACAGCATGCATTAGATTTGGTCCCAGAAGTGGAGCTGGGCATTCCAAAGTACTTGTCAAAGAGATGGGGCCATCCATTGTTGTCTCCTGCAAAAGAGGGGGGAAAAAAGCCAGGGCTGATTATTCTTCTCAGACAAAATATTTTATTGAGATTATTATGCATTTGAAAAAGGTTAAATGGGGACATTCTGCACAATCAGTACTTTTTTGTAGTTTTACTCAAACTCGGGACAATGGCTGAACAGGATTAGGATAGGCTATATGGAAATATGGAATATGTTAATCAATAATACATTGAGTTGTTTGACGTTTGATGCGACTGACATGGAATATGTTATCAACTGGAAGGGCTGATAATATATCGAGTTGTTTGGACGTTGATGTGACTGACATGGCGAGTAGAGTAGCCTAATCTTAATTAATGTACAGAATTAACTGCCCGCCATGTCAATGTGAATGATTATAGCTTAGGTCTGGCTGACACTGGTTGCTGTTATGTGCGTTCAGAAGAACACTGCGGTCACGATGGTGTCATGATTTGATGACATGTGTGCCTGTAGGCTACTGCAGGCAGCTATATCTATAGGCTATAGGCTATAGCTGCCTGTCACTCTGACACTCTGACAGGTGAATGTCAACCTGGATCAACATGTTGCAGTGCAGCAGATTGACAGAGGTAGTTACAGTAATACGTCTACAAGAGCCTCACCAGCGATGCCAATCAGCTAGATGGAAATTGAAGCATTCACTATCAAAGCTCCACAGACACAGGTGTACAAGCATCCACGAATGCCAAGCTTTTAGACCTTCCTTGGATATTATATAAACAAAATGCTAATTTAAAGGCAAGCAGCTCTCTTGCTCAATGCTCATTCACCAATCTTGTCAAGTCGGGGATGTGAAATGTAAATATCCCAAAGTGTGACTTCAATCACTAAGATAAACTTGTATCACCAGTAAGATGCCCTGGGGACAAGAAGCGACCTCACACTAAAGGGCACACATTGGCCTGGGTGACGGCAGACAGCAGACTGCTGGGCGAGCGCTGGCGCTTTGGCATGGGGGGGTCAGATCAACATTATGGAATGAATTCTGCACTGGCCATATATGGAGTGTGTCTTGAGTGTACAGGGTTTGATGAGGTCAGATCAACATGGAATGTCATAACAGGGAGGACGAGTGGGGAGGATCAACATATAATAATAATAATAATAATAAAACTTTATTTGTATAGCACGTTTCATGACATCAAATGCAGCTCAAAGTGCTTTACAGAACAATGGAGAATAAAAGAAAAGCAAGGCAACGACATTAAAAAACAAGCAGTAATGCAATACAGTGAGGACATGAATAACAAAAAATATAAGATCACTTAAAGGCAATGTTGTAGAAGTGGGTCTTGAGCTGAGCTTTAAAAATGTCTACAGAGGCTGCCTGACGAAGGTACAGAGGGAGCTTGTTCCATGCCGATGGCCCGTAGAAGCAAAAAGCTGCTTCCCCGTATTTTTTAGTTGCCATTTTGTTAGGCAAAGCGAGCAGGCCAGCAGTGGAAGACCTTAGCGGGCGGTTTGGGACATATTTAGGCAGGCAGTCATGTAGGTAGGAAGGTGCGAGACCATTGAGGGCTTTATAGACAAGTAAAATAATTTTAAAATCAATCCTAAAAACAACCGGAAGCCAGTGCAGTGATGCCAAAACTGGAGTAATATGTTCTCTCATCTTAGTTCTAGTTAAAACTCTGGCTGCCGCATTTTGGACAAGTTGTAATCTGTCAGTTGTTTTCTTAGGCAGTCCTGAAAAAAGTGCATTGCAGTAATCAAGCCGAGAAAAAACAAAGGCGTGGATTAGCGTTTTTGCATCGTCCAAGGACACATAGGCTCTGATTCGTGCAATATTTCTAAGGTGAAAAAAGGCAATCTTGGTAACATGATTAATGTGTGAATTAAAATTCAATTCGGAATCAATAATAACCCCCAGGTTCTTTACTGTACTGTTACTGTCTACAGTCAGGTTGCCAAGTCTGCTTAATATTGATTCTTTCTGCTCACTAGAGCCGATTATGAGAACTTCTGTCTTGTCCTCATTTAGCTTGAGAAAGTTCTCACATATGGAATGTCAGAACAGGTCAGCTACATATATGGAGATCTAAGGGTTTGAGGTCAGATGTAGAGTTGCTGGCCGGCTCATATATCAAGGTCAAGGTAAACTTTATTGTCCACAAGGGAAATTACACCATTGCACACATGATGTGGATAATCTCGCCTCACACAGTTACTGCCGTTTCAGAGCCTCGTTCAACATCTTAGTTGATGCTGGTAGCCTGGTACAAAGATTTTTTTAATCTGATGTACTTCCACTTTGGTTCTTTACAAACTCACCATTTAAACATGGGTAACATCACTGACAATTTTTTTAGCCTGTTTTAATGTAGCCTGCTCATAAATAAACTGAAGAGAGGGGAGTTGTCTTACCCCTTCCCTGCAGTCTGCACCAATCTGAACAATTTGGACCTCAGTTGCACTGAGATATTACCGAACCAAAATGTGATGCCAAACCTGACCAGGCTTTCCAAGACTGCTCGATAGAACACTAACATACATTTTTGGTCAACACCATGAACCCTGAGACGTCGAAGAAAGTGCAGTCTTTGCTGTAGTTTACTACAGAGACTGTCAACATGTGTATTCCAAGTTAGTGAGTTGTCAATACAGATCCCCAAGTATTTATATGAGGAGACCTGTGAGATGGTCGAGTCATGGATGACCAGTTTGACCACAGGCCTGTGATCACTAATACTCTTGGGGACAAACACCATCTCCTGTGTCTTCTTAACGTTAAGAATAAGGTTGTTGTCATCAGACCACTTTACAAAGTTCTGCACCTCTAAAAATAAGTCAGCTAAATCCATATCCTTATCCAGAAGGGCTAAGATGGCAGTATCATGCGAGAATTTAATGATGTAATTGTTCGGGTTGCCACTTCTACACTCATTTGTATAAGGAGTAAAAAGGACAGGTGAGCTAACGCAGCCCTGAGGTGCTCCAGTACTCAGGGTTCTGCGCTCTGACATAGTGCCATTCACACTGACCCTTTGTGTACGTTTAGTTAAAAATGAATGGTACCATCTAATAATAAGAGGATGGACATTAAGGTCCTTCAACCCCTTTATTAAGAGATGTGGCAGTAATGTATTACATGCTGAGCTGAAATCTACAAGAAGGCGGCGTGCATAGGCTTTGTTATTGTCCAAGTGTTTCAAAAGAAAATAGTCCAAGGTCAAGACTGCGTCCTCTATACCCCTGTTGATCCTATAGGCAAACTGAAAGATGTCCAATGAGCAGACTGATAATGATTTTCTCAAAACATTTCATGACTACTGAAGTCAGAGCGACAGGCCTGTAATTTCATCTCACCCCAATCCCCGACAGCGCGAGCACACACACACACACGCACACACGCGCGCACGCGCACACGCACACGCACACGCACACACACACACACACACACACACACCCCCCCGTCGGCTATATTCATGCAATCATGGCGACCTTGAGCGAGCGAGGTGAAACGCAAAGCAAACTACAAATTAAAGCGAGCAATACAGTTTTGTTGTGATTGTCAACAGCTCCGTTAAGAATGTCGGTGCTGATAAATGCACTAATATTATGCAACGCCACCGAGTGCCGCACTACGAGCGTGTAGAACTGTTATTTTTAAGAAATCGTGAAAATGTAATCTTTGAATATACCGGTATATTCTTTCAGAGCAAATGTTTTTAACTAAAATCTTTGCTTCTGGGGGGACCTTTCTGGGGGGACTCTGGGGGGACCCTGGGACTAAAGTTCTCAAACTCTGCCCGAACCTGACCAGGCCCGACCAAGCCCGACCCGACCGTTTTAGGGCTGGGCCCAAAAAATATGCTAATTAGTCGGGCCGGGCCGAGCCTCGGGCTCTGTGATTTTCTGCCCCGCGCGCAGGCAGTAGAGAACAGTGAACGGTGAGAGACTTGCTTGCTTGCCTTGCTACCGCTGGTTTCCCTCTGGTTTGCGCAC
Organism: Protomyctophum parallelum; assembly: GCF_964188405.1. Taxonomy (NCBI): domain Eukaryota; kingdom Metazoa; phylum Chordata; class Actinopteri; order Myctophiformes; family Myctophidae; genus Protomyctophum; species Protomyctophum parallelum. The sequence goes on along the minus strand of NC_139711.1, from coordinate 38,867,678 downwards.
CAAACGAGCTACTAACCACCAGTTAACTTGCCAAGTTGCCATATGCTTGTCACGTCCTGTCCTAGGACGTACCACGCCTGGACCGCCATCCTTATCTTTGCCCTTCCACCCCCCTGTGTGTTCCCCGCCCCCCCTGTTACTCTGACACCCTGGGACTCAGCTGTGGACAATGTTGCCATCAGGGCTTGTTAGTATTTATGTGTTGCTCCTGTGTGTTTCTGTGTGCGTTCTTAATTATTGTCTAACACGTCGTGAGCGTGTGCGTGTGGTTCTAGCCCTGTGGGGCATCCTGTGTTACTCCTGTTTTGTTTTGTTTGAGAAGCAAATAAAGCCTGTTCCAGCACTTGGTCGTCCGTCCAGCTTACTCCCGCTAAGTTAAGTCCCGATCCTGACAATGCTTAAATATTTTATAAAATCAATCGGATTATCACAGCTGAAGAAGCGTCAGGTTTTCGTCATGTTGCACTGAGTCTCGTTAACCCAGCTGGCTGCGATGAATAAAACCTAATTATTAATCAACGTCACCAAACGATCCAGTGATATATAACTTAGCTACACGTAAAGCAACTTCACTTCAGAGGAAACTAAGGGAGGGAGCTGCAGCAGCTATTCGTGTTTACTCACCAGTCACCACCACCACTGTATGGAATCCATTAGAATGATTGGAAATGGAAGTTATGGAACATTAATAGCCTATTCTAACGTGAGTTACATACATCCTTTATTTCGATAAATCCGTTGATCTCCGTTCTCACTTTCACACTGAAACACGGCGTGCTGTGCTGCCATTTAGTGCTGCTTTTTTTTGTCTCTCTTTTTTTCTGTCGGGCTTTTGTCGGGCTTCGGGCTTAACATTATGGCAATTTTTAGGGTAGGGCCGAGCCTCGGGCCGGCCCGTTGAGAACTTTACCTGGGACAACATATTTTTGCTTCTGGGGGGACCCTGGGACAACATATTTTCAGATGGGGGTCGGCAGCCAATTACAAATAAATGTTGACATGAAATAGTTTGAAAACCACTGACATAGAAACATAGGTTTTTCAGAAAACTGTCATGATTTAGAATACATTTTGTAGAATCTGGTCTCAGTTCCTAAATGGGATAATAATTCCATTGTTAATTGTGGGCCTGCCCACAGCACTCAATATCAATGTGAGACAAGCTGAAGAGCAGCAAATGAGAGCGACGGTCGTTATTAGTATTTAAATAATGATTTGTAAACGAGACTTCCACAGCAGGTTAGTCAATGCTAAAGTTGAATTTACTGCAAAGCTTCAGTGAACGAAACCATTGTCCGATTCATGGTACATTTAGATCGATCCAGGGGTCCGCGTTGTCAATTTTGCATTGATATTTTTGGTGTCCCTAAAGAAGGAACAAGACGCCCAGGCCGTAGCGTAACGGTCTGGGCACCGGACTGGTAATCCAGTCGCAGTGTGCCGCGGGTTCGACTCCCGGACCCGACACGGCCTTTACTGCATGTCTTCCCCCATCTCTCTCCCGTTTCCTGTCAGCCTACTGTCTGTCCCTTCAAAAAAAAAAAAAAAAAAAAAAAGGCGTAAGCCGCAAAAAAAAAAAAAAAAAAAAAAAAAAAAAGGAACAAGACTGAACAACAGACAAAAGAAAATAGTTTTTAAAAATACTTTAATTGCTCGCAGAATCCTACTGCTATGGAAAACTCCATGGAGCTTTGAAACACATTCACTCAGCCCACGCACGTTCAAACGCCTCCACAATTTCCACAACCACTGTTAAGTGGTTGTGGAAATTGTACAAAAGAGAGCAGGCAGGGTGGGAGGGGTCAGCAATCACCTTCTGCATTCTGCGCTTAGTACGTGTGGGTAGATAGAGGAGACGGATGGGAGGTCGAGGCCAATGATCTTTGATGCTGTGCGTACCACCCTTTCCAGCCGTTTCCTCTCTAAGTCGGTGGTGTTTCCATACCACACTGAGACTGAGAAGACTCTCCACAGTGGCTCTGTAGAAGTGAACCAACACCTCCCCAGTCACACGAACTTCTTTAAGAGGCGTAGGAAGTGAAGCCTCTGGTGGGCTTTACTCAAGATGTTACTAGTGTTAACTTCCCATTTCAGGGAGCAGCATATAGTGGTGCCAAGGAATTGAGAGGTACAATTCTGGCATGTGGAGGGACTAGGCTCTGTGGGTTGCCTCCTGTCCGGGCCCCTCCTACGTCTCACCAGGTCCACTCCTGCTCTCACCAGTAGTACAGCGAGGACCTGTGCGTTGCATCAGACTCCCAGCACTTCATTCAGGAGTGGTGGATTCTTGAGCCGCAATGGTTCTGCAGGCTCCACCTGGGCAATGGTAGTACTGCAGGCTCCACTTGCGGCTCGAATAGCCCTCCTAAAGGCCTCATCGAATGTTTTTGGGCTTCCTCCTCACGGAGGATGCAGGCTGGGGCCCCAACTCATACTGCTCCCGGGGTGCCGTCTACATTCCGGCTGTCACCCGTCTCTCTGGTGGTCACCAGACTATACCTGGTTGTCACATAGTCTATTCCTATGAGTCACTATAAATAGAAATACTTCAAAATACAGCACTTGAGTAAATGTACTTTCCCCCAAATATATGTTTCTTTTCCCTTTTTACCTCCTTTATGATGAATTCCTATTCTGTTCCTTGGCTATATAGAAGTGTCTATTTGTACGTCTCTAAATGTTTTGATGAATTGAACAAGGTAGACCCTCTTGTAAACAAGTGTAATGCTTTATTGGGTCGTCCGCTCACAGTTAACAGTCTTTGTATTGAGTTGTGCTTGAAATGTACTGTAATTCTGCAAACTGTTAATAAGTATTTCAACCAATCAATCAAAAGCCATGAGGCATAAAAAACGGATAAAAAAAACTATATTAGAAGTATTATGATTACGTTATTTTTTTATGTGGTGTGTTTTGTCTTGTCTGACCCGACAGAATTAATTTTCCTTGTGGACAATAAAGGACATCTCATTTGTCATGAATGGAGCTGCATGAGGCTGTTTGCCCGTAGCCTGGTATTAGCAATACTCATAATACTAATTATTATCCATGGCATATGGCATGAACCCTTGACAACTGTAGTCACTACAGTGTAGTGCTTCAAAGAAAAAATGACAGGTAAACATCAAGCCTGTATAGATATGCTATCTAAAACACTGTGTGTGTGCTACAGTCATTTATGTATAACCCATTCTGACCTGAGATCAGATTCACACGAGGTTTCCGCCGGACACACACTGGTCTGATGAACCCATTCTGACCTGAGATCAGATTCTAAAAATGTCAGTCGTTCTTCGATTTTTCAAAAAATAGCAGACCTACAAGCTCGTATCGCGCCACTCGGTGGCGCGATATGAGCTTGTAGATCTGCTATTTTTTAATAGCTAAAGCATGACATGATGCCAACACCAAAATGGGTGCCCGTTCAGAATGGGATAAAGGCCATATGCTATTATGTGGAGAGCACCCCGATGACAACCAGTGGCTTAATTATTCATTATTTGGCAGATGACCAGAGAAAAAGTCTGACATTTGCATATGTACACCAGGGCATGTGAGCAGAGATTTTGTGACAAAAGCGGGCCGTTTTACATGCAAAATGGTAACACAACACATCTTCTATGTTGCTGCTGAGCGTACGGGCCTCTCTTATCAAATTGTGTACTTTTACTCTACTACAATGATTATGACACTTTAGTCACTACTTACTTTTTAGATTTAATTTGTATTACTAAACATAACCACTTAAGCAAGCTCTATACATATTTTGGTTATTTTCTAAATGTTATAAATACATTTTAGACATGATAACTTGTGAAAAGGGACATTCTACATGAGTGCTTTTAGTACTTTAAGTCCTTTTTTATACCAATGCTTTAATACTTTAACTCAACTAAATTTAGAATTCCGGACTTTCACTTGTAACAGAAAACTAACCTTAACCTAACCCTAACCTCACAAAAATGATGCCTAAACCTAACCTTAACCTAATATGTAGTAGTATTACAAATATAAAGTAATCACCCCAGGGCCATGGATGTTACAATTCTGCTAGGGCGGGTATAAGTACCGGTATCTTCCGTATTGTTCAATAAAAAGCAAGGCTTAATCCGTTTTTGGCCATGTGCTATCAACTATGTGCCTCTATCGGTTGGTGCATGCGGATACATTATAACTGATAAAAATGGCCACGGATCGGATTAACGCTTTTTATTGAACAATGCGGAAGATACCGGTACTTCTACCAAACCGAGGAGGATTGTAACATCAGAGGCTCCGCCATGACATACAAGCACCATGTGAACCATGGCTAAATCGTCTCCTATACTTAATAAGTCAATTTTCTGAGGGCGACTGAACGTTTGCGTTCCAGATGTCCTTCCGATGGATTTTTCTTGGTTGTCAATATTTCTATCATCCAACAAATCGCTCTGAAAGTGATCCAAAGGATCGTACGCAATTATAACACTATGGGGAAGACCATTTTCTTTACCCCAGGCTAAAACCGGATGTGACGTTTGTGGGCGTTCCTGTCTACCTTGGTGTCAGTGTATGAAGACAATATTAGTGCACCTCACAGAGTTTAGATCCAATGGTGGTCTCCCTCATACAGCCTTGTTAGTCTGTGAGAGTCCCCCGTACCCATCCAGGAAAGGGAATGTAAGGAGGCTTTCCATATGACAGAACGCAAAAGCTGGGGATTATGGGATGAGCCACGTACAAGTGAATATAAACAGTTGGAGGCCTCCAAAGCACTTCCTCTGGCACGTTTAAAAAAATAAATGTACAATGTTTTCGTCAGTGGACACTAGACACATAGGCCTACTATACATGTGCCAGGTCTTTGATCAGCAGGGAATGTAAGGAGGCTTTCTATATGACAGAAAGCTGGGGATTATGGGATGGGCCACGTGACGTCCATACATCTCAGCCGCCATAGGAGGTATAGTCTGCTGCTGGCAATTTGTGAAGATGGCTTGTGTTGTCGTCATTGAAGGTCAACCCATTATAGCTTTACACTGTAGTGACTAGTTATCTATAATGAAACTCTGGACACTGGGATTTGTATTAAAGCACACTTTGATGATGTTATCACATATTATGTTCATGGAATACAGTGTATTGCTCTCTGGGAATAACAATATTAACCCATTCTGAACGGGGACCCATTTTGGTGTTAGCATCATGTTATGCTTTAAGCTATTGAAAAATAGCAGATCTACAAGCTCATAGCGCGCCACCGAGTGGCGCGATACGAGCTTGTAGGTCTGCTATTTTTGAAAAATCGAAGACACTTTTAGAATCTGATCTCAGGTCAGAATGGGTTAATAATGAAACTGTCGGCCCAGGCCGTAGCGTAACGGTCTGGGCACCGGACTGGTGATCCAGTCGCGGTGTGCCGCGGGTTCGACTCCCGGACCCGACACGGCCTTTACCGCATGTCATCCCCCCATCTCTCTCCCGTTTCCTGTCAGCCTACTGTCTGTCCCTTAAAAAATCAATAAAAGGCGTAAGCCGCAAAAAAAATATCTTAAAAAAATAAAAAAAAATAATGAAACTGTCAGGATGTAATAGACATTTTTAGAATCTGATCTCAGGTCAGAATGGGTTAAGGATGGATAGGATCGGGAACAAGTACATCAGAGTGACAGCGCGCGATTGTTTTCAAAGGTACGGGGGAGCCATACCTTTGGTTGCTTTGAATGGCAGCATCAGAGTTTTGTATTCTGTGCGGGCACAGACCAGACTGCTAAGGTTCTAAGCTTATCATCCTGCCCGCAACATCTACACAGTTTGTACAGTAAGCACACAATGCCTTATTGCACTATCCAGGAAGTGGCCTACTTCCTGAAGTGGCCACATGTGCAACGGGTTGAGAACCCCTGCAGCACGGTACATTATGGTACAGTACAGTATGAATGATACAGTACAGTACAGTACAGTATGGTGATGCAACATAAAATTCTTACTCTTTGCTACAAACATACATTACAACATGACAATACAAATGCCATCTTATTTCCATCTACTTCCCGTCTGCATTTACACCCTATTCTCCATGTGCATCAATCACACTCATTACTCACACCAACACCTTCCTTGCTCACTACAATTAGCAGTGCAACATTGCAAGGGTGACAACGTCGCAACGGAGCCAATGACACGTGGAACTAGAATCGAGACCGGTCGAAGGCCGGTCGAGTTTCTAGTAAGGCATTTGCCCTGTCGGACTTTTAAGCTGCCCTGTGTGCTGTTTTAACTGTTTTATTCTTATTCTCTTTTTTAAACATTTTTCTGCCTGTAGCACTTTGAGATTTGTTTCAAATGTAAAGTGCGTTATAAATAAAAAATATTATTGTCTCCACCAGCCGAAGGCATGGGGGAGAGTATGTTTTGCACTCCGTCCGTCCGTGTGTCCGTCCGTCCGTGTGTCCGTCCGTCCGTGTGTCTGTCCATCCGTGAGCAGCTTATCTCGGCCACCGTTAACCCGGTCGATGCCAAATTTTGCACACACACTCCCTGGATGCCAACCATGAACCTCTGCCCCAAACTTTCCAGAACGGCCTGTTATAGCGCCACCAGGAGGCCGCTTTGTGCAAAACAAGTTTTTGCACAGTACACCTACAGATTGTGTCCAAACATCACGCAAATTGGTACACAGTCTCTCTAGAGCCATTCAACCAAACCGGTCTTTCAGATTTCTCAGACTCCATCCTGATTGGTTAAGATTGGCTTCCAAAATTCACAGGAGTGCTCAGTTTCAAACAAAATGCTGCAAATCATGAACACATCGCGTGATTTCCGTGAAATTGTGCACCCACATTCCCACTAGGCCGAGGACGAAATGCCACATGAACAATTTCAACTCAGCCTCAAGGTGGCGCTATAACTGGCCCAAAAGTGTTTTACCTCTAACTGCACGGATCTGTGGATAACTTTGTATGCCAACTCCCTAGAGGCCAAGGAAAAACCTTTGCCTGGAATTTTTCACATCTGCTCTTTATAGCGCCACCAGGAGGCCAACATATGTAAAACACATTTTCTATTATTACTCCTTCACATTTTATCCAAATTTCACGCAAATCGGTACACATGATCTCCATAGTCATGTGATCAAGACAGGTTTGTTTGATTTCTCATATTCCATCCTGATTGGCCACAATTGGCTCCTACAGTTTTCAGGAGTAGCAAATGGCCACAACTCCTCAACGCAGCGTCCGATTGCGATGAAACTGTGCACGCATATTCCCACTAGGCTGAGGAAGAATCCTGGTGGAGACCTGTGCCGATTGGCACTTTATCTAGTTATTATTATTATTAGTACTCTCAATCGTACCCCCGCTATTTTGTTGGACACGTTGATGATTTGATGGAGTTTGTTCTTATTAACCAATGATAATGAGCCATACCAGAAAACAAAACAAAATGTAAATGCACTCTCCACAAAGGATCGATGGAAGAGTGCCATTACATTTCTTTCCGATTTTTATAGATGGCATGAGTGTTGGAATTCCATGTCAGCTTGGAATCAATCTTTGTACCCAAGTAGTTTGTATTCCTCCACAATCACTACCTCAGACCTCCTTAGTTTTCTTAATATTCAACTGAAGGAAGTTACTCCAACAGCAAACTTACCCACTGTTCTTCGATAGCCTATCTCTGTCACGGTAGCAGAATGTCTGAACCCAAAATGCAGAGCCACAATCAGAGTAGTTTCAAGAACTGTTTTATTAAAGCAGAAAAGGCAGATTAGCTTACAATCAAAAATAGGAAAGCAAGTATCTACTCAGGGAAGCCCAAAGTCCAAACATTTCCAAAGTACAAACAAAAATCCAAAAGGCAAAACTAAACAAGACAAAATCCAAAACTAAACAAAGCACAAGGCAAAAACATAGGAAGTCCAGAAATGCAAAAACCTTACTGAAGGAGAACAAGGATTTCCAGGGACAGAGGAACACCAAGAGGAGCACCGGACAATGATTTTATGTACTGCCAGTTTGTGTGTGCAATGAGTCCAGTATTTATAGGCAGCAGGATAATGGCAAAGGGTTCACAGGTGTGTAATGGGAAGCACTGCAGGGCTGATGAGAGTTGGGGACAGGTGTGCAGTGTGAGGGAATGGAATGAGGGAGTGGCCAGGGAGGAGACATGGGCTGCGTCCGAATTCATTCCCTATGCCCCATATAGTGCACTACTTTGGCGTTCCGCCATTTTGTTGTAGTGTCCGAATGTGTAGTGAGCATTTTTGCACCCTAACATAGTGGACTGAAGTATCCCACAATGCACCGGGAATTGTAGGGAGCATCCGATGGTCACTACAAAAACACAGCGAAGCAAATCTGAAGAGGCAGAAGTTGAACCAGCGAAAGAACTCAACACAAATGTACTTTTTAAACTTTCGTTTTCCCTTCCCTGGCGGATCTCGAAGCTACAGATCTTGAGACAAATGATCTGTGCATTTATTTGAAATTGTTTTATTTTATCTATAATAAATTACTCATTTGCAATAGTATTACTGATCCATTGTATCACCCAGGCCCAGCGCATGACGTTAGGAGAGGAATCAGTTGCTTGCTGTAGAATATATTTGTGAGATTCTTTATCACAAACGTAGGCTAAATGCATGCATGTGAGACACATTAATTGTGTCCGAACATATGTTTTATTAATATTCATTAATTCCTGCCATGAAAAAATATGCTATCTAACATTATTTCATTGAATTGCGATAAATACATTAAAACTTCATTATGTAGGCAGTCATTTATTGGACTGCTGTTTCTGTTAACACCAAACGTCCGTATTATTATTGTGAGCAGAGCTTGTAGATCGGCTACTTTTGGTAATTCTTTACCAAAAGTAGGCCTACTCGATACAAGCTCACAACACGGACGTCGCGTTGCTTATAGATCGACTAACCTAATGGGGATTTCATGCAAATAAAATGTACATGAACCCGCGGACCTACAGCACCCTCTACCGATATTGACGTCAGAGTCGGTGCTCCCCATACAGGGAGTATTGTCCGAAATCATCACTATAGAGTCCACTAGAGTCTGGATCCCCGTATGGGGGGTAGGGAGTAGGGAACAACCCTAGCAATTCGGATGCAGCCATGGGCATCCGGTAGAGGGCGCTGTAGGTCCGCGGGTTCATGTACTTTTTATTTGCATGAAATCCCCATTAGGTTTTTTCAGATCGCCTCATAAATAAACAAATCATCCCGGCCGTTTCACTCATTTGGATATATAGGATCAACTGACTACAAGAAACCAGTCAAAACGCTGCTGCTGAATTTTCGCTAGGAACAGACTGTATCAAATAAGTGACTGCAGGCTGTCACCTCCCTGCAAGGACAATTTTTTTAAAGTTTTAAATTCATGCATGAATAAAGAAAAAATAGGTTAATGAAAATATGTTTGCAGGCATTTAGGCCTATATGTCTATGATAAAAAGGTTATTTTAAAATAACATAGGCCTATGGAAAATAGCCGATCTATAAGCAACGCGACGTCCGTGTTGTGAGCTTGTATCGGGTAGGCCTACTTTTGGTAAAGAATTACCAAAAGTAGCCGATCTACAAGCTCTGCTCACAATAATAATATGGACGTTTGGTGTTAACAGAAACAGCAGTCCAATAAATGACTGCCTACATAATGAAGTTTTAATGTATTTATCGCAATTCAATGAAATAATGTTAGATAGCATATTTGTTCATGGCAGGAATTAATGAATATTAATAAAACATATGTTCGGACACAATTAATGTGTCTCACATGCATGTATTTAGCCTACGTTTGTGATAAAGAATCTCACAAATATATTCTACAGCAAGCAACTGATTCCTCTCCTAACGTCATGCGCTGGGCCTGGGTGATACAATGGATCAGTAATACTATTGCTAATGAGTAATTTATTATAAATAAAATAAAACAATTTCAAATAAATGCACAGATCATTTGTCTCGAGATCTGTAGCTTCGAGATCCGCCAGGGAAGGGAAAATGAAAGTTTAAAAAGTACATTTGAGTTCTTTCGCTGGTTCAACTTCGGCCTCTTCTGAGTTGGAGCGCAATGAGCGCATGCATGCAGAAGCA
>NC_139711.1:38695082-38855082 GCF_964188405.1 Protomyctophum parallelum | reverse complement strand
GCAGCAGGATTCGTTTTAATCGCAGTAAAGCTTTCAAGGTCACCTTACACTGCTCTCCAATTCTCAGATTGAACATGCCCCAAATTTTCAGATTGAACACATATTCCATTTACAAAATGTTCTTCACCACCAACAAACAACCCATGTCAAATTTGCCCTGCGACAGCAGCAGATCTTAAGATTGGCACGTATTAACAACCATCAAACAGCTGAAACACTAGCAGGATTAATCTACCAGTCCGATAGGCTACACAAATCATTATTCCATGTAGACAACATTCAAGTCCGACAACATTCAAGTAGAACAAGTAGGTACAGAGAGAGAGAGAGAGAGAGAGAGAGAGATGGAGATGATGATGATGATGATGATGATAGTGACAGGCTCTAACTGCACGCCTGTGCAGCCGATGTGACAAATCTATTGAAACATTCTGAGGGAAATTGTGTGGAGTGGAGTGGACTTATCTTCTGATGGGGGAGTGGGACATAATTGGTTGTCAAAGACACAATGGACTGTAGTACCTACTGTAGGTAGCTGTCAAGGATTAGTTTGCACCATCTAACTATAAATGTGCCACGTCTCTCACGTCTCTGTGTGCATGTGTGCGTGTGTGTGTGTGTGTGTGTGTGTGTGTGTGTGTGTGTGTGTGTGTGTGTGTGTGTGTGTGTGTGTGTGTGTGTGCGTGCGTGTGTGCGTGCATGCGTAAAGTCTGTACACATACAAACAAGACGGCCCACTTTTGGCACTGAAGCTCTGCTCACATAGCCTGCTGTCCCGCCTGATTCGCTGCGTTCACCCGTGATTTGTTTTGTCACTTCAAGCCACTGCTCACATGCCCTTGTGTACCAATGCAAATGTAAGAATAATTCAACCACTGATTGTCGGGGTGCTTTCCACATAATAACATAACGCACTACTGTGCGTAGGTCTGTCTGTAGGTTTGTTTGCAGCACAGAATGGTTTGTAGCATGACCTATTGACCCCTGCAGATCATTGGGGTGCGCACGCACGCACGCCACACACACACACACACACACACACACACACACACACACACACACACACACACACACACACACACACACACACACACACACACAAATGGGCAGAATATTTCAAATACACTGACAGTTTTTCTAATTTCATTGATGAACACAATATCTGGGGTATTTGGGATATCTTGTAGTGAATTGACATGTGTGTCATTGTGATCAAACCAGTCTATTTTTGCAGTGCTGTATTTATACATTATTGTTGTCCTGTCCTGTACTCCTCTGATCCTGTCTGAGACCAGGTCCACCAGACCACCACACAGACACAGACACAGACACAGACACACACACACACACACACACACACGGGCATTTAACCAAACGTGATTTTTTTGATAGTCGACTCGACTACCATCAAAATCGGTTTATAGTCGATTATTATTACTAGTCCTTACCCGTTCTGAATATATGAACAGCAAATGATGTTCAGTGTGGGTAATGTGTTAAATGCTGCAGTACAATCATAAGTATACCATTGATACAATTGGTATTGTGGCTGCTTTGGAGAGGTTATCCTTTAACATGAATAATCAGTTGGATAAATATGATTTGAAGTGGAACGTGTTCCTCAGTGATGTTGCAGGTCCTTTGGTGTGATCCATGGTCAGGCAATGCCCTTTTGCTTGTTTATTGTATTAATATACATAGTCCTTACCCGTGTATGGACTATTGCCCCCCATAAATATATTTAATTGGTCTTCATTTTAACTTGTATAATATATTTGTGTCTTTTTTGTGTGAATAAAAACAGCACTATAACATGAAAATATTTGTATAAATGCATGGTAGGGAAATGTTGTCATGGCAAGGACTGTAAAATGTACACTTATTAGCCCACAGACCCCCATTTGAAAAGTATGAAAGACCCCAGTTTGACATGCAGCACAGAAAGTATGGGCTGTGGCACAGGTATTCCCAAATGTACAGTGTGGGTCTGTGTCCGTCCCAACATGCATTTCACTGGTGACACTGGTGACACGTGATTTGCGGGGAGATGAGTTGTTCAGTACCCCCCTGGTGGCCGCGGGGGGTACTGCGCCCTGGTTGCGGTTGGATTATTATTTCATATAAATGGGTGATGTAAAAACAATATCTGTACAGTAAATACGACAGTTGCGTCGGTAAAAAGTAGCCTAGCTGGATTGTGGGAGCGTGCAGATTTATTTTGGCATGGAGAGATGTGTGCTAATAGTGTGGCTCGGTCGGAGATAGACCACGGACAAATAAACGGGTTTTTATTCACTAATAAATTCATTATTAATCTTATTGGAAAAATGGCTTCGTTAAGACCTCCATATTATTATGGTCAATGCCTGTGTGAAAAGTGGGAGCGATTGGTGCAGGCAATGAGGAGATAAGTGTTTGTTACAGACAGACAGACAGACAGACAGACAGACAGACATTCGCTCGTTTATAGTATGATTATTATTATTATATAGCGGTAAAATATGATATTTATTTCCATCCAATCAAGCGTTAAAACACTGTGTTCTGAAACGGCCAGCGAGTGAAGGATTAACTGCAAAACGGGGCAGAGTGGAATAGTAAGAGAGTAGCGACACACTTTGATCCCGCCGCAAAGCGGGGTTATATGGGCTATAGTTCCAAACATCGGAACTATCCCATTTAGATAAGAATGAGCACTTCCGCATTCCATTGTTACAATGGGAGTCAACGCTAGTGTCGCCACTCTTACTCTGAATGCAGGCTGGCTGTGCTGCTGCCTCTCTATAATTGGCCGAAATTCAGCTGTTACAAGTCACGTCAAAGTTGCAAGTCCACAATGACTCACGGATGGACGCGTTGTGAGCAAAACCCACATACAGTAGGCTTGTAATATTGTACATATGAAAACAATCAGCCAGGAATGGATTAGTTGGAGAACTACCAACAAAAGAACAGAGCTCACAGCTGCATGTATGCTGTAAATTATTTTTATTAAAGATAATATTAGCGATTAATCGATTTTTGATTTACAGTGTCGACTACCGTTTTGCTAGTCGACTACCCGAATAATATATTTTTTGGTTAATGCCACATTTTGGTTAACACACACCAATGATCTTGTCGCTCATTTTAATAATCTTTGCTCGTCTACCCTAGACTCAGTTGCCCCCATTAAAATAAGAAATAAGTGTGCCGGTGCTGTCAACTCATCCCCATGGATGAATGAAGACATCCGCAACCTTAAAAGGGTCTGCAGAAGGGTAGAGCGGCTGTGGAAAAAATCCAAGGAGACAGCCCATTTCACCCACATGAAGGAACTCATGTCTGCTTTCAATCAGAAGGTTGAAGATGTACAGTAAGAACTGCATATTTTTTCAAATCTAATGAACATCAACAAGAACAAACAAAAAGCGTTTGTCATTAAGGGGTGCATACTTAGTTTAGACTAGTCATTGGTTAGACAAGATTCAAGATTCAAGACTTTATTGCCATGTCAACAGAGTTGATTGGAATGTGCTTCAGTGCACTAAAAACATACATACGATACATACACATATTCACATCACATAATCAAACAGAACACGATACAAAAGTACAGACATCATATGAGGGGGACCAATAAATAAGAAGAATGCAAAATGTTACAATTCATGTTGAATAAATAAATAGCAAATTCATCACAGTTCATCGTTTTACAAAGCAGCTTCACGCTGTAAAGTGCGAGTGAAAAGGGGGTCAGCATTCAAGAGGCGAACAGCCTCGGGATAAGTGCTGTTCTTGAAGCGGGAGGTATTGCACTTTAGAGACCGGAGTCTCTTACCTGAGGGGCAGGGGTGCAAAAAGAGAGCAGGCAGGGTGGGAGGGGTCGGCGATCACCTTCTGCATTCTGCGCTTAGTGCGTATGGTGTAGATAGAGGAGACGGATGGGAGGTCGAGGCCAATGATTTTTGACGCTGTGCGTACCACCCTTTCCAGCCCTTTCCTCTCTAAGTCGGTGGTGTTTCCATACCACACTGTGACTGAGAAGACGAGGACACTCTCCACAGTGGCTCTGTTGAAGTGAACCAACGCCTCCCCAGTCACACCAAACTTCTTTAAGAGGCGTAGGAGGAAGTGAAGCCTCTGGTGGGCTTTACTCAAGATCTTACTAGTGTTAACTTCCCATTTCAGGGAGCAGCATATAGTGGTGCCAAGGAATTTAAAACTGGTCAGGCTGGTCATCGATAACCAGGGATCGGCCATAATCCCCTTTTTCCGGAAATCAAAGATAATTTATTTGGTCTTAGCCAGGTTTAGGATAAGGTTATTCGAAGTGCACCAGTCTACGAGGGCTGCCACCTCGGCCCTGAAGGCTGATTCGTCACCATTTTTAATATAGCCAACGACAGTTGTGTCGTCTGCATATTTAAAAAAAGAAACAAATTGAGAATGTGAAATAAAGTCATTGGTATAAAGTGCGAAGAGGAGGGCTGAGAGAACACAGCCCTGGGGGGCCCCAGTGTTAAGAGTCCTGGATTGAGAGAGCATGTTGCCAATCTTAACCACTTGCTTCCGGTTTGACAGAAAGTCTAAAATCCAGAGACAAAGAGAGTGAATAATACCCATGGCCAAGAGCTTATCAAATAATTTGATGGGCAAAATCGTGTTAAACGCAGAACTGAAATCAATAAATAAAACTCTAACATATGTGGCAGGGGCCTCCAGGTGCTGTAGGATACTGGGTTACCTTGGGTTAAGGTCAGGTTTAGGTGTGCTGCCCCGTGGGAGGTTAGGATTAGGGTGAGGGTTTGAGATAGGTTGTAGTTGTAGGACTAATGACTGGTCTAACCAAATGACTAGTCTAAACTAACTACTGTCTTAACTAAGTACTGCACCCGTCATTAACACTCTCGTTAACCGAGCCCGCCCCCATATGATGAATTTAGCTACATAGAAATGTCTATTTGTATGTCTCTAAATGTTTGTATGTCTTTAAATGTTTTGATGAATTGAACAATGTGGACCCTGTTGTAAACAAGTGTAATGCTTAATTGGGTCGTCCACTCACAGTTGACAGTCTTTGTATTGAGTTTGTGCTTAAAATGTACTGTAAATTCTACAAACTGTTAATAAATATTTCAATCAATCAATCAAAAGTCCCAATTTTCTCCAATGACGACTGTGAACAATTCCTATCATTTTTCATCGATAAAGTCGAAACCATAAGGTCCAATATAACACCTCCCAGCATCACCATAGCTATCCATCCTCCTCCAGTTCCCTCCCTTTAACTTGATCACCTTAAACGAGCTTGCACCAATTGTATCACATATGCACCCCTCCTCCAGTCCTGTCGACATCATCCCCACTGCACTTTTAAAAGATGTTTTTAGCAGTCTCAGTCCTTTTATTTTGTTAATCATAAACAGCTCCCTCTCCTCTGGTTGCGTTACTGTCCATTTTAAGCATGCAATCATCCAACCGCTCTTAAAAAAAAACAAGCCTCGACCCCTCAGTTCTCAGCAATTACGGGCCAATCTCAAAACGTTATCATCTATTCTACGCAACATCGCTAAAATAAAGCCAATTCTCACACCCCCGGATCTAGAATGCATGCATTTGTATCTTCCCGCCTTGATTACTGTAACGGACTCTACACAATGCTAAGCCATTCCTCATTATCCAGACTCCAATTAGTACAGAACACTGCAGCCAGAATCCTCACCAACATTTTTCTTGCATTATTATACTACTATGTTTGTTTTAACCTGATTATTTTATATTATATCACTGTTCAGCATTTTGTAACCTTGTTTCGAAAGGTGCTTTATAAATAAAATGTGCGCGTGCGCGTGCGCGCACACACACACGCACACACACACACACACACACACACACACACACACACACACACACACACACACACACACACACACACACACACACACACACACACACACACACACACACACACACACACACACACACACACACACACACACACACACACACACACACACACACACACACACACACACACACACACCCCTCAGTTCACATGTTGGTGTGATTTCCTACACATTATGGATGACCTTGTTGACAAACCATGCTTATGATGAGTCAGACTTGTGGCTGTACATGCTTCTCTGTGTTTCCACATCAGCCATAATGAGTCACCCACCCAAAACCCCATAGAGACTAGATTACACTTGGCGGTGATGGGAATGGGAACACCTGGGGGACAGCTGACAGTGTCAAGGGGTACAGTTTTTTTTTCTTATATATATTGTTTTTACAGAATAGCAGTGAAATATGCAGAATTTATTCTGTGGTGTCACACTTGATAACGTCTTCTTTCTTGTGTTTTTAAACACTCCTTAATTATGGTGTGTGACTGTTTGTGTGTCTGTGTGTGTGACTGTGTGTGTGTGTGTGTGTGTGACTGTGTGTGTGACTGCGTGTGTGCGTGCGTGCGTAGCTTATTGAGTATCCGGTATTGATACACATTGGGCTTATCAAGCCTGTTATGGAGCATAGCTGTGCATATGAGCACCTTCCGTGCTCAAGCATACAAACACAAAGCTGTGCATAGGAGGGGATAGAGCCCCTCAAAAATGAACACGCTCCATCCCTACTACCACTGAGTTAAAGGGATAGTTCAGATTTTTTGAACTTAAGTTGTATGAAATACTTGCCATTAATATAGTGGTTGCAACTGTATTAATTGATTGCCAGAGTCCTGTGGTGGGAGTTCTGCTCTGGTTTTAGTGAATATTAAGTAGTTCCGGTCATTTTGTGGGGGGCACTGGGGCCACACAGTAAAAGTAAATTTATCCACAAAACGAACGTAATTTGTATTGGTGACCTTTAAAAAAAATATTAGCATGACTTTCGTTGAACTTTGACCCCTCTATCACATGGAACTATTTTTTGGGCGTAGTGATATGGACACAAAAAACATAGTTCTGTGTGATAGAGTGGTAAAAAAAGAACGAAAGTTGCACTAATATTTTAGAAATAGGTCAACAATACAAATGACGTTAGTTTTGTCGATTCATTTATTTTTACTGCGTGGCCCCCAGCACCCCCCACAAAATGACCGGAACTACTTGATATTTCACCAAAACCAGAGCAGAACTCCCACCACGGGACTCGGGCAATCAATTAATACAGTTGCAACCACTATATTAATGGCAAGTATTTCATACAACTTAAGTTGAAAAAATCTGAACTAACCCTTTAAGAGTCTAACGAGTGGGGTAGATCAGCCAGTGGCGTAGAGTCTAGCCAGTGTGGAAACAGTGTGAAAAGTCTGCCATTTAAAGGGAACTCGATAATGCCATGGCCTCCAATTTAACAACGAGACAGCCATTTATCCCCCTGAAGATAACATTCTTACCATTTATCAGTGCCACACTGCTAAAGACAAGCTTCCGAATCTCATGAAAAGATTCTACAGATACTTCTAGTACTGTCAATAGGATTCGTGTTAACTCATTTAACTACTATTCAGTCTGTTTCACTTCAAAGACATATCAAACAGCCGGCTGCTCTTTCTGATCATTACAGTTCAAATACATTTTTCACAAATCATCAAACAACCCTTCGCACTTCACTGCCAAGACTTTGTGCCAAGAAAGAAAGGCTTAAAATGAGTGCTCATCTCAACTCCCTGTCTTTGAAGGCAAAAAGACAAGCCAAACTTGGTATAATTCTGGGTTCAGAAATAAATTGTTCTAATAGACATATTTTATTTTATTCTACTTAAAAATAGAATTAGAGGCTGTGGCGGCCATTGTTGATGGTTAGTGAGCCCGCTTGGGAAGCCAGAAGCCCTGGTTGTTGCAGGGTCGATTCCAGGCCAACAATGTGTCGATGAGTGTCCCTGAGCACTAACACTTAATTGCTCCCAGAGCACCGTAATTATAGGATGGGTAAATGGACAAATTTAACGAAACGGTATGTGACAAACAAAACACCCCAAGGAGTGGGGGGATCCAATGGTAATTCCGACGGAGCATTAGTCCGACATGCAGGAACAACGGTCGGACTAGAGCTCGAACATGCGCTGCTTCCGTGCTTGTGGTTACGGTTTGAGGTAGGTTGTCGGTCTAATGACTGTCGGAACAATAATAGTGTCGGAACTAAAGCCTGTACCCGGAGTGGGGACCCGGGACTGTTCTGAAAATCGGTGAATGGGTCCTTTAACTCATTTATTGCTACTAGCTGTTAGCATAAACCACAGCTCCAGGGGCCAGCGCATATACGTTCACTTGGACCCTTATGGGTCTGTAACTCTGAGAGTGTACAAATGGAACCAAATGGACCCGACACTCTCAGAGTTAAATTAACATTACTTGGTGCGTCTTGGAAAGTCTGGTGACACGAGGTTAGGTGCGTCTTCTCTTGAATCTAGGGAGTTCTAGCGTGCACGCACGTGCACCGTTCCGTTCCTGCTCGTTCGCGTCACATCTTTTCCCGTACCACACCGTGGTACTGCGTTCTACGAGCATGACACCACTGATCAGCCCTCGTCTTTTAACTTCACTGTTTCACTATATGACCAGCTTGGGCCCGGGGGAGGGGTGTTTCAATCAATGGGGTAGATTCTACCCCATTGATCTATTCACTGGAGGGGTTTCTACAGTAGATGGCCTTGGCTTAATCACGTCCCTTTATCTGCATTCACTTTCACTCATCATACCGTTTCCATTCATACCGTTTACGGTACCTGCGGCAGAATGCACATCAACTATAGTGACTCCACAAGCCAGAAATAATACAACTGTATATGAAAGGATTTGCAGATTAGATTCCTGCATTACCGGAGGAAGTGGACAAAGACAGGGACGTGGGAGGACGTTTGAAATGAGAAGGTATGGTAGTTATGGAGATGAATTGTTTCATGAAGCGTAATGTGGGGGTTGGGGGTCGGGTGCTCGCCCACACATCACTCCGTAAATATAAACTCTGTGCAGGCTGCTAAATTGGGGCTTTAGAAAGCATCAATGCTGCGATTAGAAACGGTAAATCAACCACCTTCTACTCAAGCAGAGAACCGTAAGCCATCATCATACAAAACATTTTTATTCATAAAATGTGGCATAAAACGCACGCACATGCGCGCATAGAAACAACGGTCGGACATTAACACAATCGGTGCCGGGATGCCTTCAAAATAGGAGCTCAAGGGTGCCAGAAAGACACGGCCGCTTTTACTCTAACGGTGCGCCATAGAGAGCATTCTAACATACTGTATATATGCGTGTGGTACACCAGCTGTACAGTAGCTCCAGAGGGTCATTAACACGGCACAAACCATCGTTGGCTGCCCTCTTCCCACATTGGAGGACCTACACAGGTCCCGCTGTCTCAAAAAAACACAGAACATTATAAAGGACACTTGGCACCCCGGTCACTCACTGTTTGAACTGTTGCCGTCAGGTAGACGCACCCCGGTCACTCACTGTTTGAACTGTTGCCGTCAGGTAGACGGTACAGAGTGCTCAAGTCAGGGACCAGCAGACTCAGTAACCGTTTCTGCCCCCCAGCGGGAGCCACACTAAATGCTGCTAGGAAAATGATCCGTTGCACGTTGCATGTTTCTTTGTGCTGTTCTAAGTTAAAGGACAACTTTAGTTTCTTTCAACCAAGGTTCATGTTTTAGGTTGTTATTAGAGAAACTAAAAGATGAGTGTTATTTTTTTTTCATTTGCTGCTTTCTTTCGTTTTAGGGATTTTAGCTGTTTTTGACAGGGGGGCGGGGGCATTCGAGCATGGGGCTAAATATGTATTTTTTTACCAAATTTGATGGTGATTTATTTATTTATTATTTACTATAGTCCTAATAAACCCCAGGAAATTACATCTGGCCACAGAAGATCACAGGATCTACTGAATGTGAAGGTAGCCTACTGGGGGAAGGCTTATACTGTGTGTATAGGCTCAATATGTCAGTTTGTCACATTCAATAGATCCTGTGATCTTTTCTGGCCAGATGTAATTTCTTGGGGTTTATTAGGACTATAGTAAATAATAAAAAAATAAATCGCCATAATATTTTGTAAAAAATTACATATTTAGCCCCATGCTCGAATGCCCCCGCCCCCCTGTCAAAAACTGCTAAAATCCCCAAAACGAAAGAAAGCAGCAAATGAAAGAAAATTAACACTCTAATAACAACCTAAAACATGAACCTTGGTTGAAAAAAACTAAAGTTGTCCTTTAAGTACAATCAGGGTTTGTGCAATAACAGCTGCAGTTAAGGGTGTACTGTGCAATATATGTCATGTGCAATAGGGATTTGTGCAAATAACGTGAAGTACGGTTATGTGTGTGTTTTATATTCTAGTTTATGATGCACTGATCGGTTGGCACTTTTAATTTCGTTGTAATTGCAATGACAATAAAGATCTATCTATCTCTATATATCTATTGAGGGCGCACTTGAGTCATTTTCGTTTCTTTCCATAGCTGTGCCTGTGACCCATAGACGCCGTCACACTGATAAGCACCAGCATGCGCGCACAAGAACCCCACCTCTCATAAGATGCTCTGGAAAAGTTCTAACTGCACAGTGTGGAGGAAGAATGATTAGGATTTTTATTGTGATCTCTCACTCTTGAAATATATAATCCATTGGTTTCTGTTGTGTGTGAACAATAATAGCAATTCAAAGCAGTTGTCCTCAAAACCACACCTGCATTCGCTGACATAAGAACGGGAGGTGCGCTCATGATCACGCCAACAGAGCCTATTTGTGCACGGCTGCATGCGCACCTGCAGCCCATCAAGTATAATGTATGCTTCGTCCCGCGATGGTGTCGCGCAAGCAGACCTCTACACTCACAACAGTCGCATCTGTGATGTCTGATGTGATGTGAGCTTGTATATCAGCTGTTCTCTCACTTCTCTGTGCGCAATACTGTTGCACTTTGAAGTATAAATGTCTCCTAGGGTGCACTTCACTATAGCCAACACACAAGAGGTTGAATGAAATGAAACCAGCGCTCCCCAAAACAACAGGTTTGGAGATCTGTTGGGAATTGATTACATGAAACAGTCACCCGCGCCCAGTCCCAATGTTGGTCTATATGATGCATGTTACATGGATCATTGGATTAGCGTGTAAAGAACATAACATAACAGACACATTTCACACATCTGTGGGTTTTTTTTCAATGCTCACACAAATGGAAACAAGCCATATAGTGTTTTCTGCCCTTCTTGAGCTCAATTCTTTAAGCATTGTATTTGTATTAAACTGCACAATTTCTTGCAAACTGTTATAAAGTAGGCCTATTCAAAAAAAATTAATGTTCTCAAACTTCTCAGTGAGTCATGCAAATGGACGTGAAAACAAACTGTAAACATCCTCAAATACCAATAGGCCTACAATGAAATATAAAGCTGCCCTTTTTGTTATACCCCAAATGTACAGTATATGCATGTATACATAATTATTGTTGGTAGACAAATGGTATCGTATGCTCCTTTTAAAAGACAAACAAAAAAATAAACATTTAATAATACAAATAAATTGTTGTAGGCTTAATCATCAATGCATCGTGATCTGCGGGTCTAATTCATTAAGTAATTCCCTAATTACACTCGTAGCGGTAATAGTAACTATATGCAATGGCGTAACGTTTCATTAATTAGGGCCTGAGCACTGCTCCAGTGTAATCTCAAAGATTATTCTTTGCACAAATGTAGCGTTTTTGAGGCGCTAAACGTACTGTAAAAGTTGCGCAGCGTTGCACACACATCACAGCGTTGCACACACATCACAGCGTTGCACACACATCACAGCGTTGCACACACATCACAGCGTTGCACACACATCACAGCGTTGCACACACATCACAGCGTTGCACACACATCACAGCGTTGCACACACATCACAGCGTTGCACACACATCACAGCGTTGCACACACATCACAGCGTTGCACACACATCACAGCGTTGCACACACATCACAGCGTTGCACACACATCACAGCGTTGCACACACATCACAGCGTTGCACACACATCACGAGTGGCAAAAAAGTACGTATGTTAACGTTCTCAAAAAGGGGCGCAGCCTAATTGGTCAATAGTGCCCCCCTAAAACATTTCAACGTTGAAGCACCACAATACAGTTTTACCTACATACTGTATGGAAATCAGTACACACCTGTATCATGTCCCGACTTACAAAAAAGTCTCGGGCTACACAGCCACCAGAAGACTCACAAAATAGGAGAAAATTGGTCATCATCGGACACGATGGACAACCACAAGCAAGCAAGCAATGCACAATCTATGTAGAGCGCTTAGGATAAAGCATAAGCATAAAAGGAAATGCACCATCTACCATTTATCTGTATAATGAGGGGGGTCATGCCACCCTCCCCCAGGATTTCAGACTGTGACTGTACAGTAAGTTTTATTTGCAATGCAAAACAAGGGTGAAGGTTAAGGGGACACGATGCCATTCTATTCAGCAAGTAATGAGGATGTTGCTCTGCCTGAAATGTGATGAATTCATTATCCCCTCCCCTGATGGCATACTGTGAGCACACAAGCTGTAGCAGCGGCGGCGATATAGGCGAGGCAGTAGAGGCAGTCGCCTCAGGGCCCGGGGGGGGGGGGGGGGGGGGGGGGCTCCGATGCGTGGTAGTAAACTGTATACTCTCTCTTATGTCATAGGTATATATGGAGGCCTCATATTTGGTCTTGAAATGAGCCTCCGGATTCCTAAGGCCGCCCCCTCCATCATAATCAATGGCTTTTGATGAGAAATGACTCTCAGAGGGCAGGTGTGTGAGTGTGTGTCTGTATTCAGCTGTGATGCTTGTTGATGCTCGTTATGCATCAAGGCAGTTTATGTTTCTGCACTCCACTGTCAAATAGGCCTACATCTGGCTTTGTTCAAGCTGTCAAACTAGGCTATATTCAGTTAGTTGCGTGAAACACTTTGTGATCTATAAATAAAGCACTTTTAAACTGAAGATGATGGCCAATGTTGCCAGTGCAGAATGCAGAGCAATGCTCGGCATGAATTTAATACTATCATACTAGTCAAAAGTGTAATTGTTTTGTTTTGTTTTTAACAATCTTATCTATAAATGCACCGTCTCTGTGTGTACATGTAATCCACGTTACATGTACACACAGAGAACCGTTCGCCCAACCGACTCGCCACACACGTTCCACACCACCACAGGGAGTGCAGTGCCCGGCCTTGAGTCGGTCGGACCCACGGTTGTCCAGAACCGCCACAAAAGGCCTCTGCCCAGGCTCTGGACATTAACGTTCCTAGTTTTACCATTAAAACACACGCACACACAAGCACGTTCTGTGTCAGTGGGTTCTGGGTTCATGCTGTAGAAGTGCACATTTGCGTACAGTCTCATTTCTCTCTCCTGATATCCCTGTCAACGTGTGGCCCTTAAAAATGTGTCCTTCCGGCCCAGGCCGTAGCGTAACGGTCTGGGCACCGGACTGGTGATCCAGTCGCGGTGTGCCGCGGGTTCGACTCCCGGACCCGACACGGCCTTTACCGCATGTCATCCCCCCATCTCTCTCCCGTTTCCTGTCAGCCTACTTTCTATCCCTTAAAAAATCAATAAAGGCGTAAGCCGCAAAAAAGAAAAAAAAAAAAAAAAAAAAAAAAAGTGTCCTTCCACTTCTTTCAATGGTGGTAGCCTCGTATCCACAATAAAATGATGTGGAAGCTCTCTCTCTCTCTCACACTCACACACACCCACGCTCTGTCCTTTTGATTCCTCATGGAGTTGAATGGCTTAGTCATTCATTGCTTAAATGAACTGTTTATTTTCACTATTTTTTCTGTTTCTCTGTCTGCTGTATTTGTCTTGTCTGCTCTGCTGTCTTGTAGGACTCTGTTCCCACACCAGGGGTGTTTGTCTGTCTGCTGTCTTGTAGGACTCTGTGCTCTGACACACCAGGGCACAGAGTTCTCCAGTAGCTCCACTACTTCAGAAGCAATCTGGGAAGGCACCGTGCCCTGTTTTGCTTTCAATCTAGCGCAGCTCCGAAATGAAATCTTGAGAGATTAGTTCTGAAGCTGCATGCACACGCTTGTCTGCCGCGACACCTAGATCAAATTCCCCTACCTGTGGCTGCTCTGCATAACATTACATGGGAGAAGTGGGCCTACATCAGATCAAATCCCTCTACCTGTGGCTGCTCTGCATAACATTACATGGGAGAAGTAGGCCTACATCAGATCAAATCCCTCTACCTGTGGCTGCTCTGCATAACATTACATGGGAGAAGTAGGCCTACATCAGATCAAATCCCTCTACCTGTGGCTGCTCTGCATTACATTACATGGGAGAAGTAGGCCTACATCAGATCAAATCCCTCTACCTGTGGCTGCTCTGCATTACATTACATGGGAGAAGTAGGCCTACATCAGATCAAATCCCTCTACCTGTGGCTGCTCTGCATTACATTACATGGGAGAAGTAGGCCTACATCAGATCAAATCCCTCTACCTGTGGCTGCTCTGCATTACATTACATGGGAGAAGTAGGCCTACATCAGATCAAATCCCTCTACCTGTGGCTGCTCTGCATTACATTACATGGGAGAAGTGGGCCTACATCAGATCAAATCCCCCTACCTGTGGCTGCTCTGCATTACATTACATGGGAGTGGGCCTACATCAGACATACAGGTTGGTCGAGCACCTCTCTGCTCAATGCCCAGGCAGACCGATGAGACCTGACCATATTATGTATACACAAAGATAGTTATGTTACAGGGTGAGTCTATGAAAATGGCTTTTATATCAAACTAAAAAGGAAAAAACAACAAATGAATACAACTAAATGAAAATATAATGACATTAAAAAAAATGTCAACGTTTGAGAAATGACAGAGTTACCATGTGGGGGTCCCTCTACTGTACTGTACTGTACTGTACTGTACTGTACTGGCACACCCGAAATCATATATATATATATATATATATATATATATATATATATATATACAGTTAATATGTGCGTGTGTTTGTGTGTGTTATGTTGCACACAAATGGTGAATGTTTTTATGCTCAGACCCAGCCAGCCAGCCACCCACCCAGCCAGCCACCCAGCCACCCACCCAGCTAGCCAGCCACCCACCCAGCTAGCCAGCCAGCCACACACATAGCTCCATAAGGGAGTGGTTGTACCACCAAAAAACAATCACACCCGTGTGAAGTGAGGGGCACTAATATATTAACCCATTTTGGGGGCGGGAACCCCTTTTGGTGTTTTAAACATTATGTTATAATTTAGCTATTGAAAAATAGCAGATCTACAAGCTCATAGGGCGCCACCGAGTGGCGCGCTACGAGCTTGTAGGTCTGCTATTTTTGAAACATCATAAAAATGTGGCGCAAATCTTTGAATATATATTCTTTCAAAGTTAATGTTTTTAAATCAGGACTAAGTGGGTTAAAGTCTCATGTTGATGTAAAACAAACGGTGGTAAACACAAACATTAAACGCCATTAACAATAAAGAGACAATATGACGTAAATGACACATTATGACGTAAATTTTCACTTCATTGTCAATGCATTTACAAAACAAACATTGGACTAAAGACAAACATTAAACCTGTGTATAGGAGGGGCTATAGCGCCCTCACAAATCACACTGCAATGTGAAATGAGCGGTGTGTGTGTGCGTGTGTGTGTGTCTCGAATGCAACGTCAATAAGCTGCAGGGGTCAATGGGTCATACTACAAACCGACATTCCGTACTCCAAACAGACAGACAGACACAAGTGCCCACACTGGCCAGTCATTAGAGCGGTCATTGGAGCGGTTAGGCACAGCTGAAAAATCCACAGCACACTAATTGGTGTGCCTGTGCTTCCTACTGTACATACAGTATGCACTCCCTGTGCATATCAAATGCCCGCTATGTCTACGACATGGAACTACAAATTAACCAAAATAACATAGCGCCTCCTACAAGTAATTTGGACTAAACAAAAGATCAGACTCACCACAGTTCTCCTCGTCAGCCTGATTGCCACAGTCGTCCACGCCGTTGCAGTGTAGGAGTTGCGGGAGGCACGTGGTTAGGTTCCCACAGGGAAAATATCCAAGCTGGCAAACGCCCTTCTCCTCTGAGATGTTGAACGAAGCTGAGGAGGAACACAGAACCAGGGAAAATTCATGAGCATGGATTATTTCAAGCCCCGGGCTGCAGCCCACCCTAGCCATAGATAATTTTGAGAAATGAGACTTTAAACTAGTGTCTACAGTCTAGGTGAAGTTGGGCCCAAATACATACAAAATAACAAGTCAGTGTCTCTTGTGCCAGAGGCCAGTTGCCATCACAAAACGTGACGATAGCTATTATTTATTAAGCGTCAGTGCGTCACCATAATGCACTTCACAGACGTGTAGCAACATAAGAAAAGACAAAATCCGCTCTCTTTTTGCAGCCTTGCATGGGCAACAAAATAAGCTGAGAGTCGGCTATGGAAAGTGATATCAGAGGCATCATTCAAAGTAGCGTGGAATGTGGCGAGAAGCTGCAGACCTTTCACTGAAGGGGAGCTGATTTAAACATAGTTGGCTGGACGCTAATCAGTGAGTCACTTTGTGCTGATTTTAAACAGACACTAGCATCTGACATACCGGTATCTAACTTGCAGCTTTCTGAGTCAACCCTCCTGCCATTGTAAGTCATTTTCATTCCCTCCCTGGGCTCTCCCTCTCCACATTTGGTGAATGGAGCCCGTTTCTCGATTTGGAATCTTTTATTTATGTTCAGAGAGCATTAATATCATATCCAGAGAGCCTGAAACCCAAAAATTAGGAACAAGTTAACCATGAACCTGTCTAAATACTTCCTTAATGTAAAGGAAGTCCACACCCACAACACCAGAGGGAGTGCAACAAACCATGTACAACCCAGATTCGGCACAAACAAGGGACTAAATTATTTTCGCTCCTATGCCACCAAAATGTGGAACGCCCTACCAACAGTCATTAAGACATGTGAATCCCTTGACTCCTTCAAAACCGCTCTCAAAGGGCACCTGCGGACGGCTGCAATTCGAAACTGGCCCCCGTAAAATCTGAATCCCCCCGCCCACCTCCCCCCCCACCCCCCACCCCCCTTTTCCCCTCACTGTATATGTTTCTTTTCCCTTTATGCTTCCTTTATGATGCATTCCTGTTCTGTTCTTTAACTATATATAAGTGTCTATTTGTACGTCTCTAAATGTTTTGATGAATTGAACATGGTGGACCCTGTTGTAAACAAGTGTAATGCTTAATTGGGTCGTCCACTCACAGTTAACAGTCTTTGTATTGAGTTTGTGCTTGAAATGTACTGTAATTCTGCAAACTGTTAATAAATATTTCAATCAATCAATCAATCAATCAATGTTTCCAAAACTACATCATAGTTGGGGTTGAGAATTCACCAGGGAAAGAAGAAGTGTTTAATTGACCCAGACGGGTCGGCTCAGGGGTAGAGTGCCTGGATGGTAACCGTAAGGTTGCCAGTTCGAACCCGGGCTCCCCCAGAGTTACGGTCGAAGTGTCCTTGAGCAAGACACTGAACCCCTAATTGCTCCCGATGTGCTAGTTGGTGCCTTGCATGCAGGTTTCCGCTGCCATCGGTGTATGAATGGGTGAATGTAATGCACAATCTCTGTAAAGCGCCTTGGATAAAGGCGCTATATAAATGCACCATTTACCATTTATTGACAGCAGAGAGACAGAGGCCTCGCATTGATTACTTTCTGCGAAAGGAATCCAATCAGGGAAGTACAGCAACTGGACACAAACCATAGCTTGCAGTACATCGATACCACTGCATGTGGAAAAAATGTGGCGCTTTTGTCCACATTGTTTTGCTAAGCTACCGGACTATGGGAGGACGCAGTGGATGAGGCTTATGAGTGAAAACACCTACACTATGCCGAGCTTGCTGCTGAAGCAGAACACCCAGTAGAGGTGGGATGCAGAGGGTTTGGAACGCTGAGGTCCGCCCAGTAGAGGTGGGATGCAGAGGGTTTGGAGCGCTGAGGTCCGCCCAGTAGAGGTGGGATGCAGAGGGTTTGGAGCGCTGAGGTCCGCCCAGTAGAGGTGGGATGCAGAGGGTTTGGAGCGCTGAGGTCCGCCCAGTATAGAGGTGGGATGCAGAGAGTTTGTGGCAAGATCTACCACCAGACTGTTTGCAGACCTGGGAGTCAGAGGCCAGAAGCAGCACTCAGCCATCAAAGCTGCATCTGAGGCAGCCAGAAGAAGCAGCCAGTGGCTTTTTATGAGGAGGAAAGACCCCTGCTGGGCCCCGAAGTAGCAAGCCAGGAGGTATGCGGTCAGCTTTGGCTTGACTCAGGGATTTGGACATCCCTGCCATGCATAGTCCCACGAGAAGTCTGCCATGCATGGCTCTCTTTCTTGTGACGAGTCTGGATTGCTCAGGTTTGATCAGCATGTAGCTGGACACCTCTGGGAGGGTGTATACTGTATAGTGTCAAGGCCGAAACATCCCAAGATCCAAGGGTACACTACTGATGATGCGTATCCAGCTCCCACCATTCACCACCATTCATCACCAAGGTAACAGTACAACTCACCCCTTTTCTGTTTTCCTCCCAGAATGAGGGGTGGGAGAGGCTGGACTTTGAATTTCTATAAACTTCCACGACAGCAGACAGCCTAAGTACAAATATAATTTATGAAAAGGCTACTCCAGTGAAGTCGGTTCACGGAAGTTGTTGTAGGATATGTGGGGATTATCTGACGAGGTACCATTTGAGTAGGCAAAACCTTACATATACTAAATTATACTAAATTGTTTATAGGGTCAATATAAGTAAAATGATAAAGCCTTTTCCATAGGAGTATCTTTTCATATTTTTCCGAAAAGAATACCAACAGCCAATATCATATTACAAGTTATTCCCCAAGTTATTCTGGGAGAAAAACGGGCAAGCACCACTTCATCACCAAGATGACAAGATGACAGCAAGACGTTCTACCATTCATCAAGACGACAATCTTAGGTATATGCCTGCACAAAGGAGTGTGTGTGTGTGTGTGTGTGTGTGTGTGTGTGTGTGTGTGTGTGTGTGTGTGTGTGTGTGCGTGCATGTGTGCGCGCACACGATTTGTAGTCTGCATGTGCATGTGTGTGTGAGTGCATGTGTGTAACCTGTGGATAACTTAATGTATGCATTGCGTGTGTGTCCTATGTAAGACTGAGACCTCACAGCCGACAGCTCTTTAATTCTCTTGTCGCTTTCTTTTTGAGCGTGCATGTGTGATGAGATGAGATGATGACATTCAATTTATTGTCAATGTACAGTACAAGTACAGCACAGCACAGCACAGCGAAAAGTATTTTCGCATCTCACCAATGGTGCAAACATATCAGTAAGGAGGATACATTAATTACAGTAGTGACAGTAGAATGTGTGCGTGCGTGCATGCCTGCCTGCCTGCATCTCACCCGTGTGAAGTGAGTGATGCAACTCTGTGTAGGGGTCTCCGGAAGTTCCAGACCCAGAGGAACGCGCCCATGGTACCGGCACAGTTCCGGCGAGACGCCCCACGTCCGAAACCGTCGAGAAATGACAGAGTTACCATGTGGGGGCCCCGGGGGGTCCCCGGAACATCCAGAACCCCAGGAACTCACCCAGGGGGCCAGCCTGGTTCCGGCGAGCCGCCCCGCATCCGAAATGACAGAGTGTCGGGGTCCCCATGGGGTCCCTCTACTGTACTGTCACGTACTGTACTGTCAAACCCGAAATCATCATATATAGTTATATACAGTTGTGTGTGTGTGTGTGTGTGTGTGTTAGGCTGTGCAACAGTGACACTTGGTGGTGAAAACCAACGCTATTTTCGTGCTCAGACAGACCCATGCAGCCAGCCAGCCAGCCAGCCAGGGACACACATAGCTGCATGTCTATAGGAGTGGTTTCACCACTCAGAAATAAATGACAGGAGAGGGAGCACGCCGGGGAGCAGCCCATTCACTTCACCATAGACACCGATCCTGATGATGAGCACCCAGCAAGTCATGGGGCCGTCACGCGGGGCCCTAATTACATTCTATTCATTTGATATCCTCCACTGCAGTTAAGGTTTGATTATTATTTTGCGTTACTTTGCCTCCTCCCTCCTCCTCCGCTCCATGCACAGATTGCACACATACACGCACTGACA
This sequence comes from Protomyctophum parallelum, assembly GCF_964188405.1. Taxonomy (NCBI): domain Eukaryota; kingdom Metazoa; phylum Chordata; class Actinopteri; order Myctophiformes; family Myctophidae; genus Protomyctophum; species Protomyctophum parallelum. The sequence goes on along the minus strand of NC_139711.1, from coordinate 38,834,901 downwards.
GCTCAGCCTCTCACTCACTGACACTCGGCCCGGCTGACGCGGTGCTTCAAGATTATAATCACACAGAGCCCGTGTGTTAAGACCAACGTGACTTGTCTTCATTCATGGATATAAACTCACAAAACAACACCACGCAACACCATAGACTGCAGGACTCCTTCAACAGTTACCACGCTATCGTTTGCTACGTTAGTTGACAGAGTAAATTGTTTAAACATTATTTATTTAAGAAGCACTGTTCTGAACCAATGTTCGCCTTTAAATTAAAAAAAATGTAATCATCCTTAACCTTTAAGCTAAAATAATGATGACCGGGGACCTTGTGCCCTCAAAAAGTTGACCACACTAAAGGCCAAGTGGCCTTGCCCCTAAAAGGATGAAATTCCAGGCCTGGATACACCTTTCAAACATTTCTGCGGATACACATTGGCTTTTAACAATCCACAGCAGGTCACACAATGGACCATTTATATGCATAAGGCCATAAGCTATTGAAACGTGGCAGCTTTTGTAAAGCGTGGCAGGTCAGGTGTGAAGTGGTGCGTATTGCATACACACAGTGCCCATCCATGCATGACATGGACTGCCAATCCATGCCAGTCCCGAGAGACAATCCATGACAGTCCCGAGAGGGAGGGAGCGAGCGAGCAAGAGAAAAAAAAGCGGTTTGGCAGCCAGCCTTCCTCAGCGTTAAGAAAGTGGTCAGTTATGTTGTATGTACCAGGAGGGACTGATAGACAGAGACATGACTAGGACTAGGACTTCAGCTACAAATAATTGAAAACAATGAATGTGTGCGCCTCCCCCCTGCCTGTTTTAGGATCAGCATCTCCAAATCTGAGGCCATGGTTCTCAGCAGTAAACTGATAAATTGTGCAGTCCAAGTAGGGACATTACCTCAAGTGATGGAGTTTAAGTATCTCGGGGTCTTGTTCACGAGTGAGGGGAGTACGAAGAATGAGATCAGCCGGAGAATCAGAGGGGCTGTATTGCAGTCACTGTACCGCACTGTTGAGCTGAGCTAGAAGGCTCTCTGATTACAGAGCAATCTTCGTTCCTACTCTCACCTATGGTCATGAAGTCTGGGTCTTGACTGAAAGAATAAGGTTGCGAATACAAGCGGCCGAAATGAGTTTTCTCCGACGGGTGGCTGGCAAGCCTGGCATCTCCATTAGAGATAGGGTGAGAAGCATAGAGTCGCTGCTTCTTCGCGTGGAAAGGAGCCAGCTTAGATGGTTCGGGCATTTGGTTAGGATGCCTCTCAAGCGTCCTCGAGGTACGTCCCACTCACCCACTGGGAGGAGATGGAGGGATTATATTGACTCGCTGGCCTTTGGAACGCCTCTGGATCCCCCAGGAGGAAGTTACTAATGTTTCTCTAGAGAGGGAAGTCTGGAGCTCTCTGGTGGAGCTGTTGCAACCAGACTACGGATAAGCGGTTGAATATGGATGGATGGATGCAGGAGCTAACTATTTCCGTAGACAACGCCCTGGTAACGTCTGTCCCAACAGCCAGGAATCTTGGTGTTGTCCTGGACAGTCAGCTCTCGTTCAAAGCTCACATCACAGCTGTCACTCGATCATGTAGGTTCACACTCTATAACATACGACGAATTAGACCGTTCCTCACCCAGGAATCAGCCCAGCTCCTAATCCAGACAACAGTCTTGTCAAAACTCGACTATTGTAACTCCCTCCTTACTGGCCTACCAGCATGTGCACTTAAGCCTCTCCAGCTGATCCAAAATGCAGCAGCTCGCTTGGTCTTCAACCAGCCAAAATTCTCACATGTCTCCCCCCTGCTCCGCTCCCTCCACTGGCTCCCGGTCGCTGCCCGCACAGAATACAAAACTCTGATGCTGGCATTCAAAGCAACCAAAGGTATGGCTCCCCCATATCTTACAAGTATGATTGAACCCTACAAACCCTCCCGCGCACTCAGATCAGCCAACGCAGGGAAACTGGAAGTACCCTCACTAAAAACGCAGGGACAACGCTCCACACGTCCCAAACTCTTCTCCCTTCTGGCTCCAAAACTGTGGAATGCACTTCCCATTGCAGTCAGAACTGCAGCATCACTCCCAATCTTCCGCCGTAGCCTGAAAACCCACCTTTTCAGACTCCATCATGGCCCATAGCACTTACCCTAACCCCTTAGATAGAATTTCTGTTGGCTTAGATAGCATTTGACTTAGACTTATAGCATGTTATGTAGACAGCACTATAATTGTATTGTATATAGTCATAGCACGCCATAGTACATATGTATAGCATAGTAGTGAATATGTATAGTTTATTATGTATAGTGTATGTATAGTTTCATCATATAGATATTCCACTGTTACCTTCTTAGCTTACGCATGTTTCATGATAAATGCTTTTATGTGATGTATTCCCATGCTTTTGTTCTTGCCTAAACGTAAGTCGCTCTGGATTAAGAGCGTCTGCTAAATGCCTAAATTGTAAATTGTAAATTGTAATGGATGGATCACAGTACATTTACAGCCCAATATTTCTACTAATGCTATACTCTATCTGCTGCATTGTCTGGAGGAAGCCAAACTAAGTTTTACTCTTATGTACCGGCACACAAGATGTAACAATAAAGTACCTTGAACCTGCCGCCCCGGCCATGTCTATGGATATTACATAATATTTGCATTTTATGCTATATTTACTGGACCTGTAGTGTGGGGGGTCTTTTTATATAACAATGTAGGGGTCCTTCACATGAAAATGTTATAAGTCCTGTTCTATATAGACCGATGTGGACACATTATGTTATGTGACTGTATGATAAAAACAAAAATAGGCATTTTCTCTTTCATTTACTCCCAGAGTGCTTATATTAAGATGTATTAATGCATTCAATTCTGAAGGAAAGAAAATGTCAAGGTGAGTGAGGATCCCCCTGTATCTCCCTGCAGCTGCTAATCTCATTTTACACAATGCTACCCCTGGACCTGGGAGTGGGATTAATTAGCTAATTACTATTGGAAACAGCGAAGGGCATCTGGCAGCTTGGACAGCCTAATTTAAAGGTATTTGGGGAGTTTTTAGGAAATGCAATCAAAATCTCCATTAGTTAGCAGCATGACCTAACCTAAATACGTAAAATGTGTAGGCCTATAGCTGTAGATAGATTAGGTGGGTTTGCAAAGTCTTCATTTCCACATGCTGCAGCTGAAAGTCACTCGCGAAGTAGCCTCGATACCCAGGCTTTCATTTTACTCGCGAAGTCGCGATAAAAGCATAGAAGAGACGAAAGGGTGATTTTAATGCAGACTCAGACCGTGCACGCATTTCACATTCACAGCTAAATAAACCCAACACATAATATATTATAATTCATGTTTGTTATGATGACAAAACAAACGTGTCGCTTAATTTGGCAACATCACCAAACATGATGAAAACATCAACAAAACAATTAAAGTATGTTTCACGTGGACGTTGTAGGCTATATTGCTTCACCAACATCATAATTAATCAACGTAAAACTTACCAGTGACTCCATAAATCAGCATCACAGCAACATAAACGTGCATGATGTCCGGGGAGCGCAATTAAGATCCAAGGCGCAATCTGTGCGTAAAATAAAATCACCCCAAAAAAGTTACCGGGAGGAGTGTGGCAAAACGATCTATCTAGTCAATCGAGTAAAGGAAAGAGAAATGGAATGGATGAGGTATAGAGCGCGAGGAGCCGTAACTGTCTAACACTGATCATTCATTAAACTAGCCGTTTTAGATTCGTGGTGTGCGTCAGTGCGTGTGCTTCCATCTTCAGGAACGAAAGGGTAGACAGAAGCATCAATGAATCAGACTCGGTCTCTAACCAACACTACCAGTAGAAGTTGTGCGTGTCCCCTGACTCCCCTGTCCCGTGTGTGTGTGTGTGTGTGTGTGTGTGTGTGTGTGTGTGTGTGTGCGCGCGTGTGCGTGTGTGTGCGCGTGCGTGCGTATGAAATGAAAGCCTGTTGACAAGGTTATATGACGCAAACTCGCAAAGCAATTGCAAGTGTGGTTGAAATACATTTTACCAGACTTTGTCTAATATAAAGTAATAATAATGGAAACCCCCATAGACCCCATAGATTATTATGGCGTCAGCATGCCATATAGAAAACCCCTATAGATAGACCCACATGACGTCAGAGTTTACTCTAGAAACATAGGTCTACAACCAGTAAGACGCCCTGAAGGCGAGAGGGCGAGGTCGCGTGCACGCATCCGCCTCGTTGACGGCGGCAGACTGCTGGGCGAGCGCTGGCGCTTTGGCATGGGGGGTCAGATCAACATAATGAAGTCTGTACTTGCCATATATGGAGCGTGTCTTGAGTGTACAGGGTTTGATGAGGTCGGATCAACATGGAATGTCCTATAAAGGGCGCGGCTGCACTAATGACTTTGGGACGGGCCGTCTAGAATGGACAGGTATCAGTCAAATATATAGAGGAGTGTTGTCACAAGGTGTGACCATTTATGGAGGCGTGATGTCACGAGGCATGACCATAATGTGGCACTAAACACTCCAACGCGTGGCTTTGTGTGTTCCAGCCCGTGACGTCATATCGCAGCAGAGTCTATGGACATTTATGAAAAGTTGTATTCCGTGTAAACTTTTTTAGGTCAAGCCAATGGCAGAATACATTGACTATGACGTCATGTCATTGACACATGTGGATGATGACACAGTGGATGCAACATGACCGCAACGTCACGAGGCCGCCAAGTCTATGGACTTTTTACGGAAGTTTTTATTCATCATCATACATAGATGATCATCTCGATAAAAGGTACCGCTCACTTCAAGCAGGTGGGTCTCTTTATTGATCACGGACACCAATCAAAAGGTACTCATTTGGTGCAAATAACAGCAACAAATAACAACCAAACAAGCATTCTTATAATGTTTTTTTTCTTTTTCTTTGCGGCTTTCACCTTTATTTTATATTTTTTATAGAGAGACAGACAGTAAGCTGACAGGGAATGGGGGAGAGAGATGGGGGGAGTGACATGCAGTAAAGGCCGTCGGGATTGGGAGTCGAACCCGCGGCACACTGCCAGACTCGGACTACCGGCCCGCTAAACTTTCTTTAGCGGACTGCTTTTCTTTTTGCCGCTCCAACATTTGAGTGTTTGGGTGTCTATTTTTGTGTTTGTACCACGGAATGAGATAAACACAAGTGTGATTTATTGTTTTATATTTATTTATTATATTATGTATTGTCCCGCCCCCTGTGACATCATGTGGGTCAATTCATCATCATCATTGATGGACGCTCAATTCACACTGGGTGTGATTCTTATCTTCCTGTTGCCAGTCATGGCTGCCAGTTCCCACCTGATGTCGTGTGGTAGTTCAGACTGCTCCAGACCGTACCGCGTGACCACTAGCTTGCATAAGGTCTTCAGACTCGGACTTAAGTCTAGGATGTACAGGTGGTCACGGTATGATCCAGAGAAGATGATACGATCTCCCACAATGCAACAGCACATATTGCTCATTGCACCTGGTCCTTTCCTCTTGGGTTGAACCTTCTTCCTGGAGAAGGTCTCTGGATTGAATTTCCACAGATCATTGAAGCCTCCTTCCTTGCCTTTATCATCAAATATGAACAGCTCTCCATTGTAGGAAAAGGCTGAATGAAACCACCGTCCTTCTGGACGAAGCTGTGCAGAAGGTGTGCTCAGCCAAGAGTTGGTATCTGTGTCAAACACTCTGATGGTGCTGTTGTACTGACCCCTACAGCCTCCAAATACAAACATCTTTGTCCCTATGATGGTAGCAGAGTCAGAGTGACAGGATGAAACAGGGTGTGGAGTTCTTCTGGTGTTAATTACAGACCAGACCATTGTGGTAGTGTCCAACTTGTGTGTGTCAGTAGTGTATCTAGTCTGCCGGAGGGATCCTCCATGGATAATCATGAGCTTCCCCAAGACACAGGCTGAGTGGTAGTACCTCGCCTCTGGAACAGCCCCTGAAACCCTGGGTTTAAACCATCTGTGGGTGTCCACATCAAATGCATAAAGCACGTTGCAGTACGTTGCAGTTAAGTAGTTCTGTAAACCTCCCCAGAGGTAGACGACATCTTCAACAAGCACAGCTGAGTGGCCGTAGCGCGATAATGGAACCTCATGGCGTTCTCCTCTTCCTGTTGTCACCGTGGGCAACTTCCTCCAGCGTAAAGGCACTGGGTTGAAAACGTGCACATAAATCAGAGCCTTGTCATCATAACAGCACCCTCCAAAGGCGTACACCTTGTTCTGCACTGAAACAAAAGCATAAGCGCCTCCTTTTGGTCCTCCAGTCAGATGTACCGTCCAGCAAAACATTTCTCACACTGTAAATGATGTTTGATGTATAAAGAAACAAACTCTGAGTAACAATGGGGACGTAATGAGCATGTTATCACTTGTGGCACAAATGGCCTGCAAAGTTGGGCCAATCCACAAAGTCGATCCGTTGGGTTGGCCAATCAAGGAAGCCGATGACTGTTGATCTCCTATTTTATGGAGGCGTGATGTCACGAAGCGTGACATATATATGGAGGCGTGACCGATGAACCGACTGACCGGTTTTGCAGCTTTTCATAGTTGACAACAACAATAGTCATGGACGTCATGGATGGAGTTCTCGTTAGATCTCGATCTACTCTGCCCTGCAGGCGTTAACGAGCATATAGTTCAATTATTCCTCCTCCTGTCTGGCCAACGTCTATATCACGTCTTTCCAGTGGTTAACTTGGCACTGGCGATTTGGCTCGGCCAGGTCATCTCCAGTGCATTGTGGAGCGTAGCTACATCTCATGATGTGTTCCATGGTTTGTGGTCCAATGTTTTAGTGTCCATTTCTTCATGAATGCCAAGTTGCAGCATCCTTCCCTGACCCGCAGACGATCCAGTGGGATGCCTCTCTCTGTCCATCAGGTTGTCTGGCTGCCCAGGCTGGTCCACTGGTTGTGCCACTAATCCTGTAATCCTGGCAGTGTGGTCTCCAGTTCTGCAGTGGCATCCAGGAAGCTACTCCTGGACTTGAGCCCAGTGTTGTAGTGCTACTTTTAGAAGTGGGGGGATGCCCCATTTTATAGGGCTGCACAGTGCATAGTTTTGAAGTTACGGACTCTGCTAAGCAAATGTGAACACAGGGCCAAACTGGGCTTATTTCACTGTGAAAGTCACATTTTGGGCCAGTGTTTCCAAAGTTTGTCTGAACCCCTCCAGCCTTCCTGCCATAGCTCAGATTGGTGTCTTGAGCTCCCAGCACAGTTTATAGAGCTGCACAGTACCTCCCATTCAGTCCCATTCAATCCCGACGGTGGAAATGTTTGATCAGCTAGTGTGTCCCTGCAAATAACACAACAGTAAACAGTAAATAATCTACTCTACATGTAGGATTATAATAAAGATGCGCTGATGATGTGTCGTGATCTTGGGGTCCTGCAGCTTCAGCTGGTGTGCTGGTCATGTGACTGTCACACCAGTCGAGTGTGCGCATGGGCCAGCGTTGCCATCTCGGCGTATTACAAGCGAGTTTGGATTTCTTTTTCCAGTACAGTTTAGATGTTGTTTTTTTCACTTGTTTCTAAAGTGCACTTGTTATTTAGGTTCGCTTTATTCATTTTCATGAATGTGCGTGCCATGCACACATCATGCACGTGCATTTGCGTGCACGTGCGCAGACAAGCACTAAAAACTAAAACATGCAGACGTGTATAGAAAGAGGTTTTTACAATGCTTAATCGTATCTGTAAAAGTAAATGACCAGTCAAAAAACTCACACCTAAAAATACATTTAGACGTGAGAGAAGTTGGGGGATGCCGCTCCTCCGTGTCCACCTCCCCACTACACCTCTGCCCGAGCCGTTTCTGGGAGGCAGAGTGTTCGAGTGTGCTGGGCTTTGTCGGTGACTGCTCTGCGGATGTCAGGGGGAGTGATTCCAGAGAGGGTGTAAAGGCAGGGTACAGTATGGGAGTTGTTATGATTCACCCAATCAATCATAGGGTCTATTTTGCGTGCGTGGCATGATTTATAACATGCTGGGCAGGCATACATGTACTCACCGTACTTGGGTGAGCTTCCCCACTTTGAGTTGGTAAGTTGACGCAGAAGGCTGTTTCTGGTGGATGGACACCTTAGTTCTCATTACTCTGGATGTGCTCCTTGTAGCTGAGGGTATACAGTCTAAAGGTGCGTTCAGACTTTAATTTAAATATTAGCCAGGTCGTGCCGTGCCCGTTCACGGGCACGAGGGTCTCTCTCTGTCTCTTTTCTACTGTCTGAATATGTAATGCGAATTGTGATTACGTGTCTATTTGTATGTCTGTTTTTAGTGCACTAAAACAAATTCCAATCAACTCTGTTGACATGGCAATAAAGTCTTGAATCTTGAATCTTTATCCTCCTCCATGCAGTCAGACATGGAATATGAGGAAGCAGAGCCACTTGTCTTGTTCAAAGAGATGAGAAACTCAATGGAACAAACAATAATACCCAGATGAGTAAACAGAGGAGAGGGGTGAGCCAAGGTGGGTCTTTGAAAGAGAAGCAATGTTCTGCGTCACACACCACTGCTTAGTCATTATTTATTGCCCTGTGAGATGTAGCATCTCACTTGTGAGGGGGTCTTATAGACAGATCAAGGAGCAGCCAGCGCAGCATTGTTTTTCTCAATGAAAACCTTCAGTGTATATGCAGCTTTGGAAGTTAAAACTGCGAGGAGCAATTATGGGCCCAAAAAGGTATAGATGGGAAAACTAATGACTGTAGTACAACTGTAGTAAAACTAGAGCAATTAAGCCTGTTAATTTTCATTTTTTTGTATATTACGGGGATCACTATTGATATGACAGCTGACAGTCTGATTGTAATAGTAGACACATGTCGAGGCAGCGTACGAGGTTCACATGTGCAATAATAACAGATGTACAAGTTGTCGACACGGAATCGTATGTACCGTATGGTACACGATGTAAGCTTGTAGATCTGTTTATTTTAACCATGCGCCGCCGCCGCCGTCACGCAAAGTTATGACAAAGCATGCGATGCATGAGACTTCATGCGAGAGTTGAATTCTTTCAACTCGTCCCCTCCTTTTTTCTGTCAGAATCTGTATAAAATATTGTGTGTGTGTGTGTGTGTGTGTGTGTGTGTGTGTGTGTGTGTGTGTGTGTGTGTGTGAGTGTGTGTGTGTGTGTGGGCGCGCGCACATGAGGGGAGAGACCCGATATATTTATATGGGAGAGACGCAGATACAGAAATATTTAAAATAATCCATGTCTCGCTCTAGCGCACGGCCGCACGTATAGAGAAAGAGCCAATGGAGCAAATGTTAAATAATCTACACAATTTACAATTTACAATTTAGGCATTTAGCAGACGCTCTTAATCCAGAGCGACTTACATTTAAGCAAGAACAAAAGCATGGGAATACATCACATAAAAGCATTTATCATGAAACATGCGTAAGCTAAGAAGGTATATGGAATATCTATATGATGAAACTATACATACACTATACATAATAAACTATACATATTCACTACTATGCTATACATATGTACTATGGCGTGCTATGACTATATACAATACAATTATAGTGCTGTCTACATAACATGCTATAAGTCTGTGTCAAATGCTATCTAAGCCAACAGAAATGCTATCTAAGGGGTTAGGGTAAGTGCTATGGGCCATGATGGAGTCTGAAAAGGTGGGTTTTCAGGCTACGGCGGAAGATTGGGAGTGATGCTGCAGTTCTGACTGCAATGGGAAGTGCATTCCACAGTTTTGGAGCCAGAAGGGAGAGTAGTTTGGGACGTGTGGAGCGTTGTCCCGGCGTTTTTAGTGAGGGTACTTCCAGTTTCCCTGCGTTGGCTGATCTGAGTGCGCGGGAGGGTTTGTAGGGTTCAATCATACTTGTAAGATATGGGGGAGCCATACCTTTGGTTGCTTTGAATGCCAGCAAAGAACACAGGTGGTCCCAAATGATTAATTGATTACATCACTATAGCAAAAGACGTAAAACTAGGTCAAGCAGCACGCACATTATTGTTCAAACACCTGCTCCGTTCATCTGTTGCTCTTATTTGGCTAATAAAATAATTAATAAGAATGAATGCAATAGCAAGTTGTTGCTGTCATGTTGCTGTTCTCTTCTCTCTCTCTGTGTGTGACTGAAGGTTGCCCCAAAATTGTAGACAGTAAAATGACGATGTCCCAATAAATAATTTCCGTTTTCTCATGCCCCCCATGTAAAGCAATATTGAGTATTCATATAGGCTACCAGTCGTTCTCAACATGTGGGTCCCCACATGATTTGGCGGTTTCACTTCACTGTCAGTGACAATTTAAGGACTTTTAAGACTTTTATAATACCTCAAAGGCTCTAAAAGAAAAAATACCATTACTGCATCAAAACATTCAAAAGTAATCAGCAAACCATGCTATAAAAAACTGGTTGGCCAGATTATTAAATGATAAAGAAAGAGGCAACAATTGTGAAAATAGCCGATCTACAAGTTCACAACGAGCTTGTAGATTGGCTATTTTCACAATATTGCCACAATTCAAATGAAATGGCAAATATGAAAAGTCAATTGAAATAAGATAAATGCTTTTTAACCTTCAGATAATGAACGCATTTAAGTGAAAATATAATGCAATAGCATTTACATTTCATCTCCAGGTGTGGTCATTCTATGACAGAATGAAAAAGCAAAAGCAAATAACATAGCATTTACATTTTCAAATTGGCGTGTGTACTATTTGAAAATGATAATGCAATGCTATTTGCTTTTTCATTTGGTCATAGAATGAGCACACCTAGAGATGAAGCAAAAGCAAATCACATTGCATTTTCCTTTCCTTTGTATTTCCTTTCCGTACACATGCCAATTTGAAAATGAAAATGATGTGATTTGCGTTTGCTTCCACAAGGAGTGTATGTTATTTTATTTTTCCATCTACACAAAACAAGTGATCTGCAAGCTCACAACACATCACACTGCAACACATTATGAACTTAAAGATCTTGATCTGAATGTCATAACTGTGTTATTCACATGGAATACAGTAATACACCATAAATTCCCTTTGACCTCATGGGGTCATTGAGGGAGTCACCAAGCTAGATGTGACTGTAATGCCCCTGACCAATGAGTAGTGGCCCTTAATTTAGGCGTTTCGCCAATAGCGTCCAGGAGGGATTACCCTCCAATGAGTAGTGGCCCTAGGCGTGGGGTTGAGGCGTATTGGAGGGTAATCCCTCCTGGACGCTATTGGCGAAACGCCTGGACGTGTCATTAAAATGTATGTTGACAAATTGGCACACTGACTAGAAAATAAAAACATGGCACTCAAAAAGATTGCAGACCCCTGGTATAGATCATTGTTCTGTGTGTGTGTGTGTGTGTGTGTGTGTGTGTGTGTGTGTGTGTGTGTGTGTGTGTGTGTGTGTGTGTGTGTGTGTGTGTGTGTGTGCATGCGTGCATGCGTGCGAGAGAGTGCACAAACACAAGCACGGCCGCTGTGGGGAATAGTATACTGTATATTTCTAACTGAAATCATATAGAGGAGTCAACTGAGTGCTATGCTGTATTCTTCAATCTTCTGCACAACACATCGAATCGAATAATATTTAAAGCTTCAAGGTAAGAACAAAATGCACCTTCAAAGTGAAATTGCACTTCCATGCATGAATCAGCAAAAGCATAGTGAAATATTATTGAAATAATTAAATATTGATGAGATAAGATAAGACCACCATGTTTCAATACAGTACGGAAATGGTCTGCATTTATACACTGTACAGCGTCAGCTACTTTTCCAAAATCTCTTGACGGCGAATGCACACACTGATGGCGAAGGCAGGCACGCATGCTTCCATCCAATCAAAGCTAGTGGGAGCAGAGATTGGATGTTCCGAGTCATAGACAGTAATCACGTCTTTATTTTGATTCAGAGTTAGATCGGGATATTTCACTTTCAAACAAAATAAACAATATAAAAAAAGAAATGGAGAAAGTAATGGAAATTTCACGGCCCTCTCACGCATGACACTAAAACTACGTTCTGCTTCCTATATAAAATATAAATATGTAACTCCAATATAAAGACAAACTCCAAAGGAGTTCCAAAGGTCAGGGATGGACAAATACACAGAGTCCAGACACAACCTGGGGGGTCCTTGACACGATGAAAACAGTTCCACTTAATCAAGCATAGCGTGATAATCTGGGGACTCAAACTGATGATCTTAACGTGACAACGATGGAGCAATGCGGTAGTTCAGGCAGACACAGAAGTCAAGCCGATCGCACGTAGGGCTGGGCGATATGACGATATATATCGTATTTTCGATAGAAAATGTCTATCACGAAAAAAAAGCTATATCGCTTATATCGCCGTTTCGCTTTACGGCAGTATTTTACGTCACAGCGCTTATATACGGCATGCCCAGCAGCCCACCGCGCGCACTGAAAACAGTGAGCCAACACCTTTCGGATGTCTTCTCTATTATATACTCTAAGGCCAACACGACCACAACACAAGCCGAGGTGGTGCTTGCACCTAAAAGAGGGAGATGATGATGATGGCTGACGAGATTCAGAGCGGTGTAAGGGGCACGTTCGGAAATACCACACCGGAGCGAACTCATCTATCAGTTTGCATTGCACAGTGCGCCTAGTGCGCTATTTCCGAACGCGCCCTAAAGTAACCGGTCATTCACTGTTATAAATGCAGGTTTCATGTTGGGTCAAATTGATAAATTGCGTGAGCCACGCATGTTTTACACAGTTGAACAATAAGCTTGTCCGTCGTCGGGTGCACTGCAAACTTCTTCCAAGACGAAGACGTTCCTCTTACTACCTGTGCAGTCCTCCTGCTGCGTGTGTGTCTTGTTTTATTGTTCCAAATAAATTATTCCATTTGAAAAGTCCTTAATTCAGCAACAGCTTACAACAACAACACAAGACGCTGACTTTGTTGTGATCATCAAAAAAAAAGGAAAAGAAAAAGCCCCACTCGTCCCAGACTCCCATATACGCACAGCTGTGGGCATGGAGAGTTGACGACAAGATCGCGTTCTCTCTCACTCTCTCTCACTCTATCGCCTGTAGTCAATTAAACATCGTTAAGCTGCCCAACGTCTTTAACAAACTAAACTATAACTACAACAGAACATGTTGATTCCCTATACAGAGCTTAAATGAACTGAAACAACTGTAGTGACAAACTGTGACATGAGATATTTATTTTTTCCTTAAGCCAATTTAATGCAGACACAGGCCTGTACTTCTGTGTCTGAATGGCAACGTCTTATTTCTTTCTTTTTTCTTTTTAATTGTCATAATAATAATTATTATTAATAATACTAATAAAACTTTATTTGTATAGCACCTTTCATGACATGAAATGCAGCTCTCAAAGTGCTTTACAGAGCAATGGAGAAAAAAAGAAAAGCAAGGCAACGACATTAAAAAACAAGCAGTGATGCAATACAGTGAGGACATGAATAACAAAAAATAAAAGATCAATTAAAAGCAATGTTGTAGAAGTGGGTCTTGAGCTGTGCTTTAAAAATGTCTACAGAGGCTGAACAATTGAGTTCAGCCTCTAATTATTATTATATACATTTTATTTTGTAATATTTTTGTACTTGCTTTGGGCCTGTCTGTGCATGGGAAGGGCATCAGTATTATATTCATATAAGTAGACTGGATAATGTGAATTTAATTGTTTTTTGAGTGGTGCAACCATTATAGACAGCTATGTGTGTCCCTGTCCCTGTATCCGAGCACGGAAATAGCATAACTATTGTCACCACCAAGTGTCACTGTTGTGCAGCCTAACACAGACAGAGGCCAGGGAGGAGAGCTTGTACAGTACAGTACAGTACAGTACAGTACAGTACAGTACAGTACAGTACAGTACAGTACAGTACAGTACAGTACAGTACAGTACAGTACAGCCCAAGTACAGTAAAGTACTCGACCTGAACAAAAATCAATTCTTTTAGATAAAAAAATAGGTATCGTAAAAAATATGCTATATCGTGAGTATATCGTTATCGTGATATTCTATATCGTGATATGAGATTTTGTCATATCGCCCAGCCCTAATCGCACGCTCATACAGTGAGTACACCCTCCAATCACAAGCTCACAAACGTGACACGCTGCAAGCTTGTAGATCAGCTATTTTTGCCAAATAGATTTGGTGTACAAGATTGAGTGCACCAAGTATAGAGACAACTCCAGTTATAGAGGGTTTATGGTAAGTGGTTAGAGCTAGTAAGTGGTTAAACAGACCAACGTTAACCCACTAGAAGGTATACGCATGACATCATCATCATACCCGGAAATTATGTGGGAACGCCTGAGTGGAAAAAACTACTTTCTGGCCTTAACAGCCCATACATCCAAACAGAAACGTCCTATCTGATTGCATCAAACGATGTTAAACTCACTTTGCCACTCAATTTGATGCTGACTTTATCCAAGCGCATACCCTCTAGTCAGCTCATCAGTTCACAAACTTGCCCTCCTCCTTTAGTAGCATTTAATCTTCACTATGCAGCGAGGGGCTTGATAAATATATATATGTCCAGAGAGTTGTAACTTAACTTCTCTCTGCAGTAAATAAATAGCGGTTTTATGTTGCAGGCAGCAGGCTATAGTTTGTTGTTTGTAGTTTGTTGTCCACCTATAGCCGAGCTCTACTCTGCATTGACTGTCAGTCGGAGATATTAAATCATTAAATGACCGCGTGGTGGTTTGACACTGGCAGACAGATGGAGCAGCAGCAGCCAGGGTAGGAAACAGGTCACCCATCTACTGCAGTATGAATCGGCCCGCTAACGCAAACGTATAACGGCGTGTGTGTGATATGAGAGAGAGAGAGAGAGAGTAGAGTTTATATACCATAATATAGGGAGAGAGAGAGAGAGAAAAAAAAGCCACACTCACGGCAGTGAGAGGAATGCGGTTAAACATTACGTTAGTCCATTATCTATTTTATCCCCTTTATTTTGACCTTGTTTATGGTGAGAAGCCTACATAGTCACACAAGTTCTCAAGTAGGCTTAATAAATTCCATTTAGGTGAACTGATGGTGAAAGAGCTCTAGCACTGAGCAGTAAACACTCAAACACCAACTTTATACACTTGATGCAGATCTAATATAGGCCAATGTAGGCCATCCCATCCAAGATGCATGCCCTATTGGGTTGGATATGTCAATCTGTATTATTAACACCACCATTAACCAAACTCACGCCGACCTGGCCTATGACATCAGTAAGGTCGAGTGCACCATCACTCACGGGCCAATGACAGGTAATAATGGTTACCATAGTAACCACTCACCCTCTGATTGACACATGACTGACACATTGATGATGAGAGTTGAGCCAGAAGGAAAAGCTCTCCGTCTACCAAGCAATCTTCGTTCCTACTCTCACCTATGGTCATGAAGTGTGGGTCATGACTGAAAGAAGATAGGGTGAGAAGTTCGGTCACACGAGAGAGACTCGGAGTAGAACCACTGCTCCTTCGCCTGGAAAGGAGCCAGCTGAGGTGGTTCGGGCATCTGGTTAGGATGCCTCTCGGGCGCCTCCCTAGGGAGGTCCTCGACGCACGTCCGACTGGGAGGAGACCCCGGGGCAGACCAAGGCGCAGTTGGAGGAGACACATCAACTCACTGGCCTTGGAACGTCTCGGAATCCCCCAGGAGGAAGTCACAAATGTTGCTCTGGAGAGGGAAGTCTGGAGCACTCTGGTGGAGCTGTTGCCCCCGCGACCCGACTACGGATAAGCGGTTGAAGATGGATGGATGACACATGATTGACACAATATCATTAATTAGGAATGTCACGACATTCATTTAAATAAACAAAAAACTAAATAAAACAGGAATGCAATTTGGCTCCAACAGTTAACATTGTATCATGTTCTTTTTATTTATGTGCATTTATTCATGTGCATTCTGGTTCTGCCCTAGCTGATGTTGACATGACATGACGTTAAATATAAACTTGAAGTAGCACTAAATCGAGAAGGCATACACCTGGGGCGCAGCGCACTAGATTTTTGAACGACAACCCACCGAGTGCACCGAATAAACGAACGACAAGAGGGCACACCAGTGCGAACTGTTTACTGTACATTTTTATTTCTCAGCATTTATATGATATTTTTGCATAATATTGTATATTTGTCTGTCATTAAAATGAATTGAGTACAAAGGACTGTTACGGACCACGGTCATGTGGGTTATTTGATTATATTTCTTTAAGTATAATTATTATTTATGGTCACAATTAAACTGGGATAATAATTATAGCTGATGGATTCATGTTAGTGTCTGTGTAATTACTGTGTATATTTCCGCATTTCAGAGTCTGTCATGCTTGCACAGATTGAACAATCTGTGCATGCTCCTATGACAGGAGCATGATGCAGGGACAAATCGTTTTCAGCTTGACTCGAATGTCTGAATGAAATAGATTAATATTAGAGACCTTTCACCTTGCACTAAGGCTCCTATTAAGTCCTTTTTTATATTCAGAGCACGAGCCTCTGGTGTGTATTATTGTATAGTACCACACTTGAAGCATCTGTGTACTGAAGGGATGAAGTGGACTCATAAGCAAAGAAGCGGACTAGTTAGTGTGGTTGCCCGAATGGGCAACCAGACTCTTGTAACTGTGACACTTTATTATTATTAGTGTGGTTGCCCGAATGGGCAACCAGACTCTTGTAACTGTGACACTTTATTATTATTTTTTTTTCACTGGAGTAGTCTTTATTTTGACGCTTTATACCTCCCACACTGTACGCTGTACGCACTTGAGCCATATGTCAAATTGACCGGAAAAATCGGGAATCGTGTGCTTGTATTTTGTTAAGAGAAATGCTGTATAGTTTAATTGATATGAATTTATTAGTCAATTAAATTTCCCCATTGACATGAATGGGAAAAGGCAAAAATTCACATAAAAGTATTTGTTCGTCGGAGACTGTAATCACTATAGTTACAAAACTTTTAGGGATAATTCAACATTATCCCTAAAATTATTTAACCCTAAAGTTTTATCGGTCGGCCTCATGGTGGCGCTATAACAGCCCACTTTACCTTTTGGCTTATAACTCTTGAACCGTAGGTCGTAAAATCAAAATTATTTTTTCCCTGGATTCCTTGGGTCATGACGCATCTCCCCATATAGGCCACGCCCATTTCCGCCATGATAGATTTTCCGCCATTTTGAATTTTGTCCAAAACACACTTTTTGCTTTTCCTCCTACAGATTTTGTCCAAATCTCACAGAAATCGGCACACGTGATCTCTGGACCCATCCAATTAAAACTGAGCCGCAGAATTTTGAAAGTGCGTATCGTTCGGCCGCAATCGTCTTCCGAAGTTAGTAGGAGGGGCCTATATCACAAAAAATGCCATAAATCACGAACGGAATGTCCAATCCATCCCAAATTTCAATCACATGTCCGGGGTGGTTCAATCAACCAAGTTCTAAAAGCAATTCCATTTTCATCCATAGGGGGCACCGCAGAAGCGAGAAATGTAACCGTTTGTCGCAAAAACATGAATTTCGGGGGTTAAATCCCCTCCGAATGACTTACGCATGATCTAAGGCGTGACTTGAAATTGTAATTGGCTGGCAATACTAGTGGGAGGGGCATATGTAAGCCACTGCGGCAACCACACTCTGCAATTTTTTTAAATTGCGAATTTTCTAGTTAGTGTGGTTGCCTGAAGGCAACCATACTATTGTTTTTGTGACCTTTTATTCTTCTTATTATTATAGATAAACTTTATTTTGTCGCGTTATACCTCCCACAGTTTTTGTCGCACACACTCGAGCCATATGTCAAAACGACGGGCTACATCGGGAATCGTGTGCTCGTATTTTGCTAAGACATTTGTTGAATAGTTTAATTTATATGAATTAATTAGTGCATTAAATTTCCCCATAGACATGAATGGGAAAATGCAAAAACTCACTTTCAAGTATTTTTTCCTCTGAGACCATAAGGGCTATACTTACAAGACTTGGAGGAGAGATTCATAATAATTACTAAAATTAATTACCTTAGAACTATATCGGTCGGCCTCATGGTGGCGCTATAACAGCCAACTTTACCTTTTGGGGTATAACTCTTGAACCGTAGGTCGTAAAATAAAAAATATTTTTTCCCTGGATTCCTTGGGTCATGACACATCTCCCCATATAGGCCACGCCCATTTGCGTCTAGATAGATTTCCCGCCATTTTGAATTTTGTTCAAAACACACTTTTTGCTCCTCCTCCTACAGATTTTGTCCAAATCTCACAGAAATCGGTACACATGATCTCGGGACCTATCCGATGAAAACAGCACAGTCAGAAATTCCATATTCCTATATCATTCGTCCGTAATCAGCTTCCAAAGTTAGTGGGAGGGGCCTATTTTACAAAAGATTGCACAAATCACGAACGGAAAGTCCAATCCTCCCCAAATTTGAATCACATGTTGAGGATGGCCTAATCAACACAGAGCCAAAAGCAATTCCATTTCCATCCATAGGGGGCGCTACAATTGCAAAAACAATTACCCGTTTGTTGCAAAAACACGATTTGGGGGGGGAAATCCCCTTTGAATGACTTACGCATGATCACAAAGGGTGACTTGACATTGTAATTGGCTGGCAAAATTACTGGGAGGGGCCTATACCCGTTTGTTGCAAAAACATGATTTTTGGGGGGGGAAATCCTCTTTGAATGACTTATGCATGATCACAAAGGATGACTTGACATTGTAATTGGCTGGTATAATTACTGCCAACCTATCCGATTAAAACAGCGATCTTCTGTATAGTTCGGTCGTAATCGTCTTCCCAAGTTAGTGGGAGGGGCCTATTTTACAAAAAACGCCACAATTCACGCACGGAATGTCCGATCCATCCCAAATTTGAATCACATGTCGAGGGTGGTTTCATCAACGCAGAGACAAAAGCGATTCCATTTTCGACGGGTGCGATGTGGGCAACCACACTTTGCAATTTCCCAGAATTGCCTCTTTCTAGTTTTATTATTATTCCACAGTAGTCTTTTTTTTGTCGCTTTATACCTCCCACACTGTACGCTGTACGCACTTGAGCCATATGTCAAATTGACCGGAAAAATCGGGAATCGTGTGCTTGTATTTTGTTAAGAGAAATGTTGTATAGTTTAATTGATATGAATTTATTAGTGAATTAAATTTCCCCATTGACATGAATGGGAAAAGGCAAAAAATCACATTCAAGTATTTTTTCCTCGGAGACTGTAATCACTATAGTTACAAAACTTTTAGGGATATTTCTTAATTATGACTAAAATTAATTAAAATTATAATTTTATAGGTCGGCCTCATGGTGGCGCTATAACAGCCCACTTTACCTTTTGGCTTATAACTCTTGAACCGTAGGTCGTAAAATCATAATATTTTTTCCCCTGGATTCCTTGGGTCATGACGCATCTCCCCATATAGGCCACGCCCATTTCCGCCATGATGGATTTTCCGCCATTTTGAATTTTGTCCAAAACACACTTTTTGCTTTTCCTCCTACATATTTTGTCCAAATCTCACAGAAATCGGCACACATGATCTCTGGACATATCCGATTAAAACACCAGATGCAGAATTTTGGTAGTGCGTATCGTTCGGCCGTAATCGTCTTCCGAAGTTAGTAGGAGGGGCCTATATCACAAAAATGCCATAAATCACGAACGGAATGTCCAATCCATCCCAAATTTGAATCACATGTCCGGGGTGGTTCAATCAACCAAGTTCTAAAAGCAATTCCATTTTCATCCATAGGGGGCGCCGCAAATGCGAGAAATGTAACCGTTTGTCGCAAAAACATGAATTTCGGGGGTTAAATCCCCTCCGAATTACTTACGCATGATCTAAGGCGTGACTTGAAATTGTAATTGGCTGGCAATATTAGTGGGAGGGGCATATGTAAGCCACTGCGGCAACCACACTCTGCAATTTTTTAAAATTGCGAATTTTCTAGTTATTATTATTTTTTTTTCACTGGAGTAGTCTTTATTTTGACGCTTTATACCTCCCACACTGTACGCTGTACGCACTTGAGCCATATGTCAAATTGACCGGAAAAATCGGGAATCGTGTGCGTGTATTTTGTTAAGAGAAATGTTGTATAGTTTAATTGATATGAATTTATTAGTGAATTAAATTTCCCCATTGACATGAATGGGAAAAGGCAAAAATTCACATAAAAGTATTTGTTCCTCGGAGACTGTAATCACTATAGTTACAAAACTGTTAGGGATATTTCTTAATTATCACTAAAATTAATTAAAATTATAATTTTATAGGTCGGCCTCATGGTGGCGCTATAACAGCCCACTTTACCTTTTGGCTTATAACTCTTGAACCGTAGGTCGTAAAATCAAAATTATTTTTTCCCTGGATTCCTTGGGTCATGACGCATCTCCCCATATAGGCCACGCCCATTTCCGCCATGATAGATTTTCCGCCATTTTGAATTTTGTCCAAAACACACTTTTTGCTTTTCCTCCTACAGATTTCGTTCAAATCTCACAGAAATCGGCACACGTGATCTCTGGACCCATCCAATTAAAACTGAGCCGCAGAATTTTGAAAGTGCGTATCGTTCGGCCGTAATCGTCTTCCGAAGTTAGTAGGAGGGGCCTATATCACAAAAATGCCATAAATCATGAACGGAATGTCCAATCCATCCCAAATTTCAATCACATGTCCGGGGTGGTTCAATCAACCAAGTTCTAAAAGCAATTCCATTTTCATCCATAGGGGGCGCCGCAAATGCGAGAAATGTAACCGTTTGTCGCAAAAACATGAATTTCGGGGGTTAAATCCCCTCCGAATGACTTACGCATGATCTAAGGTGTGACTTGAAATTGTAATTGGCTGGCAATACTAGTGGGAGGGGCATATGTAAGCCACTGCGGCAACCACACTCTGCAATTTTTTTAAATTGCGAATTTTCTAGTTTATTATTGTCATGGTGTTACTGTGGCGTGAGACAAACGTGGTTTTGTATGTACATGCGCCCTGACTGGGGGATTAGTGATGGTGTCCTGTGATACTGTTCTTGGAGCAGTGTGGAATCCAAAATTAGAGACGTCGATATTTAAATGTTGCCCCGAATCCCAGTATAACTAATGTGTATGTAGTATTTTTTAGTTACGCAAATTAAGTGATTCGGACCACAGTGGTCCTTTTACATTGATTTGAACGTGGGAATGACATTTGTAGTTGACCTGTGAACCATAACTTTGTGCAGATATTTAATAGATGAGCCCTACTCACTTGGCCAATTGTTGTAAAACATTACGTATGTTATCTACCGCTGTCCTTGGGCAGCGGCAGGAAAGATCACCATGGAATGTCATGCGCGAGTGTCTGCGTGGGTGCTTGAGTCAAAACATTAATAACCAAGGAAGGATTTAAGTGAACTGTTGATCACTTATGATGTCATGTTAACTTGCAGGCAGCTTGTCGAGCGTCTATTTTCGGGGAATGTTCCCTCTATGGAGCCACATACATAATTATGTAAAAATATGTTTCATTTTAAGTGGCCTTACAAAAGTGCTGGCCCGTTAATGAGGTTGAAGCCGACTGATGTGATGGTTCATTATAAAATCAATCAAAATAAACTAAAATAAAAAACAACGCACAAAACACGGGATCAATATAAATCTGTCATATAAACCAATACAGTTACAAAATGACCAATAAAAGTGTATTTTTTGTTGTTGTAACAGGTCGTATTTGCTTTCATGTCTTTGTTCATATGCATATCACATGACCATTCATTTTGTATCCCGGGCAATCATTAAAATATGCCAGTTCTTATTATTCCATGACATGACGTTAAATATAAACTTGAAGTAGCACTAAATCGAGAAGGCATACACCTGGGGCGCAGCGCACTAGATTTTTGAACGACAACCCACCGAGTGCACCGAATAAACGAACGACAAGAGGGCACACCAGTGCGAACTGTTTACTGTACATTTTTATTTCTCAGCATTTATATGATATTTTTGCATAATATTGTATATTTGTCTGTCATTAAAATGAATTGAGTACAAAGGACTGCTACGGACCACGGTCATGTGGGTTATTTGATTATATTTCTTTAAGTATAATTATTATTTATGGTCACAATTAAACTGGGATAATAACTATAAGTTGGAAATCTATTGTGTTATATGGCATGTTACAAGTTGTGTTTCTTTTGTTCCCTGATTATGAATGAGTTGATGAAAATATGAGACTGTTGGCTACAGTACTCAAGTGAATGAATACAGACATGGCTGTGAGTGACAGGTCCCTGATTGGACCTGCCCCTCTCTTCCTATAAAAAGCTCAGTTGCACTTGGACTTGGACGACAGCATATTTCGCAGCAGAGACTCGATCCCTCTAGTCCTCCGCTCGTTTGCCTGGCTTTAGTTCTGTTTGTTTAGTTTTGTTCTTTATAAGTTAGTTGTTCTGTTCTGCCGTAAGTTATGCCTTAGATATATTTTTGGTTTTGGTTTGTTGCCCAGTTATCCAAGTTAAAGCCTTTAGCCATCCAGTTATTTAACTTAAAAGCCTCAGTTCATTCCTATATATATATAAATTGTTATTCTTATTAAGTCTGTATATTCCTAATTTCAAATGTAAAGCCCGGTTCCTACTTCCACCATGTAGGGGTGCCGGGTATTTTATTTTCCCTGATTTATTGTACTTTTGGTTAGTTAGGTTAGTTAGGGATTTAGAATTGTATTTTTGTTTAACTCTGTTAGGGCCTTAGTTAGGGGTAAACTTTTGATTTCCAGTTAGAGCCGTTTTCTTAGAATAGAACCTGCACCTGGAAGTAAACTTTGTCTCTGCTAACGGGAAAAAAAGAGCTACAACAATAAACTAAAGTTCAAACCTGTCTCCTCCTGAATTATGTGCCTAGAGTCTAGACGAAGGTGCATAACAAGGACTTTCTTGGGTTTAGAATCCTCTTAGCAGACCTTGTGTTGAACTGTACTTTCCTGTGCTTTTTTTGCAAGCTGCTAATAAAGTATTCAATCAATCAATGCAGTAACCATGTTTTCTCCTAGAGTGAATTTTTCTGGATAAAAAAAAATAGTTTTGGAGAGGCACATACAGACAGAAGGAAGACAGGTATCCCCCTGTCACCATCAACATGTCTCCTGTGCCACAAGAGGAGACAATACACTGGACCATGTTTACACAAACATTGCCAAGGCTTACAAAGCCATTCCCCTCCCCCATCTGGGTCAATCAGACCACATTTCACTGTTCCTCCTCCCCTAATATTTACCTCTATACCTCTACCTTACTGTGGATAAAACCCACAGTAAGGTCAGTAAAAATATGGCCAGAGGGAGCTGAATCCTCACTCCAGCAGCAGTTCCAGCAAACTTATTGGAGTATATTTTCTACCCAGGCCTTGCAGGACTCCCTCACGGACATTGATCTATACACTGGCTCTGTTTTGGATTCACCCCCATCATCACCAAGTGCCTCGAGAGGCTCGTACTGGCTCACCTGAAAACCTGCCTGCCCCGACCCTGGACCCTCATCAGTATGCCTACTGTCACGACAGGTCAACTGAGGATGCCATCTCCACTGCAATACACACTGCCCTGACTCACCTGGAACTCACCAACACCTATGTTACGTAAGGATGCTGTTCATCGATTTCAGCTCCGCATTCAACACCATCATCCCCTCTAAACTGGTCACCAAACGTCATCACCTTGGCATCAGCAAGGTGATGGGGTCTGTTGGACTTTCTGACCAACAGACCCCAGTCTGTTAGGTTGGATAATCACACCTCCTCCACCCTGACACTGAACTCTCTCCTCTACTCCCTCTTCACCTTTGACTGCGTTCCGGTGCATGGCTCCAACAGCATTATCAAGTACGCTGATGACACCACGGTGGTAGGCCTGATTAGGAACAACGAGTCGGCCTACAGGGAGGAGGTCCAACACCTGGCGCCGTGGTGCGCTGACAATAATCTGGCTCTCAACACCACGAAGACCAAGGAGCTAATTGTGGACTATAGGAGAACTAACTGTGACCACACCCCGATCCACATCAACGGGGCGGTGGTGGAGCGGGTGTCCAGTTTCAAGTTCCTGGGTGTTCACCTCTCTGAGGACCTATCATGGGCTCTCAACTGCTCCACCCTGTTCAAGAAGGCGCAGCAGCGTCTATACTTCATAAGGAGACTGAGGAAGGCTCACCTTGATCCCCGGATTCTGGTGAACTTTTATCGCTGCACCGTTGAGAGCATCTTAACAAATTGCATCTCAGTGTGGTACAACAGCTGCACAGTGTCAGATCGGAAGGCCCTGCAACGGGTAGTAAAAACGGCCCAGTACATCATTGGCACCCAACTCCCGTCCATTGAGGATCTACAGCGCCAAAGATGTCTGCGTAGGGCGAGAGGCATCCTGAAAGACCCCTCTCACCCAAACCACAGACTCTTTGCCCTTCTTCCATCCGGGAGGCGCTATAGGTCTATTGGTTCGCGCACTAGTAGGCTCAGGAACAGCTTCTTTCCTGTTGCTGTCTCCCTGCTGAACTCTGCCCCTCCTCAATGACACTGAACCCCCTTCCGTCCCCCCTTCCACCTACCAATCTGAACTCTCATGCTCACACCATACATACTGTACTAGCATGTCATGGCTTATATGGCTTGTGTGAGTGGGTGTGTGTATATATATATGCATACTCCTTATCTATATTTATACTTCATTGCTTATTTTTCTATTTATATATACTACTGTACATTCAACAACAAGTGTATTTATTCCCATCACTGCATTACTGTATTGCACTCTGGCTAGACACCACTATTCATTTCATTGTCAAAGTATTTGTATACTACTGTATGTGCAGTGACAATAAATTGAATCTTATCTAACCTAATCTTCCCATGCATATAGTGCTCGTTTCCTCTCCAATATGAAACATGCAGTTAGGAGCCACATGTGAGCTGACACAGCCTACGATACGCACAGTAGGCTATAGAACAGGGGTAGGCAACCTTTGGCACACTGGCATAATTATGTGTGAGAGAGAGGATCAAAGTCAAATAAATCTAATAAATACACATTTGTATGTAAATTACATCCTGCACATAATTCTACACTCATTAAAACTCTCAGAGCTCTGTCTGGGGAGGGAGTCTCGGAGATAGTTGGGTTATTGGAGCGTCACAGGGTGAAATCTTTAAAAAGAAGGGAAAAGGTTATATTCGTGGACAATCAAAATATGTTGGATATGTTGCACACTGACTAGAAAATAAAAACATGGCACTCTGTTTCAAAAAGATTGCAGACCCCTGGTATAGAACATTGTTCTGTGTGTGTGTGTGTGTGTGTGTGTGTGTGTGTGTGTGTGTGTGTGTGTGTGTGTGTGCAGAGATGAGATTACATCATGTAATTAATGCATGTAGCAAACACTGGCGCCTTGATTTTACATGCTTAAATATACATTTTTAATATATGCATACAGTATACTTGGGGAGTACGCTTTCTATCTTCTGTCTCAGAGGCAGAATATAGAAAGGTGCACAAGGCTTTCACTGAGTCTCCCGAGGGGAGTTTCACTGTTTCACTGAGTCTTCTGAGGGGGGAAAGGTCCATAGAAGTGTTGGTTGTCGTCAAATAGGATTTCATCGCCAGGTAATTCAAAGTCTATGGCACGAAATGCAAGATTCGCTTTGGTATTTCCACTGGTACTGCACTCGACTCGCTCAAACCGGGTGCGATAGAGAGAGATGGCGTTTTTCATTAGATAAATTACATATATAATTGGAGAAATAACGTATGCCACTTGTAGCTGGGTAGTCTATGGCATGAAATGCAAGATTCGCTTTGGTATTTCCACTGGTACTGCACTCGCTTAGATGGAGAGAGAGAGAGAGAGAGAGAGAGAGAGAGAGAGAGAGAGTGAGTGTGTGTGTGTGTGTGTGTGTGTGTGTGTGTGTGTGTGTGTGTGTGTGTGTCAGATGAATTACATATTTTGTATATAATTGGTAAAGTAAGAAGTAAATGAGCTAACAGAGAGGAGAGAGACTGCTTTTCCTCTTCTATATAGCACACAAACAAACATTTAGCATAATGCCATAGAATGCAAGCTGTCAGACGCGCATGCGTCTGACATGTCCTGTTGCCTGTTTGGTCAAGTAGCTAGTATTTATTCAGGCCTACTAATTTAGAAATGTCTCACGAATGTGAAATAGCAATAATTATGGTTAATTTATGTAAATAATACACGACAGGGGTAAAACGTATGCCACTATATCATTACTCACAGGCTAGCAAATGGAATTTTTGGGGGGCCTGCATGCCAGGGGGGATTCGGGGGAATGTTAGGGAGAACATCTACTATATAATGCGCAGCATCTCTGCGTACGTGCGTACGTGTGTGCGTACGTGTGTGTACGGTTGTATAATGCACGTAACTCGAGAATCGTTTGACCCACCGACTTCACATTCGACACACGCGCTCCACACCCCCACAGGGAATGCAGTGCCAGGTATCGAGTGGGTCGGACCCACGGTTCTGCAGAACCACCACAAAAGGCTCTGGTCAGGCTCTGCCAGTGGGCCTAATGAGGCCAACTCCTTTCACCTGGGCCAGGCTCTGCCAGTGGGCCGAATTGATTGCCAAGTACACTTTTCAGTTGGCAGTCTTCACACACAGGCACACAGGCACATACACAGATCTCATGTGGGACACCGGCTGACAGGTAAAACGGGTGCCCTGACAACGTATATCATTAGGTTCCCAAGTTGCATCGTTCCCAAGTAGGCCGGTGGCCGACTGAGACGGGCATGTACAGGTCTAGCCCGACAGGCACAGGTATTTTTGTTTAAAGAAAGTTACATAATGCTACTTTAATTTTACATTTCTCATAGCCTATTAGCATGTGTACATTAATTTACCATGCACCCACCACATCTATAGTGTACAACTATCTATAATAAATATATAAATGCACCACGTCTCTGGACGTGTGTATTAGTCCGGCAGCCGAGGTGGACGGGTGGGAAATTCGGTATATAGTCTTTTTTATTGGCCTAAAATATTGTCTATATACATTCATGATTCCACTTGCTGACCGGCTGTCACTATTGGGCAATCTTTTTATAGGGGTTTCTCGTGACCCTACCATTAACATCCTATGGCAGGCAAAAATATCAAAAATGTCAAACTTTCGTTTTGCTTTAAGTAGCATGTGACATGTCAAACTAGGGGGCTGTATTTTGTGCAAAACTAATGCTTGGAATGGATTCAGAATCATGAAAACCCCCTAGTTTGACATGTCACATGCTACTTAAAGCAAAAGGAAAGTTTGACATTTTTGCCTGCCATAGGATGTTAATGGTAGGGTCACTCTGACACGGGTACAACGGGTATTGTATAGCCGGGTGGGGCATGGATCTTCAACTTCCATTGTTTAAAGACTGCAACAGCCGTTGGCTTTTTTGTTATCATGTTTGATTAGTAGTGATAAATATATATAGAGCTAATGCTATTATATCTATATATTTATTAGTAGGCTTGATTAGCCGTACAGGTTATAGGAGCGCCTGTTATCGCCTGGTACTGTGTGTTGCTTCTGTCCCCTGCAGATGATGAGTGATGTGTCCCTAATGAGCTGCCACCTTGAGAGGAGGGCCTGATTGGCCCATGCTTGGATCCTATTGGCTAACCAGTCCTGTGGCACCTCGGAGGCGTGGCTACTTGGTCATAAAGCTCACTCTCTGCCTGGACTCTGACGAGGACACACTGCTATGTGTGGCCTTTCCTCCAGCCGCTACGTTATGTTATTTTCGTCATGTCTGTTCAGTTTCGTTAGTTTATGTGTTGTTTTGCCCTGCCCTATAGTTTACTCCCTTCGGGGACGGAGTGTGTTCAGTTGTAGTCTTGTATTTGTTGTTTGTTAGGGTGTTGAGTGAGACTTATTCGTCTGGCCCTCATCGCCTTTTCTTTTGTTAGTCAGATGTCTGAACTCCTGTCATGTAAGTTATTCAACTGTTCCTTCATTCAGTGCTCATTCCGTTGTACATAATCCGTCATGCACTTGATCCACTTTGTATTTATTGTAATTTATTTGCCTTTTGAGTATTAAATAAATATTCTTGTATGAACGGTGGTGTTCTTTCATATGCATGTTACGGGCAGTAAACCCCTAGACTTCAGAACAGTCTGTAACACTGACTCTGTGCTCTATAGCTGGGTACCAGTCTAGTTTTCCAAATTATGCTTTCCGTGAATAATCTCAAAAATTGTGGTCCTTTTTTACACAGAGTTTCCTCAAGCGAAGTTGCGCTGTTTGGGATTCTATTCAGCTTTGTTTGTTTCATTATGCTCGGTGCAGGAATGTCTTTTGGCTTGGCCCTTTTCATACAGCTGATTATCAGAGTGTCAGAGCTATAAGAGTCACCTGGAGAAGATAGGACCCAGAAGGAAGCACGCACATCTCCAGAAAGGCTACAGGTTCTGGACACAAATATATACGTACAATTAAAAAGAAGGGATGTCCTCACACTGTTTCTCTGCTCCCAGGAAAAAAATATTAAATACTTTTCGACCCTCACGGGTCTTCGTCAGGTATGTACCTAACATGAAACAATTTTATTAAATACAACGTTTCGACCCTTACGGGGCTTCGTCAGGTATGTTGGTCCATATGTTCCTTCGTCGGGCATGTACCTGACGAAGACCTGTAGGGGTCGAAACCTTAATTTAATTAATTTTTTCTGGGAGCAGAGAAACAGTGTGCGGACATCCCTTCCTTTTCACCTGGAGAAGAACCACAGAACAAGAGATGAAGGCGCAAGGGCTGTCATGGCAACAACTGGATCAGAGGGAAAGAACAAGGAACAAACAGAATGGAGTTTCATCAATGGTCCATGTTCCCCAGGGAATTTAAAGGCCCATGTAAGTAAATACTGAGTTGATTAGACTTGGAGGGTTGTGACCAGGGCAAAGGAAGGACAAATAAATCACTCATCCTCCTGTTCCTCCATCTCACAGAGGTATTGAGCTGTTCAGATGGAGACACGCCCTACAACTCCCCAGCTTTCTGACAGCAAACTCAAGTAAGTGATATTTTTTGAGGGGTTTTGTTAATACAAATATACATTTCACAGACATGTTCAACCAATCACGAGAGTATACCGTTTATCAGCTTTAAATGTATCGTTTCAGTTCCAAATGTATCTTCTCATTTATTTGTGCCATTACTATTTCTCTTGTTTATCCTGTATGAGTTCTCTCTCTTGTTTGGATATAATTGGTACTGTACAAACACTCAATATAGAAACAATGATTTCTATCATAATATATATAGTAATTTAACACTCATTTAAAAAAAAGAAATATCAACATTCCACATCTACCCTGAATTTGAACCTGTGTGCTGCATGTTTTAACCTATTGAACTAATAGTAAGCCCTGCTTACACAGGCCCATGGGGATATATTGAATGAATCCTGACCATCGGCTCAAAATGTGTGCCTATAGGATGTAAGACATGGCTTTGACATGGCCCTGAGTTTGACACATTCTCAATATTTCAATATGCCTAGATAAGCAGGGATACATATATAACATGCTCTATACCATATAGATTGGACAAGATTATTTATTCATTAATTTCCTTCCAAAAGAGCCAAGATCACTCGTCTTTTCTCGTGTGTTATCGATGTAATTAATATATGTGACCCCACGCGATGTACAGACTGCTTGACTAGGCATGTAAACATGACATAATTGTATTAATGTTTAAGTGTAATGATGTTATTGACCGGATTGTCCGTAGTCCTCCAGCCGTTAGCTTACATTTGCTAATATTACGCCAAGACCAACAGGCTGAAAAATTCAACAGTGCACACTGCAGTCAGGCTATATAATGACACTATTTAGCTGCACAAAAACACAGTATGGCCACCTGAACTGCATATATGACCATGCTCTGCTGCCCTGAAAATGTTTAACCTTATAATTGTGTGTTTTTAGTCTATTTTATTATTATTATTATTATCATGTATCAATTTGTAAAGTTCTGCAGTTTTTTCAGTGGGGCCTCGGCTCCACTGCAAGCATGAATTAATAAAGTCAAAGTCAAAGTCAAAGTCAAGCTAACAACATTTGCGGCATGTCCGCGGTAAATTACTTATACAAGTGAGTCGCGTTATATTTACCTAAATTACCAGCCAAAGTACATTCCAAATAAACAATTATTAGCCACGTTATGTTGTTATATCAGTTTAATTAATAAAAAACATCGCATTTCTTTGTCCCAACTTGCAAGTACATGAACCACGTGACCGGGCTGTTTTCTGCCCCCTCAATATCGCAACCCAAATATTTTATAAGATGGCTCTCCGCATCATAAGTGCATAATACTATTATATTTGATTGATTGTGCCAAAGAATCGCGTCTGGTCAAACCGGCCATGCAAACGAAAAAGTTTGGGAGCTGATAAAACACTTTCCGACTTTGTTTTACGTTTGGGTAGGCTAGAATTGCATGTGTGTGGGGGGGGGAACTCTGCAGATGTATTTATTTTCTCCAGATGGTCTAAAAATGAGTTACTTTGACCAACGTATTACCAATCTTGTACACCATTGCTCACGAAAGCAACACCCTTGATCAAGCAGCCTAGTTCACATACATGACGAAATACGACATTAGAGTTATATATTGTCATTTTTATATAGAGGGGGAAACATTATAGGCTACATGTGTTATCGATGTAATTAATATATATTTGATTGATTGTGCCAAATAATCGCCTAGTTAGCTAGCTGTCTGTGTGTTGTGTGTTTTTTTTTTCCTCCACCTCTCTTTTCTTTAAATCATAACTCGCTCATTTTTTGCGCATTTAAAAAAAATCAAAATACTATGTAAACTACGAAATTTGGGCTTTCATTTGGTATATAGATCGGTTGTGTAGGCCCTCTCTACGAAACGGTATCAAGTGAAAAGGAAATGTCGGGAAATCGGTTTATAGTGTAAAAGATTAGATATAAGTCGTTCAAATACGGCCGTTAGCACTGTGAATTCAACATCCGGTGAGGGGAGGATACGGATTGTGTATGTCAGGGGTACTCAACTGGCGGACCGCGGTCCACGACCGGACCGCGGACCACCTCTCTGCGGACCCTAGGCAAAAAAAAAGCTCAGTCAGGCCAGGCCAGCCACAGTCAATTTCAATTAAATTCAGGCAGTGTTGCTTCAGCACAACTATACATTGTGTGTCTTATGTTAATGGTGGGAAGAAGTTAATAATATAAATAACATCAGATGGTACATTTCTCATGTGAAATTGCTGCAAAGGCCCCCAAAATGTCCCCCAAGGGCCCCCAAAATTCTGGCGCGCGCTGTGCGTGCGCAGTGTGATTTGGATTTGGAGTTCCACTCCGGGCCTGCACTCTGCACCCCATTATTGGTTGGTTGGAAGGGGATCTGATTTGTATAAGCTTGGCTTGACCATACTAAACGGGCATAGAGCCCCGCTCTCCGATGGACGCCGCGCATGGGACCGGACCTCGGTCTTATTCAAAAAAATATTTGTGGACCTTCATAATTTCTAGTTGAGGACCCCTGGTGTATGTATTGTGTATGGAAATCAGCGCATACAGTGGGTGGGCTTTAGACCTGATGTAAGCCTTGCACACTAAATAGAAAAATATAGGCTACAGTCTGCAGCCTGGTGATACAAAAAATAAACTCCACACGTGAAATGCCACTGTTGAGGAGAAACCCCAGCTCAGCTGCTGTTTATAACATCGCGCAGTTATTGAATTCATGAACATTTACATGCCTCCCTGAGAGGGAGAGAGAGAGAAAAAGGAAAGTTCCACGGGTCTGGTCGCTTGCAGAAAAGTTTACAGATGAATAAGGACGGAAAGCGCAACAGCAGCAGCAGTTGAGAGAGGGAGAGAGAGGGAAAAAAAGAAATAGCCTTGCGTGCACTGCAGGCAGACTTGCAGATCAGTTCCACGTCGCTTGCAGAAAGAACTGTTCTTTTGACTGCCAAAACATTTAGAGGTTCTATCTGGTTGGAATTATTTCAAACACTTTTTATTTTGTATCACGCATCGGCAAGCATTCTCGCTTCATGGAAAGTAAATGTCGGTCGAGTCTAACCGAGCATTCAATAACATCCCACCCTCATCATGGATAATAATCATTGTATTCATATTCCTATTATCTTATCAAAATAATAAACAAATTCCAAGTTAATTAACCAGCCAAACGTATATGATTTAATTCGTTGGACATGGAATGCAGGCTTGAACAATGCCGTCTCCAGCTGTCGGAGGTGTGAAGATCATTAGACGAGTGGGGGAGAAAGGGGGACGGCGGTCGATTGTGCCGATATAGTCAGACTGAGTAGGAGATATATGCCTAAAATCATATTTACAAAACGTTTCAAATGGGAAAAAACAGAGATGATTTCAATCGAATATTTAGACAAAGTTATGCAAGGGGAACTTTCTCTGGACTCCATGGGCTAAGAAAATAAACGTTGAAATCTCAAATTCGGTCAGAACGGCTTCCTAGTGTTAAAAGAAAATACTCATGCAGATACACAGTAGCCTTGCCGAGCCATGAAGCCCATAGGGAAGGAGCCTATCTCCTGTTTCTGTAGCGTGAGGCAGCTTGATGTACAAGTACACCCCCTGGACATGACGCTAGTGTGATACACAGTGTGCGTGTGTATTTCCATTCCTTTCACTGGTATAAATCTATGAAAGCTAGTCCAAAATTCTTCACATGCTCTTCATTCTTTCTTCCTTTTGTCAGTTTTGTGTCAAGTAAACCTGCTATGTGGAGGATGTCGGTGACTATTCTGGACGGAGTGAATAGTGGTAGAAATTCTGTTATGTGTGCAGGGCCTTGCATCCGGTGGTTGTGCTTTGAATAGTATGAATAGGACATTGAAATCTATTCTCTGGGACACCGGGAGCCAATGGAGGGTGTGCGAGACAGGTGGGATACGTTCTCTCTCTCTATCTGCATGCATGGCTGGACACTGCATGTACAGTACATCAGGGGTGCCCACACTTTTGACTTGAGAGCTACTTTCAAAATGACTGGCTCAACAAGATCTACCTACCGAAAAAAGAATATTATACCATTGCTGAAAATAGTTTAAATATGGAATAGCGGTGTTACATATAAGACAAATGCACTTGGAATGGAGATATGAAATAGGTAGGTCGTTTTTTGTATTTCATCTGTAATGCTACTGATGTTTGTGCAACAGCAACACTCTGAAAACTAAATATTGCATTGTGGGTTTGAGCGGACAGGCCCTTTTTTGAGTGGTGCAACCACTCCCTTACGGAGCTATGTGTGTGGCTGGCTGGGTGGGTGCGTCTGAGCACGAAAAC
Organism: Protomyctophum parallelum; assembly: GCF_964188405.1. Lineage (NCBI taxonomy): Eukaryota > Metazoa > Chordata > Actinopteri > Myctophiformes > Myctophidae > Protomyctophum > Protomyctophum parallelum. The sequence continues at coordinate 38,801,419 of NC_139711.1, read as the reverse complement.
AGCATGGTTGTTTTTCACCAACTGTGCGCAACCTAACACACACACGCACATATTAACTGTATATATGGTGATTTCAGGTGTGCCAGTACAGTACAGTGACAGTACAGTACAGTAGAGGGTACAGTAGAGGGACCCCCACACGGTAACTGTCATTTCTCAACCGTTTCGGACGCGGGGCGGCTCGCCGGAATCGGGCTGGCACCCTGGGTGCGTTCCTGTGGGTCTGAACCTGCTTGTCAGACTACAATTGCAGTATTGCTCTCGGACATTTGTTCTCATTATGTATGTAAATTGAACTAACTGCATGTGCAATTGGGCATGATCCACATCCACAAACAAATAACACCCAATAATTCAAGTTCTACTTGAACTGAACCCAATGTATGAGAATATGCAAATTACCCAATCAACCGCAAAGCCACAACAGAGAACCTATGATTATAACTTGATTGTTTGGCATTGTTGTTAAACCTTTGTTTCTTTGTTTTCGAAGGTTTTCAACCTGATAAAGACCAGCCAATCACCAAATGAAGCCAACACCGAATTGAAAAGTTGGAAAATAAAATTGGAATGGATCGAGTTGGAAATTAAGAGCTGTGTCCTTTCTGTCCTTTGGAGTGGAATTCCATCACCTCCATTTGTTTACAAAGATGACAATAATGTACCATAGAATCAAAATCTGACAACACATGGGCCTGTTTGAATTACTGTTTGAAATACTAATACTAATTCATGCACGACTGTCATGGAGTCCTTGAAGTTTGTCTGATACTGGCAGTGCTACACTGGCAGGCTGGTGTTTGTCTCTGCTCCGATAGTCTACTCCAGTGGTAGCAGGCAACCTTTGGCACCGGTGCCAACATTGGCACAAAGGAGGGTGATCACTGGCACACTGGCGTGTGAGAGAGGATTTTTGGTCCCTTCACATTTGTACATAAATTACATCCTGCATGTAGAATTATTTCTACACTGATTAAAACTCTGAACTCTGACTGGGGAGGGAGTCTGGGAGATAGGTTATTGATAGGGTTATTGCTCCGATAGTCTAATGATCACTATAACAATATGGGGAAAAATAAAAATAAGGGAAAAGGTTATATTGATATGGTGACATTAAAATGAATGTTGACATGGCACACTGAGTGTCACTGACTATCTAGAAAATAAAAACATGGCTAATCACTGACTCAGCTTAGCATGACACTTTCACCATAGAAAGGCATCATTGAGGCACATTCCTGTGTAGTATCGCCACCTAGTGGTGACTGAGTGTCAACTATACTCGAGTTCACCGGTTACCAAACACAGGGTCTGGACCCATGTGTGGGCCGCGGACACATTTTTATGGGTCACTTTATTTTTTTGTTTCATCTGACTGTCAGAGCAGCAGACACACAATAACCTATTATACTCCTATCTCTCACAGGACTAATCGAGTCAACATGGAAATGACCTGTCATTTGGTGATGTGACATTTACCTTAATCTCTCTGAACACCATGGCACCTCAGTCACAATGCTGCCACCACCACCAGATCATAGCCACCCTAGTGCCTGCAGAGAGAAACACTGAGTATCAATGCCAGGCTCTATAATGCACAGACGCCATTTGGGAAAGAACTTGCAGCCCTTCCAAATTTCCAAGGTGTTACGGTCCACGGATGATACTAATGAAGGCAGCTGTTCCATTCTGGTCAAACAGAGTCAGGGTGCTCACTGGAAACACTCTGTTACAACTGTCATGGTGTCGTTGAGTGGGTTACAAATGGCACGGGTGCTCCATTTGTACACTCAGAGTTATGGGGTCCTTGAGATTAAAACGTTTGAGAACCACTGTGCAGTGTACACTAAATGGAACAGAGCCTTAATCAGTATCATCAGTACTTGTGAAACTTGAGAGAACTTGACAGAGAATGTCTACATTTACAGTAAAGCAGTACTTCTTGCACCACTGCTTCATGTTGGTGGAGAAGGACAGATGGGGCTGGGGGGAGGTTGTTAAGGCGTCACACACATTGGTTTAATGTGTGTGTGTGTGTGTGTGTGTGTGTGTGTGTGTGTGTGTGTGTGTGTGTGTGTGTGTGTGTGTGGTGTGTGTGTGTGGGCTGAGTCATGGGCAGAGTCAGCAGTACAGAAGGTCAACAACATAATGTGTGTGTGGGTGAGTTTGTTTGATTTCCCAGACTGTTCTTTGTTTTCCACACAGGTGTGCGCCTGAGGGCAATACAATGGGGTCGATCGATTCAGACCCCGTGCATCCATTTCAAGGATTGAAATGATTCATGATCAGGGGCCATGGAGGTCAGGTTGGTACTGCGTGAAAACAATGCATGCACAGAATTGCTTGCCGAATTGTACTTTCAAGGCGGGCTAATCGATCAGATGTGACATTTTTCAGAGGTTGATAATTAATTTGCCGTTTATGAAAGTGCTGTCATTGCAAACTGTGCTCTCACGCTGTGACTCACATTGACAATAGCACACTGCTACAACATGACTTCTTCTATAGGCAAAGATGCAGAGCAGATTTAATTTTGCTACCAACACCACAGTAGAAATGGAATGGAATGGAATTGAAGAACCTCATCCAGCTTTCTCTAAATGTGTAATCTCTCTCGCTCCATATAGTAGCCTACTGTAGAGTAGGGTGACCATATTCTGAATTCCCAAAGAGGACAAATGTGCGCGTGCATGTGTCGTGCATATGCGCGTGCGTGCATGTGTTGTGTGTGCGTGAAAACAAAATGTGGGTCGTGGTCCTGTTTGAATTAAATTCAATGTCAAAATAATCTATAGTTATGTATTTATTTATAGCAGTGGCTCTCAAAGGGGTGACCCTCAGGGTTCCTTGAGTCCAAAATACATCTCATCTTTCCTGAAATGGGACTCGGAACCCTACCACACCCGGTCAAGTAATTTCCTCAAATTCAAGGTACCAAAAGTTAACTCTGAACTAGGTAAATAAATCTGCCTTTAGCTTCTGTGGCCCGAATACATGGAACGAGCTACAAAAGACATTCAAATTGACCACATTGGTCATCGTTTTAAAATTGCATCGTTTTAAAACCTTGGAGAGCATACAGTTTTAGCTTGTTTTAGTTTTAGCTTTTTATTTGTAAACCTATATGTAATTCACATACATGTATACCTTTTGTTTTTCTTTACCTGAGTATACATCTTCTGATGTATAATTCGAGAATAAATAAAACTTGAATGAATGTATGAATGGAACCAAATGGACCCTTACAGGTCTGTCACTCTTGTAACCCTTTTATAACTCTAAACTGTACAAATGGAATCAAATGGGTCCATTTAGCTTTATTTGTACACTCTCAGAATCTAGTCTAGAGTCTAGACCAACAGAGGAATGCGCTCAGGTTACATCTTGAAACATTAATTGGCTTAGTCTACCCTAGACGGTCTAGAGTCTAGACCATCTAGGGTAGACTAGGCCAATTAATTTTTCATTAAGAATGTGTTGTGGGACAAGATGTAACCTGAGCGCCTTCCTCTGTTGGTTCACGGAATGACACTTTGGAGAAGGTAGTGGTCCTTATAGTGAAATACAAAAATACAAAAATTAAATTAAATAAATACATGGGAAAAAAATAGCCGAACGGCCGCATTTTACAATCCTATCAGTCAAACGGCCTAGTTTTACAATTCTATCAGTCGAACGGCCTAGTTTTACAATTCTATCAGTCGAACGGCCACGTTTTACAATTCTATCAATTAAACTAGTTTTACAATTCTAGTACTTTCCTGCAGTATCAATGGCACAGACCAACCTCATTCTCCTGGCTGCCATCTTCTCACACAGCCATGGATGTTTAGTACCGCACATAGCATTCTGGTGTACTGCAGAGGTCAGGGATTTAGGGCAGGCTCTAGGGTCCAGCATTCACAGCATGTCACAGAAGAATGGACTCAGGGCTGAGAGAAGAAGCTGAGCTTGGGGGTCTGGGGTCGTCACCCTGGCTGGTGTACCTGTGGAGCAGGTTGAGAGACACCGTAAGCTTTGAGTAGTACGGTAAGTAAGTACGGTAGAAAGAAAGAAAGTGAGCTGACCAAGAGCCATATACTGTACACTCACTGTACCCTGTACATCACAATTAGCAACAGCAGACAAACATACACAGCCTGTATATGTATAATGCATCCTTCCGGTTACAACTTATACAGCCTAGTAGTATACAGAGCCTATTATATCCTGTCACAACCAGTATACTGTACGTAGGTTACATAGATTATGTTAGTTTTATATCAGATAAATACTACATTTTAGGAAGGAAGCTTTGAGGACTTTTTTAATACTGTTTTTATTATGCATTTGGTATATGACATAACGCACGCACCCACACACACACGCGCTCGCGCGTTAATGCTAATAGCATGACTCGCCTGCAGAATAAAAACAATGACCAATGAGCAGTTTGTTATGAAGATGAATTCACTCATTTCACTTCAAACAAGTCACACAATTGTTACTGACCAGTCACTTCCTAAAACCCAGACTACTCCACTCAACTTCCATGAGGTGTAAAGTTATATTCTAAGTTGTTAATGTCACTCTTTTTACTACCAAAGTTCCAAACCTGAGAGCTCAGCTCACGTCTGTCTGTTTGCAGCAGGTGTGTGTGGAGGGGGCCAGAGTGTAGAGAGAGTAGCGCCACGCTTTGATCTCGCCGCAAAACGGAGAAACGCGCCTGGAACTATCCCATTGAGATAGAATGAGCACTTCCGCATTCCGTTGTTAAAATGGGAGTCAACGCTAGTTTCGCCACTCTCGCTTGCTATTACTCTGGAGGGGGCATGGCTACCGGAGGATTTTAAAGAGCGCGCTTGAAACCTGCATGCTCACTAAGGGAGTGTCTACCAATTATTCACTGTGTCTACTTTCTAGGCGTAGGCGGGCAGTGGTTTTCAACCCTTCTCATGTCAGGGTCCATTAAAAAGTTACATGTTTTATTTTTTTATTTTTATATAGGGCCTATATGTTTTAGCAAGTTTGACAAGTTAAAAAAAATGGACATAAAAAATTTCCCCATTTTCTCTCTTTCCCCATCCTTAATCCCCCACAGTTATCGTTGTCATAATGTATTTAAAAGGTTACATGCTTGATACCTATGTTTGACTTCATGATACATTGGTTAAAATATTTAATTCTTCTTATTACTAATTATTAAAAACTATTATATTATAAATATGAACTGTTATTTTACTGTACATATTTTGATTTTTGATTATACACGGGACCGCAACGGAAACAAGCCATATATTATGCAAGCCTGCATGAATATTAGTGCGGTTACAAACAGATTCCAACGTTATAGCAAATAAGTCTCACTTTGACTATATAGCCAGGCTATTACTCATCTGCGAAGAGAAAAGCACTTTGACTGGTGTCTGGGCTCTGATTGGTCACCTACAACTCATGGGGTGAGCGAAATGTAATTCAGACTGAGGAGTGCCAGAGCAGCCAGACCAATCTCCCCATGGATTTTTGAGGGGTGCTAGCCCCTCCTATACACAGGTTTAATGTTTGTCTTTAGTTCCACATTTGTTTAGTAAATGCATTGACAATGAAGGGAAAATGTACGTCATAATGTGTCGTTTACGTCATCTCTTTATTGTTAATGGCGTGTAATGTTTGTGTTGGCACCGTTTGTTTTACATCACCATTACATCACCTATAATCAACATGAGTTAGACTTTAATATATTAGCACCCCTCACTTCACAGTTCACACAGGTGTGATTTCTTTATTCCTGTTGCAGATTCGTCCATATTGCAGGTTAATATATGCTTCCTTGGGTTTAACCTATAGCAGACATTGTATAGAACTGCACTCCCTGTGCTTAATTTTTTTTTAATAATATTAAACTGTTCAGTGATTCAGTGATTTGGGTGATTTGGAAAAAACCCCGGTCCGCCCTGGTAACAAGATTACTACTGTGGGGGGGACACGCGACAGGCCAACAGCACACACACCAAGGCCCGCCCCCGCTCGATCATGATTGGTGGAAGGCCCCTCTTTGTCCTGGTTGGATGAAGGCTGGGCCATCTAGCCAAAAACAAAACCTGAGGTTTTTTGACCCAGGGGTTAACTGGGGACAGGGAGGAACTCCTTATATGGTCAGCACACTCTATAGTAGGGAGGATTATCACAACAATACAAAAAAGAAGTGATATTTGAATTAAGGGAAATCACTGAATATACCTTTAATTAATTAATCAATCAATCAAATTCATATTCAATATTTTCAATATTTAATATTATCATGGAGGGGAACTAGAAATGAGCACTTTGTGAGGCGCATACCTCTGCCAGGCTGTGTTGTTTACCCAGGACTTTGTAGCCATGGGTTGCTGTGATCACATTTCATGTAGCCTTTTCCATATACAGTCATACAACTTACAACTTAGGCATTTACATGTAGCAGACACTCTTAATCCAGAGCGATTTACAGTAAGCAAGAACAAAACATAGTAATACATAAAATGTATGACTCTGATGAAGACCGCAAGGTCGAAACGTTAGTCGTTTTTGTATACTGAGCACCTAAATAAAAGGCTCTAAATGTCCGTGCTGCTCCAGTCTCTTCTCCTTATGCAACTTTGATGTCCCTGCACCTGTGAAGCACCGGATCAGCCGTTTCAGGCTTGAGGCGCGTTGGTAGACTCCCTTTCTACATAAAAATAGTCTTCAAGAATCATAGGTAAGCTAAGAACCTACACATTCATAGAGCTCCTATGCCCTCCTGTGTTGGTGACTGGTGAGTCACGCCGGCATTAAACATTGGAGTGGTCCATGTAGCCATGCCTACTCAACCTACTAGTATACGTACGTTAAAGTAATTGTGTATAAATATAAATGCAAAAGGATAGGTGAGGTAGCATAAGAGTAGAGGGTTTATTCCATCATATGTAAGGTATGCAACATATGCTTTATTTGAAAAATATGCTTGATTACAGCCTAGAGGTCGCTGTTACAAAAAGGACAGACAATTTCAAACACAGCAATAGATTACTAGGTTTGTTTATAATTACAAATGTGTAAAAGAGAAACTTGTTCTGCGGCTCTGCCACAATGACACACACTGGAGGACATAGGAGCGATCTATCATGGCTGTGTATATGGAATATATGAAATGTAAACTATGTCATATGATATTACACAATACCACTGATAATATTAATACTAATATCACTGCCAACAGTGAATGCTATTGGCGGATAGGAGTAGCAAGGAGCGGTCTCAGCATTAATTACATGTATGAATTTGCCCCCTCAAATAAAGTGTAACCAATACTTAACAACCTCAACCTCTAACATTATGTATTGTCATATTTATGCATCTTGTCGTACAAATCTGCCCTAGCTGTTGTTGTGAGGCTGTGAGCAGCATTGTTTTCAATGACCATACTTTATATCTAAAATAAATCTAGGTCTTGGGAGAAATGCATTTTCACTCTGTGTATGTAGAGTTGGGACAACAATAAAGATGACCGGAACCCGAGTGTGATGTCTGAAATACACACCAAAGTACGTGGAAGTATTTGCAGACGTAGCAAAACAAGAATAATCTCATTTTATTCTGCCTACTCTTCTCTTGGCTTGTCACCTTCTGGCAATGTGCACAGAGCTCATGGTCTTTTCATGAGTGAAATAAGTAGAAAATCAAAACATTAGAATTAGAAGAAACAGAGATTCCAACAATATAACAACATTCTATAATGTTAGTGTGGTTATAATATAAAAAGAAACAGAGATTCCAACAAATATAACAACATTGATCTAATAACAAAAAGAGAAAGTAAAATAATGGATTAACCTAAGCAAAACTATTCAAACATTCTGTTCTACAAGTCTACAAATCTACAAGCTCACGGGACATTATGAGCTCATAGGTCAGATATCTTTAAAATAATTAGAAAATGTTTGAGGTTAAAATCGGGTGTGTAATTGATAGACAATAAGTCATTTCTTGGGTGAACTAGCCAGAGCATCAGAGATTAAATACTCTATGAACTATTAGGTGAGTGTAAAGTGTATAGGTAACCTAGGTGAGTGTGAAGGTAACCAGCCAAAGCATCAGAGATGAAATACTCAGGTTGAGTAATTCAGCAGAATTGCAGAAGTTCCCTTCACAGCAGGTTGGTCCATTTGAGAAGTGAGCCAAGCTATCCAGGGAAGTAAAGACAGCCAGGCGGGCAGAAGAACCACAGAAGCTTGAAGAAACACAGCCAAACGTGTTTTGAGTTGGGTTGGCCGTGGTTACCGCTACACATTGCAAATAAAAACATTGTTATATATATATAATATTAGCACTTTCTTTTAATGAAACTTGTCAAGTTGATGATGCACAACAACACCTTTATACCCAGCAAATCTGCACTTCCTCAAAGTCTTATCTCTTTCATCGTTACTATATTTAAAGATTCCACAATTCTGCAGTAATTATTATAGTGCTGTGCATTCTATATTATTTTAAGTATCAAAGTGTGTAAGTGGAACCATTAACCCATTCTGGGCGGGAACCCCTTTTGGTGTTGGCATTATGTTATGCTTTAGCTATAGAAAAATAGCAGATCTTGTAGGTCTGCTATTTTTGAAAAATCGAAGAACCACTGACATAGAAACATATCTTTTTCAGAAAACTGTCAGGATGTACATTTTTAGAATCTGATCTCAGGTCAAAATGGACTTACCAGACCAGTATAGTATAGATACATGATGAATGTAAAATCCAATAGACATGTGTAATGCATTTTTGCACTGTAGTAGCATATAGCCTACCTTTCACACATACTCATCCTGAACATATACTGTATGTTTCAATATTAGGACTCACCACTCCCATTTACACACCGATCCTGCATTCCCACACAATCTAATGTGTTTCTGCATATTCGGTCTGTCTTCGAGTCACAGGTGAAGCACTTTAGCCCGTTAACTGTCTGCTGTTGAATAGTAGTAACTGAAATGAAGCAGGAAATTAAACCATATAGTTTAACAAATATAAACTAAATATATTTGAATAATTTTGAATGAATAATTTTAAACATGATAAATGTAAGACTTAATTCCAAGTTTAGATCTGGGATTACCTGACAGTTGATGTATATTTAACTTCTGGTGTAATTAGTACACCGTTGTTTCAAAAAAATATTATTTTAAGATTGACTAAATTGCAATTACATATATATTTGTGATGGATGGATGGACATTGCTTTGTTGATTCTGAACAGTTTTAGCCAGTTGGTCTGCTTATACAATTATCTAAATCTACATGTAGCCAGAAATTGACTAAATCCTTGGACATAACATTTACCTAAAAAATTTGTAATAATTATAAGAAAGAGAGAGAGAGAGAGAGAGAGAGAGAGAGAAAGAAAGAAAGAAAGAAAGAAAGAAAGAAAGAAAGAAAGAAAGAAAGAAAGAAAGAAAGAAAGAAAGAAAGAAAGAAAGAAAGAAAGAAAGAAAGAAAGAAAGAAAGAAAGAAAGAAAGAAAGAAAGAAAAACATGACTAAATAAATGGTTTATTTGTGTCACAATTGTAGACTGAGTAAAAAATGAACATTGCTGGAAGAAATAAGTGAGGAAAAATAGAATTGATGAAAACACAAATTACATATATTCTGTAGGGCAGGCTATGAAGCTAATTAAGAATGATATGTGGTAAACATGTTAAATATATTTTACGGTATACATACCGGCCAAAGTCTCATTGTTACAGCCGTCTGTATTATTGCAACAGAGAGACGATACAATTCCATTTCCAAGCCCGAGGTTTGCTGAAATTGTCTCTTGGCCCATTCTGGAACAGGTGGTCTCTGGTACACACAACTTGAGCACATTCCTCACGCCCACAGTTGCTACAAAACGCACACGGCACACACACACACACACAATAAATAAATATATATATACATTTTTTTGAGAAATCTTATTGTGAAGCAATTTAAGCAAATAGTTAAGAGAAAGAAACGTATGAATATTACACTCTAGAGTAGCTGATAGACAGAGCTGATCAGCAGCACAGGTGACCAAGGCTGAATTGCTGCACTGAAGATCTGTGCAATCGCTGCACGTCTCACACCGAAGGGCTTCAGCTGCATCAAGGAAAATACGTACTATGCATTAATTGTATGTACAGTACATGCCAAAAACATTAACTCCATGGTGTAATTCTCAAAATGTCACTTACAGTGCAAGTTGTTGTTCGTTAAAAAAACTAAATAACAATTCAAATGTTGGACCGAGGCCTCAGAGAGTGTTACCTGCATAGAAGAAGCTCCCTGCAGCACACAGAGTCCACATCAACATCATTGTGGAGAATAGTACCGTGTAGACCAGTGACCTGTCCTTATATAATGTTTGTGTGGAAATGGGAATATCTTATGTGGTTGGAAAAAACGTATAATTGGATGCATTCCAAAATCAACTGTACATGATTCATGAATGCATTCTCATGTTTTCTTAACACTGCCAGGCGTGCCAGCTGAAGGTGGGGCAAGACATTGTTGTCCACTGTCAGCCAAATTCAGATAATCTTTCGGCCTCTTCGCCACCTTCCTCCTCCTCGTCAGTCGCAGTGATGCTAGAAATGGATGACGTTGTGAAATATCTTTCAGACAACTCCGTTGGATGTTTCATCTTCAAATGCATTGTTGATTTGTGGTAGGATGCGTTCAGAAGAATCGCCATGTAACGGCCTATAGTGCGATTTCTGTTCACTAATGTAGTGTACTGTACTGTAGTGCACTATAATAGTAATTAGGAGTCAGTTGCAAATTCTCTCCCCCCTCAGTTTAAGTTTCGCCATGTCATAGACTTCAAAAGAATGATTTAGAGCCAACAAAATGTGTTTGACCTGCTCTTATTCTATTGATAATGTAAACATGCGAATGAATAGTCGGAACCTAGTGTAAGGCTTTGCCCTATACACAGTTTATTGAGTGTGTGCACGTGTGCATGCGTGTGCGTGTGCGCGTGCGCGTGTCAGCGGTATCATACAATAGAGTGAAAATGTTGCACCCTCATTATAAACATTTGGGCGTGTGTAATCCACTTACAAATTAGTTTGATTGATCTTTATTTACTGTACCTAGTCCTTTACACAGTGGGTGGATCTGTTAAACAGTTTAATTCCTAAGCAAATTTCACATATTATTTGTTAAATATTTCTCATTATGTCGATTAGTGTATAGCAATAACTTGAGAGAAATACAGTCCAATACAGAGAGGCATCTGTGCAATAATGACATGGGTTGCCGAAATGCCACACACCTGCTAATGTCACATTCTGCCTTATTGCACTGAAAACATGGTTACTGTCTGTCTGTCTGTCACCTACTGTACCTAGTACCTACCTAGTATCTAACTAGCGTTGTGGCACTCCTGTCCTGACATTCCTGGAATGGGTGAGGTGGTGGAACTAATTTTGAGATGCAGGTGTGAATATCAGAGGATTAGTCCTTCTTCACATACAGAAGAGGACCGACAGAACATTCCCCTGCCATTAAGTAAGAAACAATAGAAGTTACAGAGATCAACTTCACGCCATAGTGCTGGTGGAGTGAAGGGAGGGTGGGAAGAAGAGCAGACAGACAAACAAAATGTACATTTTATTTGAAGTCCAGTTGAAGGCACTACTGTTCAGTACTGCCACTCAGTTTGCATAGGGTGCATTAGATGATAAAACATTAGAACTGATCAATTTCCATATATTCTGTTAAACAGCCACATACAGCCACATACATACACACATACTTTGCGCTTGTTTCAACAAAACCTTAAAATTGAAAATAAGAATTGTTTGTCATTGTATTTAAGTACGGCAATTGCAAGTCAAGAAATAAACTTTCCTTTCAACATGAATCAACAATCAGTTCTGCATTCTGGCAGAGGTCATAATATGTGAATGTGAAAGTAATTTAAGGTGCTACTCTTTTTTTACGTAACGGAATGAATGGAAAACAAAAAACATGGCTTATTTATGCTTTCCATAAAACATAAAAAAAGCTTTTGTCCAGAACAAAGACGACAGTCTCACTGATTGTCAGTGACCAAAAGTAATACAAGCCCAATTTCACCAAAAAAGAAAAGAAAAAAAAAACGTTCTGTATGGAACTGAAAAAAGATGTATAGCTCACTTCATAAATGGTGATTTACATGGAACCTGATAAATTCAAATGGAACCAATTGAAGAGTCTCGGTTTTTAGGAGCATTTCATGGTTTTATAAATACAAACCAGGTGCATTCATTCATCAAGAACACTATAAATTGGTTCCAACCATACAGAACCTTTTTTGGTGTTTGATGGACACCTTGAAAAAGGTGCACAAGCTTTTAAAAGTGCAGCATAAGACAATATAAAAACATGTTCCAGAACAGTTATTGCTACATTTCATGTCCCTCATCCTAAGTAGAAGCGTATACATACAGCATGCATGTACACTCTCAGAAAAAGAAAAAGCTTTTCTCCATGGAACTGAAAAAGGTTCTAAAAAGCCTGCATCAGGATTCTTTATACAGACTCCATGATTCTCAAACATTTATATGGTTTCATATAGAATCGTTTAGGAGACATATTGAACCTCGTTAGGTTTATAAAGAAAGGGAAAAACAAAAACAAATGTTATTGGACAAAATGGTAATAGGCTACAGGAAGAAAAACAATATGATTCCTGAAGAAGATCCAACCGGATCAAAACATTGAATCAATAAACCAGTGGAGCTGAGTATAATTTACCAGTGTTGTCAACTTGTCACTGTTGTGGACTCTATTTTTCAACCATAGAACCTTTGTCAATTTCAAACAGTCTTTTTTCTTTCTCCAAGAGTGTTGGACCATCTATAATCCCTATGAGTCCAATTCTTCATACACAAAGAAGCATAACCACAGCACTACAGGCAGGTTTTCTTAACGTAAGATATGCCCTAATTACAGCTTCATCCTCCTGTAGCAACACCATGTACATAAACTACACTGTAAACACTTCATTTATAGTTGGTCGTACGTCGGTGTCGCATGCCGAACGCAGCCGGTCTACAAAGCTCGTAGGTTGGTTTATTTTCGGCACACAAAAAACGGCGCTCATGTTCATTTTTGATAATAAATACACATGTGGCAGTGTCTCAGCACTGTTCAAACAATGTCACGATAATCTCAATGAATTCACAGGATGTCTGGTTAAGGCAGACTCACTCACACATAATTTACTGGAACATTGATTAAGCCCAAGTATTTAAAGCACATTCAGTGGGTTGCTTCCGCTGAGTGTGCGACCTGATCTGTGACTTAGCTTAATTCAGCCATTAGCTACACACATACACCTGTCGTCTGATCTGAGTTAAGTCCGTAGGGGTCGCGGCTCCCACACCGGGACGGGGATTGGGGGAGGCTTGCGCACTCAGGGAGAGGCGATATAATCAAAAAAAACGACGCGCCCCCTGGGACAACCCAGGGACACGGCTGTTGTGTTGCGTGGACAGCGACAGCCACGGCCACCAGGAGCACCGACTGGCCCCGAGTACCCACCCTTAATCACCCCCTCGGCGGGCATTAAGTCGGTGGGGTCCTGCGGTCCGAGAACAATACCCATGGAGCACAGAAAAGCAACGCGCGGCGCCTACCGACTCACCAACGACCTCAGATCAGACGAGAGGCCCCGCTGAATTTAAGCATACCGTATTACTAAGTGGAGGAAAAGAAACTAAACAAGGATTCCACAGCCATTTTTTCTGTTGTTACAGATTATGAAAGTGCACAGTGTAACTTGACATATTTCCTTGATTTGAGTGATTTCATGTCTGCTTACATGTGGCACATTCCATCGGCCCTGTGCCTGTCAGAATGTACATCCTAGACTCCGTTCTGTATGTTCAGAGCAGTGCCCTACAATGAATGTTCCCTCAGCCAGTGGTTCACACGTCACACTAGTCTATAATAACGTGACAAAAGTGGGTGGTCCTCAATTTCTCCCTGAGCTCTTGCTTTAGGATCTAAAAAGAGAAAAAAGATGACACAAATCAATGTCAAGTGTGCGGAAAGTTTGTAATATTGAACAAACTCTCTGTAAAGCACTTTCATGCAAACACGACTATAGAGATACTGCATGTGTACTGATTCACATTTAGGACATCATCTGTAGCAATATGAAGAGAAAAAAAAAGTGTTTTGCAAAAATCGGTTTCCTGGTGGCGCTATAACAGGACGATCTGAAGAATTTGGGGCAGATGTTCGGCTCTGGTATACAGGAAGTGTGCGTCACACAGCCAGGGACACACATGGACACACTCTAAAGCCAAATTCCAATACCCAGAATCTCGGCTACTCGCTCACTCGTACTCAGTCACTCCAGCAAGGTGGTGTTATGGTGGAATTGGTGACCTGCTGAAATATGTGACAACTGTGTAGACAATCACATAATGTAAATGTGTCCTTATGTCAATTGTTGCAGTTTGTTCATTAGCAGAGTTCAACCTAACTGTATTTAGGCCATGTATTTAAAGACTTCCATGTAATAGTTGTGTGAACAAGATGGTCACACATTTGGCAGGTCACCAATTTCACCGTCATTTGCCATGCTGGAGTGAGCGAGTGTGAGTGAGCGAGTGGCCGAGATATTGGGTATTGGAATTTGTCCAATACAGTCAGTTGGTATTTGCAATGCCAGTTGGTACCACAAGGTGGTGCACTGCTTCCTTTTTGGTTGCTCTTCAGAGTGTGCACAAGATACCAACTTCCATTTTCTCTCTTGTATTATGTTGGCACACACGGACTGCTGTACGGTCCGTTCCATTTCTGCTTTAATATGTTAGTGCCGTAAGTCTAGCTTCATTGTGGTAGATGTTCATGTTATTTGGCAGCTTATTGACAGTTATCCGTGGCCTGTGTCAATTACCTGGACATCTGCTGGACCTATGCTACTAGCCCTCTACCCCAATACCAACACATCACAATATGGACAGATGGACCTATGCTACTAGCCCTCTACCCTAATACCAACACATCACAATATGGACAGATGGACCTATGCTACTAGCCCTCTACCCCAATACCAAGTTACCAACACATCACAATGTGGACAGATGGAGGACAGGGTGCGAAACATACTCTCTGCCACGCCTTCGGCCTGGCGAAGACAATAGAACCTTCGGCGCTGATCAGTCCAGTGGTTTGTGAGAATGTGTGTGAATGCAGGCAAGTGCACACATAGACATCAATGGTGGCTTGAGCCTGCACATCCCTGTGTGTCTGGAGACAAGTCCGGACACACACATTCACACAGACAAACACACACAGACCAACCCTCTCCTGCAGAACCAGCACATAAAAAAACTAGCTATGAGATAAAGGTTGACATTGATTGGCTAAAAAAAGGCAACTGCAGATCATTTACCTGTTTGGTTTGCGCTGTCCAGCAGATGGGGCCAGAGACTCTTTTCCTCTCTGGAGGGAGTCTGTAGTCCTCTCCTTGTTTTGCTCCTGTTTAACAACAAGTACATTATCAGTATTGATGGACACATAATATATCCAAAACCTGCACATTTTCTCACATGGTACTGTTTTAATTGCTCTGACCAATGGATGGCCCCAAGTGATCCGAAACAACCAGGTAAGAAAGTTCAGAGCTATTGATGTTTTTGCAACCCAGGCCAGCACATGACCACTTTCAACATGGTGTTCCATTTTAGTCATTATAGGTGACCAAACATTTAAAACATTACATTACATTACTAAAAAACTCTGGTGCACAGCATGTATTGTGAGACAAGAAAGAGGTGCTGGCAACAGCAAGAACGTAATCAGACACAAGATAAGGCACTGTGGTAGAAACCTCATAGTAGCCTCATACTCAAAGAATGTCGTGTTTACAAAGATATTTATTGCAAGCAATGTGTTTTTCTCAGTGCTGTTGAAGCATCTTTGTTTGCCCAAAATGCGCTGGGCCTGAGCGTGCAGTTACTACCACACATTAATGTGTTGGTGCTGAGCGTGCAGTTACTACCACACATTAATGTGTTGGTGCTGAGCGTGCAGTTACTACCACACATTAATGTGTTGGTCCTGAGCGTGCAGTTACTACCACACATTAATGTGTTGGGCCTGAGCATGCAGTTACTACCACACATTAATGTGTTGGTCCTGAGCGTGCAGTTACTACCACACATTAATGTGTTGGTCCTGAGCATGCAGTTACTACCACACATTAATGTGTTGGTCCTGAGCATGCAGTTACTACCACACATTAATGTGTTGGTCCTGAGCGTGCAGTTACTACCACACATTAATGTGTTGGGCCTGAGCGTGCAGTTACTACCACACATTAATGTGTTGGTCCTGTGCGTGCAGTTACTACCACACATTAATGTGTTGGTCCTGAGCATGCAGTTACTACCACACATTAATGTGTTGGTCCTGAGTGTGCAGTTACTACCACACATTAATGTGTTGGTCCTGAGTGTGCAGTTACTACCACACATTAATGTGTTGGTCCTGAGTGTGCAGTTACTACCACACATTAATGTGTTGGTCCTGAGTGTGCAGTTACTACCACACATTAATGTGTTGGTCCTGAGTGTGCAGTTACTACCACACATTAATGTGTTGGTCCTGAGTGTGCAGTTACTACCACACATTAATGTGTTGGGCCTGAGCGTGCAGTTACTACCACACATTAATGTGTTGGTCCTGAGCGTGCAGTTACTACCACACATTAATGTGTTGGTCCTGAGTGTGCAGTTACTACCACACATTAATGTGTTGGTCCTGAGTGTGCAGTTACTACCACACATTAATGTGTTGGGCCTGAGAGTGCAGTTACTACCACACATTAATGTGTTGGGCCTGAGCGTGCAGTTACTACCACACATTAATGTGTTGGGCCTGAGCGTGCAGTTACTACCACACATTAATGTGTGTGGTGTATGTTGTCTCCTAGGTCACGTTTTTACATCAGGTTTTTACACTTTGACTGAATATAGACACCTTATTCTGTGTAGAATTAGTATTATTGTTTTTGATGCATCTTGTCTTTTATTTTGCCTGTATACTACAGTATACTACAGTGTACTTTGCCTGTATACTACAGTATACTTTGTATACTTTGCCTGTATACTACAGTATACTTTGCCTGTATACTACAGTATACTTTGTATACTTTGCCTGTATACTACAGTATACTTTGTATACTTTGCCTGTATACTACAGTATACTTTGCCTGTATACTACAGTGTACTTTGCCTGTATACTACAGTATACTTTGCCTGTATACTACAGTATACTTTGCCTGTATACTACAGTGTACTTTGCCTGTATACTACAGTATACTTTGCCTGTATACTACAGTGTACTTTGCCTGTATACTACAGTGTACTTTGCCTGTATACTACAGTGTACTTTGCCTGTATACTACAGTGTACTTTGTATACTTTGCCTGAATACTACAGTATACTACAGTGTACTTTGCCTGTATACTACAGTATACTTTGCCTGTATACTACAGTGTACTTTGCCTGTATACTACAGTATACTTTGCCTGTATACTACAGTGTACTTTGCCTGTATACTACAGTGTACTTTGTATACTTTGCCTGAATACTACAGTATACTACAGTGTACTTTGCCTGTATACTACAGTATACTTTGTATAATTTGCCTGTATACTACAGTATACTTTGTATACTTTGCCTGAATACTACAGTATACTACAGTGTACTTTGCCTGTATACTACAGTATACTTTGTATACTTTGCCTGTATACTACAGTGTACTTTGCCTGTATACTACAGTGTACTTTGTATACTTTGCCTGAATACTACAGTATACTACAGTGTACTTTGCCTGTATACTACAGTATACTTTGTATACTTTGCCTGAATACTACAGTATACTACAGTGTACTTTGCCTGTATACTACAGTATACTTTGTATAATTTGCCTGTATACTACAGTATACTTTGTATACTTTGCATGTATACTACAGTGTACTTTGCCTGTATACTACAGTGTACTTTGTATACTTTTTTTTTTTTTTTTTATATATTTTTTTTTTTGCGGCTTACGCCTTTTATTGATTTTTGAAGGGACAGACAGTAGGCTGACAGGAAACGGGAGAGAGATGGGGGGATGACATGCAGTAAAGGCCGTGTCGGGTCCGGGAGTCGAACCCGCGGCACACTGCGACTGGATTACCAGTCCGGTGCCCAGACCGTTACGCTACGGCCTGGGCCTACTTTGTATACTTTGCCTGAATACTACAGTATACTTTGTATACTTTGCCTGTATACTACAGTGTACTTTGCCTGTATACTACAGTGTACTTTGCCTGTATACTACAGTGTACTTTGCCTGTATACTACAGTGTACTTTGTATACTTTGCCTGTATACTACAGTGTACTTTGCCTGTATACTACAGTGTACTTTGTATACTTTGCCTGAATACTACAGTATACTTTGCCTGTATACTACAGTGTACTTTGCCTGTATACTACAGTGTACTTTGTATACTTTGCCTGAATACTACAGTGTACTTTGCCTGTATTGTATACTACAGTATACTTTGTATACTTTGCCTGTATACTACAGTGTACTTTGCCTGTATTGTATACTACAGTATACTTTGCCTGTATACTACAGTACTTTATAATTTTCATATTCTCATGTGCCGTAAGCTGTAACCTTAACTGCTGTGCTGACTCTGGGTGACTGATTTTCCCCCAGCGGGATTGTTTGATTGATTGAAATATTTATTAACAGTTTGCAGAATTACAGTACATTTCATTACATTACAAACTCAATACAAAGACTGTTAACTGTGAGTGGACGACCCAATTAAGCATTACACTTGTTTACAAGAGGGTCCACCATGTTCAATTCATCAAAACAATAAAGGACAATAGGGACAATAAAGGAAGGAAGGTAGGTAGGTATCTATCTATCTATCTATCTATCTATCTATCTATCTATCTATCTATCTATCTATGATAGATATATGATAGATATAAGATGTACCGGTGAGGGTTTGTTGGCAGGACAAGGTGGCGGAGGTCTATTCGGGGGTTCCGGTCGGGTTCCGGGTGTTTCCGAAGGCGAAGGATGGGGCTTGACATCCAGGCTGGGTATGGAGGGAGGTGGAGAAGGCTGCCCGCCGTGGCTTCCACTGGGTCTGGTCAGGTGGGCTGGTACTGGTACTGGGGGAGTGGGTCGGGGCTGAGGCGGTGTCAGGTGGGGTGAGGAGGACTGCTGGGTCCGAGCCCGTATCTCCCTCCGCTCCGCCGCGTAGGCAGGTATGGGAGGAGGCTTCGTGGTCGGACGCACAATGGAGTTTCTGGATCGAGGCGGACAGGAGAGGCTTGGACGAGGACTAGACTGGGTCTGCGAAGAAGAAACACAATAGTACAGAAGATCATAAACACATTTTCCATATGAGCGTTGAAGCAAAAGTGTTAAAGATGGAGTGCCATGGTTATTTCCCCCCCTAAAATATGGTATATCAGGTACTATGATTATATTAGGAGAAAGATGTATTTGTAAAGTGTACACTAAGTGTTAAAATGATGTTTTTATGTGGACACACCCACCAGTTCATTAAGTATACCTGGTTTTCACCTTAGCATCACCCGCCTGAACTTAAGCCTTGCCCACAGCTGTTGTTGTATGATAACGGAAATGTATTATTATTATTATTATTAATTAGCAGGAACCAACTGAACTTCAACATCTTTATACTGTCCAATAATTAGATAGGGACATATTATCACAGGCAGTTGCCGTCAAAATATGTAAGTAAAAAAACACTTTGTGTTTGAAATAGACACCCGTGTTTTCTAAGGTGCTGTCCAATACTTAGATAGGGAGGGGGGGTGAAATTATGACAAATTATGTCAAAAAGCACTTTGTGTTTGAAATATACACTCGTGCTTTCTAATGTGTGATTTGGGGCCGTAAAGATGAATACAAAATTGCCTGTCATGAAATTATGACAGGCAGTTATTACCGTCAAAATTAATATAAAGACAGGCTTCCTTACGAGGCGGTCCGAGTCCTGTCTCTTCAACAGGAATGTAGGGTTAGCGTGACCACTGGCGCGGTCAGCGGTCTGACCGTTAGCTTGGAGAGGTTTGGCTCCTTCGGTGGGGACTGAACACCTGAAGGTTAAAAACACACGGTTAGGTACAGTACAGTACAGTACAGTACAGTACAGTACAGTACAGTACAGTACAGTACAGTACAGTACAGTACAGTACAGTACAGTACAGTACAGTACAGTACAGTACAGTACAGTACAGTACACAGGGCAGGGGTGGGAAACTTTGAAGATGAAGAGGGACACTATATTTCCACACTCACTCCAGAGGGCCACATTGCATATTACTGTCGTAGCAAAAATAGCTGATCTACAAGCTCAAAACGCGTCGCAGTGCGACGCGTTTTGAGCTTGTAAGATCAGCTATTTCTGCTATATTTGAATCCTTAATACATTTTCTGATATTTTTTAATTGGGATCCTGAAAAGTAAGCTTTTGATTTAATTTCAAATGCATTTAGTTGAACTAAATACAAATACATTTGACACAAAAAAGACATTTCATTCAGGTGGGGCAGAGGTTTTACATACACAGGGATTGGAGGAGGAGGCGGGGCACAGGTTTTCAGTGGGCGGAGCTTGTGCCTGAAGCAGCACCACAGGCCAACAGCAGCCAGCATGACAAAAACCAGCACCGGGAGGAGCAACAGGAATGGAAGGAGATTGCCTGCTGTTGTGAAAATACAAATGAGAATGTTTCAGTGTAATCATTGTTTACTTTCAGGGCACACAAAAACGGCATTGAAGTACAGAAATATTGGGTACATAAGTGGTTCCCACTACTGGTTCTCAACACCTCTGTCACTGCTGGTTTTCCGTTCTATATTTAAAAGGATAGAGACTGAACCGGAGCGATAGCCCCGCCTTACTATTTGATTTGTATTTTAACTGTTTCTACTATTCTGTAGATTTTCTTTTATTCTTTCTTTCTTTTTTGCTTTAATAAAGCTGTTATTTGTTGTGTAAAGCATTTTTGAGTATCAAGAAAAGTGTCATTATTATTATCCCACTACCAGAATAGGGTTGACGTGGTCTCTGGTTGCTATAAGGCTGAGCTTACCATCACCCCACTTGCCTCCACACTTCCACAGACTATTCATAAGTACTCTGCCAAGGTTCTAGGCTTATTGTCCCGTCCTCAATGTCTTCACATATTGTACAGTTAATATAAAACGCATTATTCAGGCACATTTCAGCCACCTCTTTTGCCCATTTTATGCAATGTCGTCAAAAACAGCACCTGTGGTGACATCATTCTACAAGGCCACAGGTTTATTAGGTCATTTTTACCCCCCGTGGCTCTAGAGCTAGAGCCATTATGAAGGAGCCGAGGGCAACGTGACTCACTGTGGCTGATGACAGGGCCGCTGTCGACACTTCCCCCTGTTCCCCGGTGCGCACACTGAGGAGGCGCCCAGCCGGAGTCACAGTGGCAGTTGTGGTTGTTGTTGCACAGCTGCAGGGGAGAGGACAGGAGAGCATTATATTATGATGACACAGAGAGGACAGGAGAGCATTATATTATGATGACACAGAGAGGACAGGAGAGCATTATATTATGATGACACAGAGAGGACAGGAGAGCAGTATATTATGATGACACTGAGAGGACAGGAAAGCAGTATATTATGGCACTTTGCTGCTGTACCACTGCATATCAGAGTCACTGCATGGAATCTCCAAAGGACGTTTAAGCCATTTAGACCTGAAGTTTTCTGACAGTTTTCTGGAAAAACTTGCTGAAACCTTTTCATGTCAAGGACCCCCAAAATTATCTGTATTTGGCCGCGGACCCCCGTCTGAAAATATTTTGTTCCAGGGACCCCCAGAAGCACATATTTGAGTTAAAAACGTTTTCTGTGAAAGGATATATATTCAAAGATTCACACACATTTTTTCAAAAATAGCAGATCTACAAGTGTGATGGAAATGGTCAGAGTAAACAGACAAAAGTAATGCAGAGACAAACGTTCAGAGTTTAAATGCATGAGTCTAGATAGAAGTCAGACTTACAATTCAATGGAGCAGAGAAATGCAATGTGAAGTTCTGGTCTGGTTCAATGAGCAACAGGGGTGCACATGTTTTATACCTGCCCACCGCTGATTGATTGATTGAACACTTTATTGGCAGAAATGTAAACAGTACAGAGTACAGTACACGTCCAAAAGGATATCAGCTACAACCGCTCTCAAAGAGCACCTACGGGTGGCTGCAGTTCAAAACTGCCCCCTGTACTCCCCCCCCCCCACCCCCCCCCCCCTTGTCTTTCCTTTCCATACTGTACATGTTTTTTCCCCTTTTTTAACCATATATACAGTATCTTCTTTTCATAGAAGTGTATATTTGTACGTCATTAAATGTTCTGATGAATTGACAATGGAGGACCCTGATGTAAACAAGTCTTTGTGCCTTTTCTGGTTCTATTCTCAAGTAGCAGTTTTTATATTGACATTGACCTGTACTTTCATTTGAAATGTACCCATTTTGCATAGTGTGAAATAAAAATGTCAATCAATCAATCAAACTCAGGCTGCCTGATAGGACATTGTTGCATGAGGGTCTGTTGATTGATTAGGTCAGATAAAGAGCTGAAGAAACAGTCGCTATACTGTCTTAGGACAGTGCTAAGCATAGCTGAACAAACAGAGGATGAAAACCATCACGTTAGTTTAGTTCTCACTAGAGTCCAAAGTCTCAAGGTGACTTTCTCTGGGGCAAACTCACAGAATACAGCTAAATGGAGAAGCTCGTAGCGCAGCACTTGGTGCCGTGCTATGAGCATGTATATTTGCTATTTTTCATAAGCTAAAGTTTGAAATAATGGTTGAAGTGGTTAAAAGCTAAGATGTGACACAGATGCATTCCAGGTTAAAGTGAGGGCTGAGGTGCTCCAAGGTCACAATAACAACAAGACACACCAAGGCTGCCAGGATCTTCAAGCTTTTTAGTGGGCTGACAGTAACACACACACACACACACACACACACACACACACACACACACACACACACACACACACACACACACACACACACACACACACACACACACACACACACACACACACACACACACACACACACACACACACACACACACACACACACACACACACACACACACACACAAACACACACACACACACACACACACACACACACACACTCCAGAAGACTGTTGAGGGTGGAACCCCACCCTTCCTCATTTTTGCTGCCCATAAACCTACCCCATGCCCATGACACTTGGCGTTGCACTCATCCGCTCTCAGAAAAGAGGCGTTGCGACACTCTCCTCCAAAGCAGATCTGTTGAATGATGGCATATGAGCAAGAGAGAGTGAGAGAGAAAAGAGGATAACAAGTAGAGTGAGTATACTATAGTATAGTACCATAAGCAGTAAGGCTGCGTTCACACGGGCAGATGCAAAGATACCATTCATTGTCAATGGAAGCCATCGACATGAAGATACGAAGACGCATCCAACGTTTGTAGCTGCTGCAAAATCTGCAAAGCTACAAATTGAAGTTGAGCTTCCAGATGCAAAGCTACAACTGTAGCTGCAACAACACACGTCACTAGGGATGCACACATCAACGACCGTGTTAGCAACAAATATCCTGTGATCTTTGCATCTGCCTCGTGTGAACGCAGCACAAGCGCATACATGGCATGTGGTGCATCTGCATAAAGCCATGTCACAAGTCTCTCTCTTATTGGCGCGAGTCTCACCGAGTCGTCTCCACACTTGGTGCCGGTCATGACCAGGCCGGGGTCCAGGGTGTCGCCCTGCCCCCCGTCGCGGTAGACGTGCGTGCCCCTGCACAGGATCTTCCTGGTGCCCACTCGGACACTCGTGTCGATGGGAACGGCGTTGTTCTCCATGGGCTTGGAGGCGGAGCTTAAACACTGGATCTTCCCACATTTAGCATCTCTGGAGAAACAATGACAAAACAATTCTGACCGCAGGTCGCATTTACTATGAAAACCTGCATTTCCCGTCAGTTCGTCCGTCCGTCCGTCCGTCACCCCACATCTGGAGAAGATGTGGGGCTGACCTGTTCTGACATTCCATATGTTGATCTGAAAATCAAACCCTGTAAACTCAAGACATGCTCCATATATGGCCAGTACAGAATTAATTCTATAATGTTGATCTGACCAAAAGCGCCAGCACTCGCCCAGCAGTCTGCTGGCTGCCGTCACCCAGGCGGATGCGTGAACGCACGTGAAACTAAGATGATAAGAAGAAGATAAAGATGCCATGGATTCGACAGTGATGTCAGTGTTATGCTTATGCAACACAGAAGTAGAGAAACAGAATTCCTGGCCGCCTCGCGGACCAGTGGTACAGTAAATTGCAGGGGTCGGCAACCCAAGATGTTGAAAGAGCCATTTTCGACCAAAGATTTATTCAAAATCTATCTGGAGCCGCAAAAAAAAGTGTGAAGATGCGATCCATTTTTTTAAAGATTGTTTGCTCTCTTCTCTTCTACTTTCTTCAGCAGTTCTGCAACAGCACTCTCTCATTCCCAGCTGGGTGGTCAGCTGCAAATTTA
The DNA here is from genome assembly GCF_964188405.1 of Protomyctophum parallelum. Taxonomy (NCBI): domain Eukaryota; kingdom Metazoa; phylum Chordata; class Actinopteri; order Myctophiformes; family Myctophidae; genus Protomyctophum; species Protomyctophum parallelum. Next base: position 38,776,764 of record NC_139711.1, on the reverse strand, counting down.
GCATGCTTTCCCTGGAAATGTCTTTCAACGTAACTTTTTTTGTTATTTGATAGCTTCTCACTGCAGATTAAACATACAGGCAGTCGATCTGCATTGGCTGTGAAGGCAAAAGCCTCTGTCCACGAACTGTTAAATCCTCTGTTTTCGTCTGCCATCTTTCTTTTTCTCCCTGTAGAAGCCGTAGTAGCATAGCAGGCAGCAGCCTCACACACCCACCGGTTTGTTTATAATAAGACACCTGGCTGGCACGGCACAGAGTGTTGCATGCTATGACGCAAATTTGTGTTAATATTTAGGGCGCGTTCGAAAAAACCGCACCGCAGCACACTCGCCTATTGGCACCTAGAGCCGCCTGTTGCAGACCCCTGGTATATTGGGAACGTCTGTCCTAGGGTAGCCTCGGAAACGCAGACGTTTTTATTTCCAGGGGGGGAAAAAAGTCTGGGTCCGAGTCCACTTCAATTCGGCATAGAGTAGTGCAAACGTCGATCACTCTCTGCTGATTTCTGATCGCACCTTTGTTAAATTGACGCACACACGCACACCCGTACACACACACACACACACACTCCTCTCTCTCTCTCTCTCTCTCTGTCGCTCTAATGAATTAGTCTCATGTCCAGCAGCTGCGCACAGTTTCTGCCGGTGGATCCTGCCGGGAGCTGCCTATGCCATAGAAAGCATAGGTGAGTTCCAGGCTAGTCCTAGGGCAGTGGTTCTCAGCGATTTCAGGCCGTGACCCCCCAAAATAATCACATTTGAACTGGGGACCCCCCACCCTGACAAGCCATTGGAATGATAGGAGTTGAGGCATTACATTTAGTTTGACTGGGTTCCACAGATAAATATTGTGAAAATAGCGTGAGCTTGTACAGTAGATCAGCTCTTTTCACAATTTTTGCCTCATTCTCATATTATTTGACGACATGGGGAGAACATGCAAACTCCACACAATGAAGGCCAACCCCACCTCGAGTATGGGCGTTTGTCTGATTGCTTTTAAATACCGTTAAGTCTCTACACCGTTAAAAAGTCAAACCGGGAGGTAAATAAATGCTCTTCACCTTTCTTTGCAGCCTCTGTACTTCCCAAGTAGGTCTTTGCCGCAATTCCCAAAGGTGTCCCCGGCCTCGTTTACTCGCTCGAAACACAAGTCAGGGGCAGGACGGCCATCTGTGAGTATCAGGAAAGTATACACACACACACGGACACGGACACACGCACACGCACACGCACATGCACACGCACACACACACACACACACACACACACACACACACACACACACACACACACACACACACACACACACACACACACACACACACACACACACACGCACACACACACACATGCGTACACGAACGCACACACACAAGCAATTACTTTATGAACACCTGACCTGATGGAGACCAGATGGTATCCCATACTGTGCTGTACAGTTCCTACAGTATGTGGCTTCAGAGCCGCTGCAGGACACCCGCCACACAGTGGTCGAAAAAGTACTCACAATTTGCTTTAAGTAAAAGTATCAATACTGCAATATACAGTAGAAATACTCGAATTCTAAATGTACTTGAGTAAAAGTACAAAAGCATTGGCATCAAAATGTACCAAAAGTAAAAGTACTCAATATGCAGAATGTCCCGTTTCAGGTTGTCAAATGTATTAAATGTTTTTTGAAAACAGCAGATCTACGAGCTCACAATGTGTCACATGGCGACACATTGTGAGCTTGTAGATCGTTTTTTTTTTTTTTTTTTTTTTACGTTTTCAAATAGACGTAGTACAATATTTGGATCCGACGAGACGTAGTGGAGTAGAAGTAAAAGTATTGGAAATTGGAAATACTCCAGTAAAGTAAAAGAACCTCAACATGTTACTTAAGTACAGTACATGAGGTAATGTACTTCCCCCCCCCCGCATCACAATGTGATTGCTCACATAGCATGGAGCCTGGACCAGTTCCAATAACAATCCTCCATACTGTAGCATGGAGCCTGGACCAGTTCCAATAACAATCCTTCATACTGTACCTTGATTTAGTGCTACAGTGCTTAAAGAAACTTGAACCCTTTTACTTGGTTCACCGGAGTGCCTCAGGGATCTATGCCGGTGGAGTTTCTGTTTTCCGCTCTACTATACATGAAATATCTTCACTGACAATAGCCAATCTGCAAGGCGATGGCATTGTGAGCTTGTAGATCTGCTATTTTTTTAAGCAAATGTTTTATTCCGCAGAAATGGATAGATTTAACCCATTCTGACCTGAGATCAGATTCATACGAGGTTTCCACTGGACACACACTGGTCTGATGAACCCATTCTGACCCGAGATCAGATTCTAAAAATGTCAGTTGTTCTTCGATTTTTCAAAAATAGCAGACCTACAAGCTCGTAGCGCGCCACTCGGTGGCGCGCTATGAGCTTGTAGATCTGCTATTTTTAAATAGCTAAAGCACGACATGATGCCAACACCAAAATGGGTTCCCGCCCAGAATGGGTTAAGTTTTAGTTATGTGCACATATACAGTATATTAACCACTTACAGTATATATTAACCCAATTGCATGTTTAAAGAATAAATATATATCTATCTAAAAGCTCAACGTGTTAAATCACACACATATACTACATACCCCTTGTCAACTACCACTGGTTGACAAGTAGTACTGACTCAAGCTAATACGCTCATTATCTCCCTTGACCAAGCATGGATTCTGTCTTGGAAGAGTGGCAGAACTTTAGGTTCTGATCATCCGGTAGACTGGGTTCAAATCCCAGGTAGGACATGAAAGCTTTATCAGTCAATGTAGTGGCAGTGAGGGTCATCTGGCTTTGGTAATGTCATGTGACAACTGACAAGGTTCAAAACCAGGCAAATGTTATGTAAATGATGTTAATTCACAAAAAATAATTTGTTTTTTTTTAATGAACATTTAAACGTGATGAATAAATAAAAATGTCCTGGATTTAATACTTTTTAAGCAATACAATTTTAGAAATAAAGTATGTAATACATTCTATTATCTTTATCTTTCCTGCAAGGCAGTGGTTTTCAACCAGTGGTCCGGGGACCACCAGTGGTCGTTCCAGGCGTTCCAGGTGGTCCCCAGCTAAATTATGGAGAATAACCAAATGGACCCTTATTAGATATTTAACTTGTGAGAGCATAAAATGAAACCAAATGGACCCATATAAGAGTTAAATTATTGTTAACCCATTCTGAACGGGAACCCATTTTGGTGTTAGCATTACGTTATGCTTTAGCTATTTAAAAAATTTGAAAAATCGAAGAACGACTGACATTTTTTGAATCTGATCTCAGGTCAGAATGGGTTAATCAGACCAGTGTGTGTCCAGTGGAAACCTCGTATGAATCTGATCTCAGGTCAGAATGGGTTAAACATCAAAATATGAATTGGGTCTGAGAGGCTAGATCTCATCAAATGGTGGTCTGTGGCTCAAATGCCCAATACATAATTGTATTGGACCTTGATATGAAAAGGGTCGAAAACCACTGCTGTAAGCAGTCGCTTTCATTACAACCTCACATGGAGGCAAAGCTGAATCACTGGGAAACACTGGGTTAAATTCCACTCGCCTCTTCCCCAGAGCGACTGACACTGCTGATCCAGGGTCAGACACATGCCTGTATAGCAGTAGGCCATCCCTGCCGCACAGGAAATGCCATCCACCAGGTAAAAGTTAGCGGGACAAGACTCCGCCTTCCCATCGCAGTATTCTGGTAGATCACATGACCCTGACGAGCCACGACACAGCACACCTGGGCTCTTCAGCTGCATGAGATTGAAGAGAAAAGGACAGAGAGGAGCAGTTAGAATAGTTTATTTGTGAACATTTATTATATTTTCTATGTGGGACGTGATACGTTAATATAAGCATACTGGGATGTCACCATTACATTCTAACAGTAAATAATATTGAAGAACTGACCGGTAATGTTAGTCATTCTTAATGGAGTTATTCAACAGATATTTACATACAGTACAGCTGCTGAGTTAAAAAAGAGACAGAAAGAAAGAAAGAAAGAAAGAAAGAAAGAAAGAAAGAAAGAAAGAAAGAAAGAAAGAAAGAAAGAAAGAAAGAAAGAAAGAAAGAAAGAAAGAAATAAGGACATAAAACCTAATGATACCTTGCAGTTGTCACAGCAGACTCCATGAGCACATTCAGCTCCAGCTTTCAGAGTGCAGTTGTTTGCGTTACAGCAGGGACTGGTGCATTCCTATAGTAATGAAACAATAATTTCATCTAATCACAACATTGTTCATCTCTCTCTCAGCTATATACACTGTTCCGACCAAATAAACGAATAAACAAAGCTAAGTGGGCTGAAAAACGTAGATCTATGTCGTCCCATTCTGTACGTCATAAGGATCACAGTGGAGACAAGTCAGTGAATTTATTTTGTCATCTCAAAGACATACACCACATGTATCATCTTTGTGCTCACTACGCAGGCACACACACGCACACGCACACGCACACACACACACACACACACACACACACACACACACACACAAAGCCCCCATTACCTCTTCCTCTCCACAGTCACACTCCTCTCCCTCCTCCAGGTAGCCGTTGCCACAGCGTTGCCCCCCGTACATGGCTCTGGTGTTGGGCATGTTGAACAGACACTTGCCCCCTCCGGAGCTCAGGTAGCGTTTCAGCTCCCTCTGGTTACACGAGTTGAACACACGTGGAAATGGGTGGCTGCGCCACGCAGGGGAAGAAAGACATACATTATAGCATCTTACAGCATGTTCCCTAATTTTATAATTAGGGAATTTATTAATAGAGAGATTTAATTAACCATTCCTATTAGGGCTGTCAAAGTTAACGCACTATTAACTAGTTAACTCACAATCCTTTTAACGGCACTCATTTTTTTAATGCGCGATTAACGCACTGTGAAGTTTGACAGAATGGTTGAGAGACGCATGCATGTGAATGCAGGCAGTCAGTGAGCCCCGCCTCTCTCCCCCTCTCTCTCTCTCCCAGTGAGTCTACACAATTAGAAAACTTTTAAAACATGTTATTTTGATCAACATGGCCTGTTATCTCTCGTAATGGTACCATTGGCCAACATCAATACAGTTCTTTAGTTTGGGTCTGGAAGGCTAAATGTCATCAAATGGTGGTCCGTGGCTCAAATGCAGAATAAATAATGGGCCTTGATATGAAAAATCTTGAAAACCTCTGATTTAAGGTATATTTATAACGTATACAAAATATGCGATTAATTTGCGATTAATCACAGTTAACTATGGACAATCATGCGATTAATCAGATTAAATATTTTAATCGATTGACAGCCCTAATTCCTATGTGTGTGTGTGTGTGTGTGTGTGTGTGTGTGTGTGTGTTGATCTGTGCATCTCACTACGTAGGAGCTGCACACATTCAAATACAGTTTCAGCCTAGAGGCGCTTGTTGATGATGGGCACATTTTATTAATGGATTAAATAGGCCCGGGCCCTCAAGGTGTTAACGTATCGTGAAAATGTGTGCAAATCTTTGAATATTCTTTCACAGTGAACTATTTTAACTAAAACCTTTGCTTCTGGAACTAAACATTTTGAAATGGGGGTCGGCGGCCAAATACATATAATTCAGGGTTTGAGAACCACCGACATAGAAACACAGGTTTTTCAGAAACCTGTTAGGATTTAGAAGATTTGTTTTGTAGAATGGGTTAACACAGGTGCTGGACCAATATAATTAGACAGAACCACAGACATGAACAAAGGCCTCTGTACGTCGTACAAGGCAATTTATTGGCACTTGACGATGTGCCAATAAATTGCACTTAACAGAATTACAGCATGCAGCAGACCTTTTTCCGATCAATTTGTGCATGATCTCACCCAGTGGCAGCGGCCATGATGCAGCCTCCATCTTCTCCTCGGGCCTGGCAACAGCCACTGCTGTCGTGACTCATTCCAAAGTTGTGGCCCATCTCGTGGGCCATGGTTGCTGCCACGCCCACCGCAGACTCAGAGTGGTCCTGTTGGCCATATGGTTTGAGAAGATGAGTCAACATCGGAGTAGAGGAAATCTCTATTGCTTTTCTTTCTCTATTTTATTACACCATCATAACAGGAGATGCTATACTTTATTAAAGGTTTATTAAAACAAAAAGTTAAATCAGAAAGGTTAAATCACTATATTCTGATAGTAATCATTGCTATAGACTCTGTTTGTTCAGTAAGAGGAGTTTCCCTATCACAATATGGAGCTTTTTAACACTTTTTCTAATCAAAGAAAATCACTTACCCTACCCTTTAACCAAAAAGCCATTAGAATCTAAATTCCAAGTGTGATTCCTTGTTTGAGGAAGCATAAAGCCAAGCCTTGTTTCTCAAGCCAAATGTTATATTTTTCAAGCGATAGTTGCAAAGTTGCAACACAGTGAACACACAAGCTCTAGACAATGTTTAGAATATTTCCTGCCATCTGGAGAGGCCTGTTTACATTGTGGTAGACAAAATACTCCTAGTCAAATAGAACTCCACTACAAGTTGCTCAGTTACTTGCTATATAGAGAGGTATTCAAAAGTACATTTTCTTTAAAAATAATTCATCAATCAACCCGTTGCTAGTTATTGTTTTCACAATGGATTTACAGAACCTCATAACTCTCTGAAACCACCTAATGAACACAATAAAACCATTATGATTACACAAAGCCTATTAGAATTGCCAACAGCCACAGCATAGAAATGCAATCGAATGGACAAAGAGCATTGTCCAGTCAAAGAACTGCGCTAACAATAGTCTTAAAGCGTTTTATATCGATATAAGAAAGCCTCAATAATTTTAGAATCGGCCATGTTGCTAGGGCCCCGCCTGCCCTGTTTGGGTGTGCACGCACCCAATTATCTTCCGTGTTTAAGTGCCGTTTTAAAAGCCGTTTTCTCTGAAATTACGCTGCAAAACGTGGATGTTCTGGTCTAATTTCGGACTTAATTGTGCATCGCGGTTACAATATTAACGCTTCGCCTCGCCTCCTGATTTTTGGGGGAAATGGAAAGCGAAACGTTTCAGAAAAAAAAGATTGCACTGCAGGACTGAGCAGCACTAAATGTGTGAGGCAGAACGGTCCCTAGCGGCGACAGGTGAGAACTCTCAGCCTGGTCAAACTATTCAAACTTGAAGAAGTCCTCATGAAATTCAACAGCTGATGCAAAGCTGAAAATCCGTACAGTATCTCTCTGATTTTTATTGATGCAGCATCTCATTTTCGAGGGGGTCCACAGTACAGTACTCAAGTATTGTCGTATTGTCCACCACTGCAAAGCGATGCATGCACTTCCATTCCATTGCATATACAGTCAATAAAGATGGTTTCTCACCGAGTTCACTCCCCCAGACTGGTACTCAGAACACATGGCCTTGAGCGGTGCCAGCCCAATGGTGGTCCCCTCGAATGACATCCCCCTGAGAAATGAAACACACACCACAGCTGATTAGTTCCAGTTGGCGGAACGACCCGCAGGAATGTATAATCATCAGTACTAATGTCAAGAGAAGATCTACAGTATACAACTTAAACAGCTTCCATCCACCCTTCCAAAAAACTGACGCCTCTTACAACATAATTTATAGCACAAAATATGGCAGCACAATGTTGTATAACTGTTGGTAAATGTTTTACAGCTGACGGTAAATCGTTCATCATACACTGCTGCTGCTGATTGACTGTATATCGTGTGTGTGTATGTATATATATATATATATATATATATATATATATATATATATCCACACAGTGTGAGCTGGGTGACATTGAACACAATAATATCAGCATCATATGCTGATATTATTAATAGTCTGGACAGTTTATTCATTACACTAATTCAGTCAGTCCAAGTGCAGATGGCTCGGTCCGAACTATTTTTTATTCTTATTCCTTAATCTTTGACTCATTGAAATTTGGAAAGAAAAGCAACGCCAGCAAGCGTGCGTCCGTAGTAGTGTGTCATTGCAGCTTTAATTTGTAGCTTTGCAGCTTTTGCAGCAGCTACAAACGTCGTATGCATCTCTGTAACTTCATGTCGCTAAAGGCTTCCATTGACAATGGACGGTAGACTGTATCTTTGCATCTGCCCGTGTGAACGCAGCATTACAGACAGTATACTGACGTGATGAGCTGAGCGTTGTCGTTGGGCAGCGCATGGAGCTGCTTCCGCCTCCAGGCCAGGAAGGCCCCCAGGGTGCTGTAGGGGTTGGCAGACATGTTGATCCTGTCCTGGTGCGACCACACCTCCAGGCCGATCACCGCCACACGGATGCCCAGGCCCTTGTAGTACTAGACAGTAGGGACGGGTCCCATTCATCGATTAATATATTTAAAAAATATATATTATATTTTTCTTTTTTTATAAAAAGATAATCTATTGTCAACCAAACCCTGCCCATAGTAACTACATTTTAGGGGGATACCATTTATTTTGTTAGCTTAGGCCTACTGCAGGTGACTTGAATGCTATATGGTGCAATGTTGAGTTACTTGGGCTACAGGCCTACCAAAGTGTACCTGCATTAATTTATTGGTATCTGGTATCTGTTATCATTAGCCTGGTTGAGGTAACATTTATGTGGATGGATGACCAATTTTTTCTCCACAATTGATGCTGGTTTATTAAACCTTATCACCGAAAACTTGAGTATGAATAGACCGTAGCAGTGTCAGCAGATTCTCTGCAGAGCATGGAGTTGTTTATGGTTTTCCTTGAAATGCCGGATATGTCTGGTATACTTAATACTTGTATTACTTTGCCACTTGTCAATGTGCGCCGCTCTTGACTGCCGGTAAATCTAACCTTGTCCACATAGTTTGCAGCCTCTAGCAGTTTCATCTTGGTCATTTCCAGATCTCGCCCCTGCTTCTCAAACTGGGTAGGAAATATGCACACGACAGCATGCATGTGCACGCACGCACAGAGACACACACACACACACACACACACACACACACACACACACACACACACACACACACACACACACACACCTTTGTCACTTTTAGAAGCTTCAAAAGGCAGTGTGAGATGCATCAACAGAGACACAGGAAGTGAATCAGAGGCGATGATCAGACGTCTCGCACTAGGCTGGCTAATTAGACCTGAATAGAATAGCTGTGGTTGACATGATCGATGTCCTCACAAACAAAGAATCATTTCTGAACGGTGATGACAGACAAAACGTCCCTTCTTACCACATCAACACCACAACCACGCCCCTGCTTTCAAGAATTCTTAGTCATGTTTCTTAACTAAATACTACTACTAAATAGCGGAAATAGCACATCTGCCAGCTCAAGATGAAACGACGACGGTGTTGCGAGTTTGTAGATGTACACTTTTTCACTAGTTGAAATTTCTTTTTAAACATATTGAACGTGTTTGAAATATTAAACATTGTTCATATTAATATCTTGTTGACACTATGCTCTCACCTCTGCGTGGTCGGCCACCAGCAGCAGCTCCACGTACTTCATGTTTTGGCTGAGGTCCCGCCGTTCCTTTAAGCAGAGACAGACGTCGTTTACGGAAGTGCAACACAAATAAACAATGAAAACATAATGAAATAGAGGGTACGCGCAATCTTGCGCATGCATAAAGTGAGTGGCAAAGTGAGTTTAACATTGTTTAACGTTGATTACAAGTAAGACACGCAAACGCGGGAAGCGAACGCAGCTCGTAAATTGCCATAACAACAATTAGAATAAATTACGTAGTTTTTTTTCCTTTTTAGTTAGTCATTTTTTAAAGTTTTCTACTGTGTGTGCGTGTGTGTGTGTGTGTGTGTGTGTGTGTGTGTGTGTGCTACAGCTGCGCCCTCTGGTGGCGGGCGGGTGGTGTCACAGCGGGACAGACACACAGACAGACACACAGACAGACGCAAATACAATCAGAAAGGACTTTCCTGTTTGGATGTAATGTTTTTTGCCACTTTGGCGTTCCTGCATAACTTCCGGGCATTTGGGGTCCCCCAAATGTTTTCTTTTTTTTTTGCAAATGAATGGCTGGAAAATGGAAATGAAGAGTTTACATAATAGTACACATATACACCTTCCCTAATGATTATCTGGTTTCAGTGTTTATTTATGGTGTATTGTCTCTATTATTAAGGTTATTGTAGCAGTCAATTTATATTGGGGGTCGGGAGGGGGCGGGGCGGGGCGGGGGTCCCGAGACACTGCCAAAGCATCTCCGGGGGTCCCCGGCCAAAGACGTTGACTATGGAATAGCCTGCCAGAAGACCTCAGGTTAGCTCACTCTCTAACCTGTCTTTTAAAAACCCATTTTTACAGAAAGATCTTTGGGCCCCCAGAAAGTAGTTTTTCTCAGTAGGCATCCCGCATAACTTATGGGATGTCACGTCACGTGTTTGCCCATTATGGTTTCCAATCAATCAATCCCCTTAATTGCATGTTATTATTTTATTATCTTATTACCTCTAATTATTGGCTCTTGGTTTTGCATTCTCTCTTATTTGAAAGTTTTCTTTTAATTTAAAATACTTCCTACAGTAGTCAGAGATGTATGTAAGTCTAAAATAATGAATAAAGTGCAGCTAATTGCAATATTCAGTTCAGTATGTGTAACCATTGGCGTAATGGAGAAGTGGGTATTATACTCTTATTCTGCCAAATAATTCCAAAGTGGCCTGTGCTGCAAGAGAAGAGCTCCGTGGGGTAAGATTTGAGAAAAAACAATAATCATGGCAGGCCAACTTTATTATATGGGTCAGTAGTGTTTATAAAGTCACTTTACTTGTGCTGCGGCTAATGTTTGCTTCATAAATCTAACACTTAAGGGACAATGGGATGTTTGTTTTACTGAAGGAATGTACTATCATTCTGAATGACTAAACAACCAGAGAGAGTTCAGCCACTGTTGATGTGTGAACATTAGTACTTTATTGGCAATTAAAAATTAGCCAATAAAGTAATTACATTTTTAATAATAACATTTTCTTTTCAAGTTTAGCAAACAAACCAATGGGGGCCACTTCAGCCTTTTTGCAACCAGATCTTATTTTAATGATGTTTAGGACACAAGAACCACTTTCCTGGGGTTTTTAGGTGCTAAGGTGTATAATAGAGTTTTTGAAATATTTAGTCATCTTTATGACGGAAATTTGTCATGAAAATGTGGTCTCACTTCCTTCCTGGACTACACGTTGTCTCAGTAAAGCCCATCACACACCGTCTGCGACCGCCGCGCATCAAAACAGCCACCTCCATTATTTTCAATGAACCTATCGCACACCGGCTCCGTCCGCCACGTCGCTCCGCGTCGCCTGGCGCGCCGATAGAACCAGTTCTATTTTCCAGGCGGCGCCGTGCGGCAACGCGCCGCGTCGGACGGAGCCGGTGTGTGTTGGGTTTAAGACAGCCCACCTGGGGTGTCTCCCCTCCACAAGTGCACCAAAGCATTATGTTCATTGTAGGGATTCAACAATCCAGTCAAACACACAAACTTCATTGTGTTTCTGGCCATAGGGTGCAAATTTCAAATTGTGCTACTGTTATCTACTACAAATACTATGAACATTGAGTGACAGGAGTTTCTTCCAGTGGTGACATTCATTCATAGCCCTTTAACAGTTTGAAGACACATCTTCAACTCACTCGTCTGGACAGCGGCGGCGCCGTCATTCCTCGGATGAAGTTCCTCCGCCCCTCCTCCTCGGCGCCACGCTCCTCCTGGTTACCATGGTGGTGATGATGCCTGCATGTCCCGCCAGGCAGCCGGAGGCTCTCTGCCCTGAACACGGCGTGCGGCTGCATCGTATCCATGGCAACGGGAGCCAGAGGCTCTATCAGGTAGCTGACGCTGGTGTTCAGAGATATCAGCCCCCTGGGGAAACGGAAGGCATCTGGTCAATGGTTCCTTCCGCACGAAGCGGAAGGTAAAATCACTTTAATGTTTGCCAATGTATATTATATTATTATATTATATTATGGCTCTGTGTCATGAAACAATTTTAAAAAGCTTTTCATTGCAGGAAACACAGAAACAAACGTGCAACATAGTAAATTCATGCATAAAATCTAGATCAAAAGGTCATTCTAAAAGTTCATCCTATCTCTGGCCACCCACAGACTGATTGGATTGTCTGACTGAAGCATGAGCGAAACCATATGGTTAAATGGAGACGACCACGTTACAGAATGAGTTATGCATGTGTGGGTGGAATGAATGGATGGAGACACACCATGGCTCAGGTGCATTCATTTACTGCCGTTTAGAAATGATCACATTGGACAGTTGGAATGATACACAGCTCTCTGGCTTCCTCACGCATGTATACATAAGGACAGATGCACATGCACACACACACACACACACACACGTAATTGCGCAGGCACGCACAAGCAGGCACGCAAACATGCACACACAGAGTCACACAGCTGTGGAAAGCATCTGGAGGTCGAACGCCCACATGTCCCCAGTATTATACATCTCCACGATGAAAACCCCAGAGGCCTGGAGTGTGTGTCAGCATAATCTGTGTGTGTGTGTGTGTCTGTGTGTGTGTGTGTGCGCACATTGTTCCACATCTGCAAGATGAATGAAATAATACATCTTTTGTCAAATCCACTTTCTCTGGAGTAGCACAGAAAGGAAAACAAAGCACAGTGCGCTCACGCACGCCACGCACACACAAGGGGCTGTGATTTCTGTCAATGCATGTCTGTTCTTCTGTGGCCGTCCCTCGTCTGTGGCGAGGAAATCTCACTGCTGCCACTCCTCTGGACTCGGTGAGACCTCTGACCCACTAACACACTGAACTGCTTTACTGTACATGCAACACTCGTACTGTACTCAACAAGCAACCTTCTATCTATTCCAACAGTAGAAGGGCCATTTCAGACGGCCAGCGACTGACGCATCTAGTAATTAATTTTGCAATGAGGGGCGTGGCGTTTATTTTGGACGTGTTTCATGGGCACGGTCCCGTGAAATTATCACACGCGTGCTCGTTTCGTGCACACGCCCGCTGGGCGACTAGACCTGGATTGTGGCGAGCTTCTTTTTTTTTCACGCTATGCGCCCCGCGCCCCTCATGAGCAGACCTGTCGCTGATCCAGACCCAGTCATGAGCAGACCTGTCGCTGATCCAGACCCAGTCATGAGCAGACCTGTCGCTGATCCAGACCCAGTCATGAGCAGACCTGTCGCTGATCTAGACCCAGTCATGAGCAGACCTGTCGCTGATCCAGACCCAGTCATGAGCAGACCTGTCGCTGATCCAGGCCACAACGTCTGCGTCACTCGCTCCCCATATGAAAGGACCTGAAGTGTGTGTTAGTTACCTGAGTCCTGAGCATGTGCTGACAGCCACACTGGACTCCTCCATGCCTTGTACCGTCCCATGGTAGAAACACTGATCCTGGAACAGAGAGGTGCTCCTATGCTGTAACTCTATGGTAGAAGCACTGATCCTGGAACTGTCCTATACTGGACAGTTGGTCCTATACTGTAACCTGGAGAGAGGGTCTTATACTGTAATTCCAACCAACACACATGGAAGCATTACGTTTCAGCCCTGATGAAGACCTGTATAGAGCGTCGCAGTCCCGCCCCCTCGAGAGACACGGAAAAGAAATCGCCGTTCATTTTCCTCATAGGCATTTCTTAAAGTATTTCTTTAACCCATTCTGACCTGAGATCAGATTCATACGAGGTTTCCACTGGACACACACTGGTCTGACGAACCCATTCTGACCTGAGATCAGATTCTAAAAATGTCAGTCGTTCTTCGATTTAAAAAAAATAGCAGACCTACAAGCTCGTATCGCGCCACTCGGTGGCGCGATATGAGCTTGTAGATCTGCTATTTTTCAATAGCTAAAGCACGACATGATGCCAACACCAAAATGGGTGCCCGGTCAGAATGGGTTAAAGACGGTTACGCCGCGGACAAAGCCAACTCGGATCGTGACAAATCATGACAATGAACACAATATTTTGGGCCGATCAAATCATTAGAAAGAAGAAAATAAAGGCAGGAGACAACACTATTTGTTTTGTTTTTCTTCTTATAAATTATTTGATCGGCCCAAAACATTGTGTTCATTGTCATGATTTGTCACGATCCGAGTTGGCTTTGTCCGCGGCGTAACCGTCTTTAAATAAATACTTTAAGAAATGCCTATGGGAAAAATGCATTGGGATTTATTTCCTGGGCCACTCGTTGTTCTGAAAGGGGGAGGGACTGCAACGCTCTATAGGTCGAAACATGTCTGTTCAATAAGGTTTTCCTCCTTTTTAACTATTAAGTGTGCCCGGATCTCCGTTTTTTTCTATAGTAGCATTACGTTTTAGTTTAAGTGTACAATGTATTTCACATTCACCCATACATCCACACACCGGTGGCAGAGGAAACCAAGGCACCGACCTGCTCAATTCATCAGTTTGGCGTTCAGTATCTCGCTCCAGGACCCTTCGACACACAGCCAGGAGGAGCTGGGGATCAAACATGGAATCTTCCGATTCCAAGTCGATCGCCAGAGCCACTGCTGACTTCTACACGTCTAAAATATAATCGCCCGAAATTTATATTTTTGTGGTTTGTAAATATATGGTGAAAGAAAGGCTTGTGGAGAACTGTTAACGAGTTATTAAGCAATAACCATGCTTGATTTAACCAAATGAAGTCAGAACTTGTTTATTTAAGCTACAATATATTAGTTTTACATCAGTTGACTCTCTTTCTCTCTCTCTCTCTCGCAAAATTCCGACAATGGCCGAAATACAATTTGTTGTTATCCAGAGCGCTGTCTGCTTCACTGACATTGCAAATCAGTCTGTGTTAACACAATCAGTCTGTGTCCTATCTAACACAATCAGTCTGTATCTAACACAAGAGCTGACGTCTCTCAATGTTAGTGCAGGCCGGGAGACCACCTCCACTGCAGAATGTGCTAGTTAGATTACTGTATAAACAATAACATATCTATCTACCTTACAGATTTGAAAAAGTAACATTTTCTTTATTTAAATAAGACTCCAGGATGTGCCTGTGTAATGCATGTGTTTAATGAAAACAATATCTACAGTACATTCCTGTAAGTCTTACAGGAATGTAGATATTGTTTTCCTTAAACATATGCATTACATTAACCTCGTAAGAGAATAAAATAAAGCGTGTTAAAAGTGACCAATTGCTACTTATTTTACATACACTTTGAGGCTGATTTTGTCCGAATGGTGACAATTACAATTTAGGCATTTAGCAGACGCTCTTAATCCAGAGCGACTTACATTTAAGCAAGAACAAAAGCATGGGAATACATCACATAAAAGCATTTATCATGAAACATGCGTAAGCTAAGAAAGTAACAGTGGAATATCTATATAATGAAACTATACATACATATAATGAAACTATACATACACTATACATATAATACTATATATACATATAAACTATACATATTTACTACTATGCTATACATATGTACTATGGCGTGCTATGACTAAATACAATACAATTATAGTGCTGTCTACATAACATGCTATAAGTCTGTATCAAATGCTATCTAAGGCAACATAAATGCTATCTAAGGGGGTAGGGTAAGTGCTATGGGCCATGATGGAGTCTGAAAAGGTGGGTTTTCAGGCTACGGCGGAAGATTGGGAGTGATGCTGCAGTTCTGACTGCAATGGGAAGTGCATTCCACAGTTTTGGAGCCAGAAGGGAGAAGAGTTCTATATCTCTGAACATTCGGAGAGCAAAAATTATATTGGTATCATTAGAAACCCTAGGAAGTAGGAGCTGCTCTCTCTGAAAGTGCCCAATGTGCAAATAAATAACACAAAACGTGAGATCTGGCCCATTTTGTTGGAGCGGGCCACAAATAGGATTCCCTGCTCCAAGGTGTCCCACAGTCTTACCGTGTTGCTGGGAGACGAGGACCTGCGCTCCCCACTGGGGCTGTACCATATGTCCTGATATCCAGGAGCCAGGAGCTGCCTGGGAGTGAGAGAGAGACAGAGACAGAGACAGAGACAGAGACAGAGACAGAGACAAGAGACAGAGAGAGAGAGAGAGAGCATGTAGTGTTACAGTAGATATTCAGTCTGAGGCGAGGAAGCAACCAGGTGCTCAGGAGGTGTGCAGGTTAGGTATACAAAATGTAAAAATAGTAAAAAGGTGCTCCTGGGATCAATCGGGATAACACATCTATAGAACAAAGCGGAGATCCGGGATCTCGGAGACCCTAACCCACACTTAAAGGTTTAAAAGGAGGAAAACTTTATTCAACCGACATGTTTCGACTTCAGCCCTGATGAAGACCGTATAGGTCGAAACATGTCGGTTGAATTAAGTTTTCCTCCTTTTTAACCTTTAAGTGTGCCCGGATCTCCGCTTTGTTCTATAGATATTCAGTCTATTGAAATAAAATAAATCACATTTGTGTGAAGTGAGGGACGCCTGGTATTGTTTTCTTTTTAATCTTTAGAGGCGTTTTTCTCAGAATTGAGGCTCAGGTTGAGGCTGATATGAGGTGAGGGACGATGTGAAGAGCTCAATAGCCTGGCCCAGTCAGCGTGCTTTCTGGTCTAGAGGGGCGCTTAGTGCATTTCTCATGCGCTGGATAATATTGGTTCACCGATCTGAGCGCCCCTTTTTCAGGCATTCTGTTGGGACTGGCCCCACAGCACTCAATGGTGGCATGGAATAGGTAAAACGTCCATAGACTTCACTGCCACACTATATTTGTTAAACTTAAAAGTGCTCTAAAACAAACATTCAAAGTCCATAGACTTGGCTGCCATAAGACATAATTTCCAAAACCAGACGTTGGAGGGGCTGGCGCCCCTCACAATCAGACCAGACAGACAGACTACATAAATACGTATGGTGAGGTGATGCATTGATACATACAGCAGACATATATGCATTGATACATATAGCAGACATATATGCATTGATACATATAGCAGACATATATGCATTGATACATACAGCAGACATAGATAAAGGCAGTAGAGAGCTTATTTTAGACATTCCATAGCTCATAAAACATTCATGATGACAGAGCTAGTCTACACAGTAGGAAAGCTTGAGAGAATCAGACGGAAAATCTTCTCAAAGCTGAGAGGAAAAACTCAACCTAATGCTCACTGCATCGTGTATAGCTATCGTATGCTCTCTCGCCCCGGTTAACTTCAGACACAAGGACCCTTTATTGACCTTATGGCTGAGGCAGTCACAGCAGCGGGTGATCTGTCCACTGATGTGTGCAGGACTGTGTTGTTTTTGCTGACAGGGCTATTATTTCTCCCAAATACTCATATGGCAGTTTTTTTTCTCTCTCTGTCTGCCTCCGACGCTCTCCATTTTATTTTCAGATCATGAAAAAAATAGTTCTAGAGGGCTGAAGAGAAGGTTCTTCTAGCTGACACGCACGTGTGTGTGTGTGTGTGTGTGTGTGTGTGTGTGTGTGTGTGTGTGTGTGTGTGTGTGTGTGTGTGTGTGTGTGTGTGTGTGTGCATGCATGTTTTGACCCAGCGGTTTCTTGTCCGACAGTGTTGTTTGTCAACCTAACTGGGTCAATATTTACATCTCCTACAGATGCTTATTTTCCTGTCTTTCTCCTTCCAAGTCTGTCAATCCATTCTTCCTGTTTTCATTCATAAACTTGGGTCTGTTTGTCTCACAGCTGGTATTTTTCTCCCTCTGTCTCCTCTCATCCTTTCCTCCCACAAACTCCCTCTCTCTCTCTCTCTCTCTCTCTCTCTCTGATCCGTCAACCAGGAGACTTGCAGACTCAGCAGAGCACAGGGTACGTGGACGTGGGGCAGTGAACTCTACGGTCCTTGAGGAAGTTCAAGGGGGTCCCCAGCTAAATTATATAGTTTGGAACCTTATGGGTCTGTAACTCTGAGAGTGTACAAATGGAAAGGAAGGGATGTTTGGACCCTTGTGGGTCTTCGTCAGGTAGAGCAGGGACCAGAGAATCAGTGTGCGGACCATATATGTTTGACCAGCACCTGTAGAATTTCTGGAGATGTATACGTGCTTCTGTTGGATGATATGAACAAGTTTGGGAACCACAGCTCTCCAGAACATCTGGACATGCTTGGCTTCATTGCAGGGTTTGCTCAAGGCTCAACTCAACTGACACAGATAGGGCTGAACAGCATTTTAACAACATCCTAGTGTTTATTGACTAATAATATTACTTCCATGTTATTTTGAGATGCTGCAATTTGTTCTTGCAGAGAAACCGTTTGAGAAAGACAGTATACAGGATACTGTCTTTCTCAAACGGTTTCTCTGCTAGAACAAATCTCTGCAGAATGATCTCAGTTCAATATTATGCACGTGTCAGGGGAAATCATTAATCATTTCTTCGTCCAAATTGAAGAAATGTTTTCCCACCACAAATCTTTTTAGAGCCCAAAGGAAAAACAATGTGAACAAAAAGCTATACACAATTGGATAGTCCTTACTGTCCACATGGGGCAATTTGGTTAGCAACAGGAACACAACCAAAACGGTTGAGAAATGACAGTTACCGTGTGGGGGTCCCTCTACTGTACTCTGTACTGTACTGTCACTGTACTGGCACACCCGAAATCACCATATATACAGTTAATATGTGCGTGCGTGTGTGTTTCGTGTTAGGTTGCGCACAGGTGGTGAAAAACAACCATGCTGTTTTCGTGCTCAGATGCACCCAGTCAGCCAGCCAGATACCCAGCCAGCCAGCCACACACATAGCTCCGTAAATACAAATAACAGTAGATTTAATCATAACAATTAATAAAGCTATAGAAGCACTAAGAGTCCATCAGACCTTCCTTTGTTAAAGTATGCAATAACTAGGCCTACAGGCGAGGGATCATGATCTCAGATACTGTATTTGTTTGATTTGGCCCCTCTAGGTAAAGTATACCTCCTCCCTAAAGGCTGGCGTCAAAGCTCTGCATAAAGAGGTCTGCCAGAATGGCCTTGGCCTTGATAAATGTGAACAAGATCATTCAAGGTAGTGCCAATGGTCTTGTTAAACTTCTAAAAGTTCTCTCCATTTCCAAGCTTATTTTTGTTTACCATGCTGAGGTTGCCAAACCAACAAATCATTGCAAAAGTTTAAATGTATACTCAAAGATGAATAAAGCATTTTCCAGAGTGATCTGTCAACATGGAATTCTCTCAACTTTCTCCAGGAAAACTCTCTGATTGGGTGTTTTGTTTTGCAGATGGAGTGAGTGTTGGCATCAGAACTCATGTTGTCATCCAGGATGCATGGTACCCAGTGTATTGGCTTACTGTCTGGACAGCTGTTCCATTAACAGTCGGTGCTGTGACAGGGAGGCTATGGCTAAAGTCTTATTGACTTTTGAATCTCTTTTGTTTAAGGGATATTATGTTGCAGCAGGTTTGAGTCAACACACACACACACACACACACACCATATGAGGACATTGTCCAAGACAGGACCATGGCCCATCTCGTTGTCCTAAAGGAGGCTGACAATCACAGAATGATCAGCAAACTGGATTATCGCATTTTTTATTTTTTAGCCGGGCTCACGCACTTGCCCACACACTTGCCCAGAGCTCAGCGTCCTGCTCAAGGACACTTCGACACTAACTCTGGGGGAGCCCGGGATCAAACTGGGATCGTTGCGGTTGCCATCTGGCTGCTCTTCCGGCTATTCTACCCCTGAGCCACTGTCCTGTCCCCACAACTGTCCTGTCACTGCAACCTATCTCACTGTCGAATTAACTGCCCATATATATACTGTATATATCTCTCTGCCGAAGTAACTGACCATATATCAAACTCAACCACCAAACACAGTAACTGCTGTTTTCAGGGACTAGGAGACTGGGACAGGAACCATAACACAGAGCAGGACAACCGTCAGCAGCAACTGGCGTGCTTAAATCACAGTAGGAGTGCCAAGTCATTCAGGAAAGCTCCTCAATGAGAGCAAAGTTAATCTATTTATTCAATTAGTGTTGATGCATTCCCCCCCCCCCTTTTTTAATTTTCTTCTATTAATTCAATTAGTATCATGCATCATTTGACTCATCTTCATTTAGAAACACAAACTAAAAATGGCCGTATCTTTACTTAACTTAACCTTAGACTCTTTTGGATGAAGTGAACGAGAGGGAAAGAGTACAAAATGATGTGATAGATAGAGGAAATGGAGAGACGCCATTTAACCCAAATTAGATGCCCTGCCTGCAGCCTGGCCTGCAGAAACAATGCCACCCTGTTGATGTCATCAGCTACAAAGAACGTCACAGACAGAGAAAGGCCTGCTTCATCCCTCTGCAGATTACCACTGGCCTGAGTGGGGGCGATGGAGAGCTATATTAAGACAGCCCCCCTGCCTGCAGAAGACATGTACATGCATGGCAAACTGGCGCACGCACACGCGCACACACACACACACACACACACACACACACACACACACACACACACACACACACACACACACACACACACACACACACACACACACACACACACACACACACACACACACACACACACACACACACACACACACACACACACACACACACACACACACACACACACACACACACACACACAGTCTCCTGGGTGACTCATAAATTATAGTTAAGTGACATAGTGCATTGTGAGTGGGTGATGTCAGCCTAAACGGAGTAAGTCTTAATGTGCTGCCCAGAACGACCCCCTTCCTTCCACGGTCTTTACAGTTAACGTTTCTTGCATTATTACACTCCCCCATTTTCTTCTGGTTTCAGATTCTGTAATCGTTTTTTACGGCTGGATGGGTGATTGGCCCAAGCAGTCGTGGAGTTGGTCTGTTAGTCCCCTTCCCATGCTTGAGTCTTCCAGGCAAAGGATTACAGCCCCATGCCACGTGGGGCCAGACATTAAATACAGCAGTGGGTCGTGTACAAGCCGTCCCGGCACGTCAAGCCCGGCCAACTCCTGCCACTGTATGATGAAGGCACGAGTGCCACACATCACCAGCAGCAACATTTTCTTCACTGCTGCCTCTGAATCTTCAAGGTAAATGGTAGACGGTGCACCAACCTGCACGTCGGGAGAAACTAGGGGTTCAAAGTCTTGCTCAAGGACACCTCGAACTGGGAAGCTCACGGTTCCCATTTGACTGTTTTACCGGCCACTCTACCGCTGAGCAACTGCCAAGTGTCAGGCCGGCCTGGTCGATGAATGTCTGATCTTTAGAGAGCCGCCATCCCACAATCGTTACACAGGAAGGGCAATCACTGCAGAGAAAGATTCTCTTGCTCTTCCTCTCGTCATGCCCACTCTGTGGATGTCAGTCAGAAGCTGCCATGTTGAGCTACGCTGGGCTGATTTAAACCCAATTTGACCTGAGATCTGATTCTAAAAATGTTTTCTACATCCTGACAGTTTTCTGAAAAAGCTATGTTTCTATGTCAGTCGTTCTTTTTCAAAAATAGCAGACCTACAAGCTATGAGCTTGTAGATCTGCTATTTTTCAATAGCTAAAGCATATCATAATGCTAACACCAAAAGGGGTTCCCGCCCAAAATGGGTTAAAGAAGTGTATGGTCATTCTGCTAGACTGAAGGCTCTGTATTATATAACCCTCTGAGTGACACACAGTAGGGCTAACATCAATACTGTGATATGAGACCAGATATCATCTGGGATTTGCTTATCGTATTTGTAATATTGTGATACGGTAAAAGTGTTGTCTTAATCACATAAGCCTTAACAAAATAGTATCATCACAGTACAATATTATCATCACAATATCAACTTCGACATTTTGTTTAATATTTGGTATTAAATAGATCTTTTTAATGTATTGTATTTTAGATACTTAGACCATAAACTATCGCCCATCCCTAACACAGTCACAACATTACATTGCAAAAGATAAAGCCTGACCCTAAATAACTCTTGTGTGGTTTGATTAAAGTAAGTACTCTGCGATTAGTCTGAGTTTGGTTTGGATAAATCTCCTGGGTGCCACTACCTAAAAGCTAAACACGCACGCACGCACACACGCACGCACGCACGTACACACAGATCTGAATCTGTCAAGCAACAGGAAGCCTAACCACAGGTTAACTCTGACTTCCAGGGTATATAGAATCACCCAAATCCGTTAACCTGAGTGTGTCGTTCGTTGCATGCTAAGTGCTGAGAGTGCTTCTAAATCAAGATAGCTGGGCGAGAAGAAAAGAGGCCTCGATCTGGGGGTTCTGGATGAGCTCCAGGGTCCAGACGCATGCTGTGATTGAGGAGGGGACAGTATGGGGCTGCGCCGGGCCTAAATCTGGCAGAGAAGCTGAGACAAAGGTTCTAGTTCAGAGCTTAGTCAGGACCAGGCGAATAAGAACCAAGGAGGGAGGGAAGGGCTGGTGCTAATGCACTTGGTTGAGATAGAGAGTGGGGGAGAGGAGAGGAGGAGAGGGGAGGGGAGGGGATGGCGAGGGGGCTAATGCATTAGGGTCAGTGGGTCACATTCTCCCATGGTATCGGATGACATCACCAGGCATGGGAGGAGATGGGGGGTGGGGGGACACAAGTCAAGAGATCCACTCAGTAATGAAGAATGAAGGGATTTTTTATTTATTGCGTGGAGCTAACGTGCTGTTTATTATTGTGTGGGCCTCTGTGTACAGTATGTGTGTGTGTGTCGGTGGCATGTGTAACAGACAGTCCAGTAGAGACAGACAGAGGATATAGATTAAGACATAGGCAGACTCTGTGAGACTAAACATAAAACCAAAGGGAAACAAGGACGACCTAAATGCATCCTGATCTGTGCCCTGTAGCGCCGCCATCCATCATGGCCTGAGCGGACACCAGCCATGCACTTTTAACGTTTGTTTGTGTTTCTTTTGGCTTGCTTTGTGTGCACAACTGTGTCTGCGTGTGTCATTTCTCTGCATGTGGCCACGGTCTCCCACCACGCCGCCGCCCGGTGAGACTGTGTGGGGGTGATGATGTGTATTTATATTTGTGCCGTCCCATGGGAAGCACCGATGAGGCGACAGAAAGGAGAAGTGAGAAATAATGGGGTTAGGGGGTGGTTTTCCAGGAGAGGAGGATTATGAAAAGCAAGGGCAGGGACCGGACAGGACTGGGCTTTATGTGTACAGATGAGAACAACGATATGATTCAGGTCCCAGGGGGGTGCTACAATGAAGATAAGTGGACTTTTGAGTAAGTGGCTGATCAGGTCACAGGCAGGCAGTCAAGGGCAGGACAACATACATTAGAAGGCGTAAAAGATATCAACACTGCAACACGTGAGCCCATGTCTCAACCACACACACACACACACACACACCCCACGGCATACTTAGACGGACCCCCGACTCTCTCCTCTCGCTCATCGCTCCACGACTTTTCTGACCTCAACCGCAGTCTCCCAGTCCTCGTTCAATCTTGTCGCCCGCGCCTGAGTCAGCGTACACAGCCCCACCTGGCCCCCAACCAAATCCCCCGCCCACCCCCCCTTGCCCTGCCACAGCCTGTCATTAGGATAAAAGCTCACACACACACACACACACACACACACACACACACACACAGCACAGACATGCACACAGACATGCACACAGACACGCACACAGGGGAGGAGGATATAAATGGATTGAGTCTGGACTCCAGCCAGTGGAACTGATGCCATACAAAAAGGTTCACAGCAGCGTCTCTCTCCTTAGTTTGATTAAGCATTCCGTGGCGCAAAGCAACGAGATGCACCCAAAATATAAATGGAGCGAATTAAAACGGCACAGGTTGTGAGCACCGCGGGACATGAAAAGCAAGGCGTGGCGAGCTAAATGGCTATCTGTGAAACCCCATTGCCTGAGTTAAATGGACCTGAATGGAGATTGGGAACACGTCAGGACAGCGAAGGCGTGAGGAATTTGTCCAGGCACAGGGCCTAAGGGACGGGCTGCTTCTATGGTCTCTGGCTCCACTACAGACTCTGATACTGATCTCATTACCTGAACCTCTCCCTGACGCATGGATGGACATGGACGCACCCTACCGAGCATGAGCTTTGGGCTGTGTGGGCTTGGAGAGTAAAAAGAAGCCATCTTGCCGTTGTTAATGGCAGGGTGGCAACTAGCCCCATTTGCCATTGACAGCCCATACATCCAAACAGAAAAGTCCTGTCTGATTAATCATCATTAAACAACGTCAAACTCAACATTGCAGCTAAAAAAGCTTGAATTATCCTCTTTCTATCTGTAAAGTGTGTGTTTCATAAAAATCCACTGACATGTTATGGGACTAGACATGTTATGGGACTAGTGGTGGCTTGATAAAATGAGAACCAGCTTCCTTTTATATAACATACTATATTATCTGATAATTTATTCTGCCATCCATTGAGCAGGTTCTGATGTTTTGCAGTTTCCGGCTACTAAGGATAAATCACAGACTCGCATACTGTACATGATGATAACTATTAACTCACCCTGGAAATGTCTGTTTTAGGTGCTCTAGTAGGATATTGTGGAAGCTTCAAAATAGCTGAAATGCACCCGAAACAGTTGTACCGTATTTACATGCCACTGGATCAATATTCTCCAGTTCTACCACACACACACGGATCAATATACCAAGACTACAGGGGGTTATATATTTCATACAGATTTGGACTGATGTCATTCCATGCGAGCCACCGGGACAACTCAGAGCATCCCCAATTTTCTTTTGGCAGATCAAGTTACCATAAACATCTCTCTACGATGCACATCAATAAAGATGCATTGAACCACAAAGTTGGTCTGCATTTCTACAGACAATGTGATAGAGATATTTATATTAAACTTGGCTAATGGGAGGGCAGGCTGGAAGGCCAGTGTACCTCTGACATCACTTTGACATAACCATACACAAACCTGATACGCCCATATATAGGCATGTCACTATGACTGAGACTGTGAGACATAACCATAAACAAACCAGATATGCCACATACAGGCATGTATGGAGAACGGGTTGTCCAGGGTCACAGATAGAACCACTATATCCATATATGATCACGTGCATATATGGGATGGACCAACTTCACACAAGGGAGTGCGGTACCTGCCGCCGACTCGTTTTGAAGGTTATTTTTGAGGGTGGTGCTAGCCCCTACAATGTGCAGCTTTGAGGGTCTGTGTAAACACAAACATTGAAGACAAAAGTGAGGACGCAAATTGTGATTGGCCAGAATGAGATGACGTGTGATAAGAGCGGCCCTCACATTCACGGCTGTGATTTTTATAACAAACAAATACACACAGAGACGTACGTGCATGCACGCGCACACACACACACACGCACACACACACACACACACACACACACACACACACACACACACACACACACACACACACACACACACACACACACACACACACACACACACACACACACACTAAATGGAATCTTGCTATAGGGTAAAAGTGAGTTTCAGTTGTGTGTTTCACAAGTAATTTGACTTAATGAAAAGGACATTTCAGAGAAATTGCACTTCCTTTACGTTTGGGTGATCAAGCTGAGGTGCGCCGCCTCCGTGAATGAATGCCACCTCTGTTTTTCATTTTGAGGAACCAAAAAGGTTTGGAAATCACGTAGACATATTATTACATGTGCTGTGCCAAACTCTATCTTGTTCTGTCAGCTCACTCTGCCTTCCATATCACGCTAGCTCTTTCACTACGCGCGCACGCGCACACACGCACACACGCACACGCACACGCACACACACACACACACACACACACACACACACACACACACACACACACACACACACACACACACACACACACACACACACACACACACACACACACACACGTGAGTAATGCATGATAAACACACAGTCTGACCACCTGCTGGGGGTGTCCCTCAGGCGTCTGTCAGTCAGATGCAGCAGTCTGTTTAAATGTACACGTGTGTGTGTGTGTGCGTGCGTGCGTACCCCCCCCCCCCCCCCCCCCACAAACCCAATTGACTGACTTCTATGTAAACCAAAATGCATTAGCCCCCGCTAAATAGCCAGCCCCCCCCATAGTCCCCCCCATACAGTCACAATTTTCTGGAGCCGTCGCTGTTGCCATGCGATTCAGCGGTTAAGACCCAAACAATACCTGTTCATCTCGCCCATCCATAACCCTGGTTATGGTTGCCATGCGAGCTGAGATTCAGCGGGTTAAGACCTGTTCATCTCGCCCCCTCCATAGCCCCGGCCAGGCCTTTCTCTGCCACCACATTGTCCTTTATTCTATAGCTGGACACCTTCTCTTTCCTCAACGGACACAATCTGTCCTCCATCAGATGACAGGATGTGCAACACGACGGAGGGCCAGCCTCCCTTCCTGCCAGCCCCAAGGGCGCTCAGATCAAATGTCATCTGTAATATCCCCCCCCTGCCCCCCTCCACCATTCCAACCACCTCTCTGCCCCTACAGAGTGGAACAGACCCGTTATCCATGTCACAGTGTGACAGCGGACATCTGGCTCAAACAAACAAGCTATAGCTAAGTACTGCAGTGAGGAGACCTTACTTATACTTGGTAAACGAGATACGCAAAGGACCACAATGGAAACAAGCCCCGAGGGGATTTCTGTGTTATCCTTTTAGCATAACCTTTGAAAACTGTTGAGGCACAAAAAGAAAAGTGGGCCTTAGCTAAAGGCATCCCATGTATAGCTGCATGAGTGTCCACAGCCAAGGAGACAGTCAGAGGAAGCACACTTCTGCATATCCTAGCCGTAGCCCATTCTCACATTCGTGAGAATGAAAACTCAATGATATATTTGTGTGCCTGACTGTATCACATTACCTATTGTTGCCACGCTGCAATGAGTGGCAACTCAGTTGCACATGACACACACTAGTTTCTAAATAATTAACAATATGTAAAAATATGATGTTTTGGTAATACTTGTTCCTGATTTGTTCTACATACATACAACCAACCAGGTGAAGAAATCACAGATTGAGGCTTTAATTTGATTAAATATCCTAGACATGGGTTTTATGGAAGATGCTTCGGAACATAATCGCTAGTTTTGATAACTTCAAATGCTCTAATCTTAAAATAATAACCAAAAATAGCCCATCTACAGGCTCTAATTGAGACCTTGTAGATCGGCTATTGTCTCTGATGCAACATACTTCCATGGAATGTATGTATGGCTTCTATGGAATCCAAATGACTGAAATCCATTGTGGCGACTGAGAACTTCTAATCCATGTGAGTGGCTCTGCTCGTTACACTAAAAGCCTGTTTATATGAATGACTGTAGTAATAATGACACTCACTCATTCCGCTCCAGGTGAAGGCTCAGTTCCCGACCCTCTGCTGTAATCAGGACTTGTGTCTCTGATGGATGCTGCTGCTGGCACAGAACAACAACAGATATGTGATCAGGACTATGATGGATGCTGTGGCTGGCACAGAACAACAGATATCTGTTAACACACATCTGGTAACAGCAATCACTCATCCTGAGTCAGGAAAGTCATTGTCCAGATCAAAGTGCACTTTTGTTGAATCAGCAGATAAACAAACGGACGGGCGGATAAATAAATAGATGATGAATGGACAGGGAGACAAATGAATAGGAAGAGACAAATACACATTCATAGTCTGTCTATATGAGGAGTTTATTTTTTTTTTTGTAAAAGTAATATAGTCAATACCACACTAGAACTTTTTGGGGTTTGGGTAAACCTAAAAATTGGGTAAAGGTCCTGTGTTCAACATTTTACTTGAGTAAAAGTACAAAACACCAAACATACTCATTATGCAGAATGGCTCAATTCACAATCGTAATATTGGATTGTAATTAGTAATGCATTGATGTTCCAGCTGGTAAAGGTGGGGCCGATTGTAATTACTTTATGTGCTGCTGGGTGGCCTAAACTATAATAAGCATTAATCAGTTAATTTATATTTTGAATCAAAAAATCTAAAACTGAATCTGCAAATAAGTATAGTAACTAAAGCTATCAAATAATTGTAGGCTAGTGAAGTAAAGAAATGTAAAAGTATAAATACAGGAGACAGGAGTATGGATAAAGTATAGGCCTACATCTAACAGACAGACAGACAGATAGATAGATAGACAGATAGATAATAAGAGACTGCTAACCTCTTTGTTGGATCTCTTATGTCTGTCAGGGTGCAGCCATGTGGGATGTGTAATCTCATAAGACTTTACATTCTCCAGGCTGCTCCTCAAAAACCTCTGCTTATTCTGACCTGAACACAAACACAAGTTTAACCAGCAGTAGCATTGAGAGCCTAAACAACTGTGCCTGTTGATTGAAATATATTTAGTTTCTTCAAGTTGCCTAATCATCTACGAGAAACATTTAATAGCAGATAAGGACCTTTAACGATTTCCCTGTTTAAAAAAAAAAAATCATATTTACATATCTCCTCTGAATTCTGATAGGCAAACCGTTTCAATTTCATTAAAACAAATATCGATTTCATATGAATTATGCATGCTGTGAAAGTCAAACAGTATAGCCATGCCACGCAATGGAATCCTGATCATCATCCAAAAAATTAAAATATGCATGAATATTAACATTATTTCACTCCTCGCCTCCGCGTTTTAATAAAGGCACTCACCTTTGTAATACTCGCCTTCAGCTACAGAGAGAACACACTGGACAACAAACAGTAAGAAACACAGGGCAGCATCACAACACACATCACAGCGGGTGGCGGCGGTACGCGCTCCTAGACGCATTGTAAACAACATCACTTGCACAATCTGACACAGAGAAAGTGCATATTAAGGCTATGTTTTGGAATGACACCAGTAGCTATTAATGGTCGCGCTATAAAAGCCTATGTCTTGACATGTCGCGCTTTGCCGCTGTTCTGCTCATATAGAAGAATAGGATGCTGTTGTCTGATGTCGATCCGTGCGTGCGTGCCGTGCCGTGCAGGAGCGAGGCGTTCAGTCCATTCAGATCAGACAACCCCTCCCCTTCTTCTTTAGAAACCATCGCGTGGGAGTTATTCTCCGTCGTACATACGTGTCGCTTGCCGATAACTGATTTGCAACATAAGGATCATATCTTGGCGATCACGACAAGGAAGCGAACATAGGAGTTCAATTCCCATGATGACTTTACTTTTTTTATACAAATATTTAACGAGCCTGTTTTATGCAACAATTAGACTGCTATAATAGGCTAGCCGCCTATAGGATAGATATTTTGCAGGCATGATTTAATATGGCCATATAATCTATATAATATGATTAATATCACCCACATTACATACATGCAAAACATGCTAGTCACCATATACTCACATAAATGGTGCATGCTGCCCGCCAGGCAACTACAGAAATACAAAGCATAAGCAGTAGCCTACAAGATGAAAGATTCTGGACTGGTCTATCAGTATTGTCCTTGTGGTCAGTCACTCTGGTGTAGGCTACTCTTATTTAGGTATTGAAACTTAAAACTCAATTTTAACCATGATAGATTCATCAAAAACACCTGTCCATGGTGCTGGTGCCCTCTTGGTGAGGGGGGCGTTTTATTTTATATATATATATATATATATATATATACACACAGTATATAGCCTATATTTTTAGAGAAAATAAATACGAGTCAACGGACAGGTGTTTTGTTGGTTACAATTGGTGTTTGTATAGGAAGGGGGGCGTGTCTGATAAAATGAATATCAAATGTCTAAATACTGAATCAAGCAACTTAAAAACTATTTTCGGTGTTCACAAAAGCCTAGATTAAGAGTAATGATAAAATTACCCCAAAATGTTTTGAAACTGAAATATGCCTTTAATTAAAAGGACTAATTTGTAAACATCAAAACAAATGTCCTAATTACATGAACTAAAGATGTTAGTTATCCAGGTTACATAATACTGTACAGTTTGGGTACAGTAGACATACTGTGAAATACTCTTCAGTCAGGCCACTAGAACAAAATTAGAGCTCTAC
This sequence comes from Protomyctophum parallelum, assembly GCF_964188405.1. Lineage (NCBI taxonomy): Eukaryota > Metazoa > Chordata > Actinopteri > Myctophiformes > Myctophidae > Protomyctophum > Protomyctophum parallelum. The sequence continues at coordinate 38,746,742 of NC_139711.1, read as the reverse complement.
AGTTCTGACACATGGTGTAACCTAAATCCAAGCACAGTTACAACCTTACAGTAGGCTGTTTTCCACTCCAGGCGGTCTGCAGCCATTCATACTATCCCAGTCATTAGTCGAGTGCTTTATATAAATATAAATATGTCGGAGGCCACATGTCCAGTGGATAGTGTATGCGTACATACTGTAGGGTGTGTGGGGGTATTCTTAGAGCTGGTGACAGTGCCGGCAGACCGGTCCATTCAACTCCCCTCTATAAATGTAACCCTGGCTGCAAGACCAGGCAGGCCTTAATAATGCACTCTGACACCGACGTACATGTCAGTCAGATTAAACCCAAGCACATACAGTATGCCGTTCCGTCACCCGAGGCCGTTTGAAATACTGAACTCGGCACTGTAAAGTACTGAGTGTTAATGTAACCCTGAGGGTTATGGACCCTTTCGGGTGCACCATCTGGGTTGGATTAAATACGCAGGATTTTACTGTGCGAGCATAATGCACTCTCCCAATCATTATAATATCGTACACTAAAACTTGGGGATATTTGATATTCATATAAAACCGCCCACGCACCACCCACACACGGAGGAAAACTCTTCAGCATGAGAGGCTCGGGTCCAAGAGGGATCGTGTTAACATTTGAGAGTTCAACCAAGGGTAATAGCATGCAGTCTAAATGCCATTCATGATATCAAATGATGCTGTATTTTTGGAAGCGCAAACTGAGGAGTGTCAGAGATACACGGAGCGCGGGGCAGAGGTTTTGTCTCCGTGTCAGAATCCGGCCCACGAACGCAGATGGCTGCCATTTGTTATGCAAACTGCCATGCATGTCTTTAACCTCTACTACTACTAAAGAAAATAAAAGCTGGCACAGATTAGCTCCAACATGAACGGTATCATGTATTATAGCTGGTTAAGGGAATATTGTGTCAAACAGTTTAAATTAAAATGCATGAATGTTTTAAGCTACATTCCGGGACTTACTTCAATGAATAACATGTCATGTTATATTAAATACATCAATACATCCATTTAACTAAAACATCTGCCGTTGTTGTCTGACATGAGGAGACTCGATAGGAAACAAGAGTCGTGGGTAAGGGCATATTATTTGAACACGCTGTCAGTCTCCATATCAGTCTGTGCCTGAAGAGAGTCACTGATTGCATGGGTTCTCATCACATTAAAACATGTGTCCTCTTGTGCTTCAAGAATGGAAGCAACTAATCATCCTCGAGGATGTCCGGATGTTCCTCCCAGAACTGCTCTCCTATAGCGTCACAGTTATGAGCGTGCACGCTCTTCCTGGTGCGCGTCACCTGCACCTCCTTCTCCTCCTCGCCCGGCAGCTTCACTCGCTTGGTCACCGTTTCCTCTCGCTGACACAACGGAAAAAGGCAGGTATGAGCGCCTGATACTAATGTTAACTTGAAATAATATCATATTAAAACATGTCGACTTTATTAAAATGCCCAATATAAAAGATTATGCAAAAGTTGTAGAAAGCAAGCAAACCTTTTCCCAGATCAGAGTGGTGCCTTTCCTGTGCAGCGGAGACTCGTTGTTATAGTTTATGCCAAACTCTGAGAAGAGGATCTCGTTCTTGTGCGAGAATAATGTTCCCTGGAAATAAATACAGTATCATAAGAATTAGATCGGACTAAATGTCAGACTGCAAGGTATATGTAGTACAGTCTGTGCATACATGCACAAGCAGCATGCGCACGCACAGTACACGCGCACACACACACACACACACACACACACACACACACACACACACCCCTATCAGGTGTTCCATTCATCCTATACTCACCTTTAAGCGGTCCTCTGCCTGGGCTGTGGTGAGGCCTTTCCTCTGAACCAACATCCAGAACACTGTGTTATACAAGTTATTGACATGACCTGGAACACAACACAACACAAAACAAAACAACAAAAACAAGGTTCATCACAGTTTTGGGGTCAGTTTGGTTAAATGTATATTTGGTACATTAGGAGGGGAACTAGTTTACTTATTGGGACTTGATGATTGTAGAGTGGCAGGACATCCTTGAAGCAGGTCTCCCACCTTTCGTTGACAATTTCTAATCTTGTCTTACAACGAATTCACACCAGCAGAGTTTCGCTGCCATATTCTGAGAAATCGTTCAATGCGTGGTCTGATGAGAGGAGCGACCGCCCCTTTCCCCACAGCGGCAGGAGGCGGAGACAGCAAAAAGCGGAGCAGAGTGCATGATCAAGCAAAGTGTTTCCCATTAACCGTGTCATAACGTGCGCTTCCACTCATGTCGTTTATATGCTGTGCTGTCCTTGTGGTTTAGCTCATGTAAAAGGAAAGGAAAGGTACTATTTTTACCCAGGGTAACTGGACTGAATACTGGACTACTCGCCCCGGTGCTTGCCCGTTTTTCCTCCCGGAATTTTCCCAAGTGAGGGGGATAACTTTGTAATATGCTATTACCTGTTAAAAAAAAGATACTCCTGTGGAAAGGCTATATTATTAGACTTATATTGAACCTATAAACAATTTAGCATTATTTAGTATATGTAAGGTTTTGCCCCCTCAAATGGTACCTCGTCAGATAATCCCCACATATCCTACAACAACTTCTGTGAACAGACTTCACTGTAGTAGCTTTTCATAAATTATATTTGTACTTAGGCTGTTCTGCTGTCATGAAAGTTTGTAGTTAGAGAAATTCAAAGTCCAGCCGTCTGCTGTCCAGCCTCTCCCACCCCTCACTGGGGAAAATTCTGGGAGGAAAACAGAAACGGGGCGAGTAGTCTTGTTACCACTGGACTAAGCTCAAGAACTTGCAGGCCCTGCAGAACATTTCATTGTAGGGGTTCAATGCCTTGTCCAAGGGCACTTCAGCTGTGGTAATTTTAACGTGCCGGTCCGGGGATACGAACTAGCGAACTTCCGATATCAAGACCGTTCCGCAAACCGTTCGGCCACCGCTGCCTCAATGTGGGCAAAACCACTAGGAAACTAAAACTAAGGATAAGCGAGCATATTCTGAGAAATGATAGACTACCCAGTGGCGGTACATTTTAATTATAACAAGCATGACATTTCTTCATTGCGTTTCTGCGGCATTGAAAAAGTTGATCCGCCACATAGAGGTGGTGATCATGATTTGCTATTAAAAAGACGTGAAGCATTCTGGATCTTCACACTACAAACATTGGCACCTAGAGGTCTTAATGACGATTTGCTATTAAATGTCATGCTGTGATCTTTGTTTATCCTTCAGTTTGCTCCATATAGTTTTTAACTTATTGTAATGTTGGTTATTTTCTTTTGTACCTGTTTTTACCTCTTGTAAACTGTTCCCCTTAGTCTTTCACAGGAAAATGTTTGATTTATCATCATGATCATGATTTTTGTAAACCCTATTATTTAATAATATTACCAATTTTATACTGTCATGATTATTAATATGGATTATTATGTTTTTTCTTATTGCTTTGCACTGGTGTATTGAGTTTTTATATGACTGTTTGTTCTCATTTAACCACATGAGAGTACCTGTCACCTTAAGTGAGTGATGTCATTTCTTGGTTTGTCCCGATAGGCTTACCTTTAGGCCAGACAGCCTACAAAAAGGATGCTTTCTCATTTGTGTTCATAAAGATAACCTGATGAAGGCCGCATAGGCCGAAACGTTGCCGTTTCCCTTAATAAAAGTTGGTTCACTGCATTTGAAGACAGTGTGCGGGTGTTTGTTCCTTTTTCATTTGTGGGCACCGTACCCTCTCCTACACACCTGTCGCTTGTAGGTGTGCAAAAGCCTTGCTTTTTAATAATTTCAATTAAAATTTGAATTATTTTGCAAATGCCCACAATAGGGATGCCAGGGTGAAAATAGTTAAATGTGCTTTATAAATAAACTGGCCTGACTTACAATCTGCTTGCCTCCAGCTGACATAGTCTCTGAGGGTGTGGTTGGTGGGATACAGGACCACCCGTCCATCAAAGCTCGGGGGGTACAGGAGGGGATGCTCCCCAAAGAACTCCTTCCAGTAAAACACATAGGATGAGGAGAACTGAGAGCTCACATGGGTCATCAGTTTACTGCCAGGGGAACAGACAGATATGGGATAGGGGAGGAGAAATTACTCAATGTTAAGAACTAAAATAAAAACACACACATTAAAAGCTACAATCTGGAAGTTTCATGTCCGTTGTCTCCCTCTCCTGGTGGAAAGAGGTCATTGCGACGATGTGTCCACTTTGAACCTAGTGTCCAATCTCGTTCTGTGCTCAGTGCCGCCGTCGGGGCGTAAAAGCGGGGGGACAATATTCGAGATTGAGAGTTGAGACTAGAGAGCAACTGCAGGCAGCACGTAGGGTAGGCTATATAGCCAGAATTGTCATTGCGGCGAAAGGCAAGCATGCAGTGGCAGCCAATACACTGCATGCAGGGACATTCAGACTCAAATGAACCCCAACTCTAGTGCCTATGTCTGTGCTCCATCTGCTTCAAATAACTCCAAACACAGCAGATGTGCTAGTTATGAAAATTAACATACTCTGCCCTAAGTATTGTTTCACATATAATTGAGTTAATTAAAATAAGTCCTGGGCATTATAATATGAAGTGTATTATGTCCCAGCTTCACTCTGCCTGTACCTTGCTCTCCTCTTAAACCAGGTGGTGCTCCTCTTGAAAACAAAACTGAACTCGTCACTCTGGCCATAAGCGACGACGACGTCGTCCAACTCCTCCATGACAGAGCGAGCACTGCGAGTCATGAGGCCTAACGCCCTGTCATCATTGGGCTTTGTAAAGCCATGCTGCTCTGCAAACCTGAAAAACAAGTTTGAATATTGGTCATATTGATTAAAGAAAATGCACTTTCTTCCAGCAGGTACTTTTTCCCTTGATTAGAGGCTGCATAAACGTTCTGGTATCAACATCCCGAATGAGCAACAGTGCAGTGCATTTCATGGAAAGCAGGTATCTCTCTAGTGCTAGAATGGGGGATATTCACTATAAGCACTATTTATTCAAATGTAGAACACTCAAATGTAATTTTGTGGAGGCATTAATCTTGGCGGCATTCTAGCGCTCCATGTGTACGCAGTGCACTTACTAATTATTGGTGTGAGTTGGGGTCAGCTCTTGTCATCTATATGATATACAGTACATTTTCAATGTGCTGGCAGAAAACTTGTAGCCTATTTAGTTAAATATCTCCACTTTTCCATGAGAATGAACACTCTCATTCTATGTAGGCGACAACGGGGCGGCACTCACAACAGCATTAAACACACCTTCCTTCAATGAGCACAACCGTATGGGGCACAAAAAGGTGTAGGATTGTAACACACATGATTGATCACACTCTCTATTGATCTACACTGATCTACTCTCCCGAATGAAGCAAAAACTGACTATGATCTAAATTACAATATAATACAAAAACAAAACAACTCACTTGTGAAAGTTGCGCCCATCCAATCGCACAACTATGTAGCAGTTTTGCAGACAGGTGTCATCTGTTTCAAAGCCTCGGACATACTCAAACTTACTCTTGGCCATAGTTCTGGTGTTGCTGGTAAATAAATGAACCAACTGTGTGAAAATGCAGGTCTTGGAGCCTCCAAGGAATAAACACCTAGTCAGCATGAGGATGCTCCTCTTGGGAAATAGAAAAAAAAAGTGTTTTACTGCACTGAAACCAGAGAAAGGTATTGCAGTTTAAATTAACAGTCGATTTGTTATCTGACATTGACAACAGTCCATTATTCATTCGTCATTTGAGCCACGGACCACCATTTGATGAGATTTAGCCTGTTAGACCCAAGACTCGTTGGATGAGATTTTGTTCACAATTCCATGCTGTAATGACATGTGGTACCACTGGAGAGGATGACAATGGACGCTCAATTCTACAAGGGTCCACTTGTAGAACCTCTATATCTACGCTTAGTCTCGGAGCTAAGCGTAGCAGAGTAGATATAGAGGTTCCAAACGGAGCTACTTGGTTACCAACTCTCCATCAATTAACTGGGGAAGACCTGGCTGGAAGTTGGAACCCCCTCAAGGACCACTAGTAGTGAAAGTTGTGTTGACCAGATGAAGGTAGCGAAAAAACATTTAGACTCTCGTCAGAATCGAGAAAAAAAACCTCTACGAGAGTCTAAATGTTTGTGCTACGATGAAGGTATGGCGGATTCGGCCAAACCGCGAAATACCGTCCCGTATGTCAAAGAATAGCTATTCTAAAACATAGAATACACGTATGTTCTATATATTCATAGTTCACGCATACATTTGGATATATTGAATATCTAATGTGAATATATTATACAGTATAATATACAAAAGAGTATACAAAACAGGCTCACACCATCACACTGTAGCATCACACGGGACCATCACACGTTGGTTTGTGTACAGTCCGTCAATGAATAACGTCCGTACTACTAGTAGTCCCACTGCACCAGAGACGACAGTTCCGGGACACATTCATAAAAATAAAATAATATAATATAATATAATAATAAAATAACAAAGAAAGCCGCGAAATCGGTTTTGTAAAACCTCTTCAATTGACTATTTCAATTATCTAACCACTTTAAATACTTCTATATATTACTACAATACCGGCCCGGCGCCAGATTTTTGCAGGGGTCCACATTGTTCAATTCATCAAAACATTTAAAGACATACAAACATTTAGAGACATACAAATAGACATTTCTCTGTAGGTAAAGAACAGAACAGGAATTCATCATATGGGAAGCAAAAAAGGGAAAAGATACAATATACAGTGAGGGAAAATGGGGGGGGGGGGGGGGGGGGGGGGGGGATTCAGATTTTACAGAGGCCAGTTTCGAAATGCAGCCATCCGTAGGTGCCCTTTGAGAGCGGTTTTGAAGGAGTCAAGGGATTCACATGTCTTAATGACTGTTGGTAGGGCGTTCCACATTTTGGTGGCATAGGAGCGAAAATAATTTAGTCCCTTGTTTGTGCCATATCTGGGTTGTACATGGTTTGTTGCACTCCCTCTGGTGTTGTGGGTGTGGACTTCGTTTACATTAAGGAAGTATTTAGACAGGTACATGGGTATCTTGGTGGTGTATCGAATCTTGTGGACCAGACCCATTGCAAGATGCTGTACTCTGTCGTCGACCCTAAGCCATCCCAGCCTGTCAAAGTGGGCAGGGGTGAGGTGGGTTCGGGGGGTGAGGCCAAGTAGGAGCCTGACCAGTTTGTTTTGAGAGGTCTGTTTTAAGGGCCTTTGAGGTGCTGTGGTACCAAGAGGTGGATGCATAGTCAAAGAAACCTTGTACGAGGGCTCCTGTTAAGGTCTTCAAGGTGTTTTTGCTGACCAGTGAGGAGATCCTGTAAAGGAATCTTGTTCTTTGATTGACTTTTTTGATTACGTTGGTGGCCATTTTATCAGTCAGTCACATAAATTAGGAACAGTAAAGGCCCTAGTATGCTTCCTTGTGGGACGCCACAGCTCACTGGGAGGGGAGGGGACAGTGTTCTGTTCACCTCCACCATCTGTTCTCTCCCCTCCAGGTAGGATTGCATCCAGCTCACTGATGTGCTATCAAAACCAATAGCTTTAAGCTTGGAGTGGTTCACGGTGTCAAAAGCATTTTGGAGGTCCAGCATGACCATGCCGCAGTATTTTCCAGCATCCACCTCGTGTTTGATGTGGTCGCTCAAATAGAGGAGGCATGTGTCAGTGGAGTGGGATGTTCTGAAACCAGATTGGAACTCGTACAGCAATTTATTAGTGGCAAGATACTTTTCAACCTGTTCATAGACTATTTTTTCCATCACTTTCGAGATGGAGCTTAGAATAGAAATAGGGCGGTAGTTGCCGGGTTCTAATTTACTCCCTTTTTTGTACAAGGGGGTTACTTTAGCCACGGCAACGACAGTCAGTGGTCAGCAACGACAGACAGGCTGACGGTGCTGACCACAGTGTTGCAGATGCAGTTATTAGTGTAGCAAGCAACTCTGACAATAGTACAGTATTACTGCAGACAGCTACCATTTGGATAGATGCACCAACGCAAAGCCAAGTAGCCAGGTGCCTATTAGATGGGGGTAGCACCCTCATTTTCATTAAAGAGGATATTTCCACTTGTTATTTCCACCTGTTACAGGTAAAGAAACGTTAAATATGTATGTGTTTGGTTCCAAAACACCCCAGAGAATTACCTGCAGGAAAGTGAAGGCTCGTTTGAGAAATATTAAGAACAATCAAAGCATTATGTCCATTTATTGGAAACACCCAAGTTGAGCAGCTCTTCTATGATTAAAGCGCCAAACGGAAAGATAAGGAGGGACTTGGAAGCAAAAGGAATGCCCATAGCAGATGTACCCATCATAGGGATGGATGCAGTGGAATTAGGAGTCCTAATTGGCGGAGACCAATATTGGAAAATTAAAATGGTCACAGGAATGAAGGACTAATTGCACTGGAAAGTGTATTTGGATGGCTGGTGCAAGGAGAAGTCACCACGCTAAATATCATAACTGAAGTTGTGGACATTGAAGTGATGCACATCAGCGTTGGAGAGGAACAGGCACTAGGCTACAATATGACAGACATCAACATACGTCCTCCCATGCATGTCGATGTTCTGGCGCCACCTCTTGGTAAATGTGCAAACTGCTGTGTTGTCTCTGTCTATGGTCTCTTACCTACCACCATACAATTATACAGATGAATAGTATTACACATTTGGAGAAATTAAAGTACATTTATTCATCCACACATCTTTGGTTTACTACTAGCCATTTCTGATGAATTGAAAATGGAGGACACTAAACTTTCCTGGTTATATGTATATCCTCAGTAGTTTTTGTATTGACCACTGCAGTACTATCTTTTGGACTGTACCCATCCTACAAACTATGAATAAAATAATCAATCAATCAATCAATCAATCAATCAATCAATCAATCAATCAATCAATCAATCAATCAATCAATCAATCAATCAATACAAACATCGCAACCTATACCTTCCCTTCGGGCGATGGGTTCTAGACCTAATGTAGACTATGCTAACCTCGCCTCACAAGGCTTTCCACCGCCTCGGAGGAAAGACTATGCACTACATTTCCCAGGGTTCTCTGCTTCCCTGCGCATGTTTTCAAATACAAAAATGGAGGAAAGTGGAAGGAGAGGTAAGGAGGATACCGGTTGCACAGAAGGAGGTGGCAGCAGCAAACAAGCAGCAGAATCGACACCAAGCTCGGATCCAACGCCCGCGGCGCGTGGCGAAGATGCTGAAGCCGGGGGAGGAGACGCGGCGGCGGGGGACGAACTGGACGTGTGTTCGGACAGCTTCGACCCGCTGCTGGCCCTGTACTCGCCCTCGGTGCCTGCTCTGCCCTACCCCAACATGAAGTGCTTCAACAACGTCGCCGACTACGAGAGCTTCCTCCGGGGAGGTCCCGGCCGGGCCAAGGCGCAGAACGTGGAGAGGAAGCAGCGGAAGGCCATGAAGGGGGTCGCGGACCCCGAGAGGATAGAGAGGCTGAGGCAGCTCATGGTGAAGAACCCCACGGCGGAGGAAGGGGAGACGAGTGGCAGCACCGCGCCGCGGCGCGGGCAAAAGAAGACCAAGAATGTGTTGACGAGGATGCTCTGTATGTATGTTACTAGAACGCACGTGGTGGTGGAAGATGTACTCTGATATTTGTTTTTACTTGAGTAAAAGTAGATATGCAAATACCTTTGCCTGGCTACTATACGGTCCTATACGTTCGAAATTGTACTTTGAATTAAAAAGTACAGAATTGGCATCAAAGCACTGTACAGAAATGTGTTTAATGTTGCAGATCTGGTAAAAATGGCAAAATCGCTAGTCCACTACAGCTGTACAATTGGTGCAGTGAAGTAAAAAGTACATTATAATGTAAATGTAGTATAATAACAATATAATGCGATCATAATAGTGTCCAAAATTGACCACTGACTTAATGGTTCTGTCACAGCAAAATTCTGCATAAATAGATACTTTGGGGTCATACCTATGTTCCCTCAGCTCTATGTTCCCTCAGCCCCGAGGTGCGCTGCGGGTCGGGAGAGGGTTGCGGTTAGGTTTAGGTGTCTGCCCCGGGGGTGCTCTGCGGGTCGGGAGAGGGTTGCAGGTTAGGTTTAGGTGTCTGCCCCGGGGGAGGTTAGGGTTAGGGTGAGGGAGGAGGTAGGTTGTCGTAGGCTGAGGGAACATAGAGCTGAGGGAACATAGGTACGGTCCCGATATAAATATTGTCCTTGAAATGGGTTTTGTATAACTTAACTATTTTAGATTAGCTCTTCTTACATTGTGATTTCTGTAACCATTAAACGGAGGGTAACATAATAATGGACCTAAGTCAAAATACAGTTCTGTAGCTTACCTGGCCTTGTGTGTTTCAGTGTGCAAGGGGAGCCCTTTGGGGGAGCTGCAGCGCTGTGTCGAGGAGAAGATACGAGTCAAGGTTCACATCAGAACTTTCAAGGGACTGCGTGGAATTTGCTCTGGCTTCGTTGTTGCTTTTGATAAATTCTGGAACTTGGTAGGTAATCTCAGGGCAATCCCATAGCTGTCATTCCTGATGTTAGAATGGGCTTATATATGCACACATAACTCTTCCTACTTCCGGGCCCCTTCCCTACTTCCTTCACAGGTGGTACAGATGATTGTCGACAACTATGAAACCTTGCGTTTTTGACACCTAACCCACAATACCCGTCACTCTGACACGTCGCCTAACTCAAATCCCTGTCGTTCACCCCAGGCAAGCCCCCAGGTCATCGTGACATCATGTGACCTCAGTCCCCTGGTCACCCCAGGCAAGCCCCCAGGTCATCGTGACATCATGTGACCTCAGTCCCCTGGTCACCCCAGGCAAGCCCCAAGGTCATCGTGACATCATGTGACCTCAGTCCCCTGGTCACCCCAGGCAAGCCCCCAGGTCATCGTGACATCATGTGACCTCAGTCCCCTGGTCACCTCAGGCAAGCCCCAATGTGTCCAGGTCATCACGTGACATCATGTGAAAAAGTTCCATACTTGGGCATTCCCAGCTGATATCCTAATACAATCCCTGTTGTGGAGTTCCCTGACTGTGATCAATATATATGCCCATTTATGGGAATGCCAATATATGATCATATTGTGATAACCACTGTGGTTGCCGCAAAGTTAACTATGGAATCATGCATTGCCCATCAGTCAGTCAGTTTATCACTAAAATAAAATGGGGAAAGCCCCATATATGGTGCCCAGGTCTCTTGACATCGCATGACATCAGGGATGGAGATCCCTGATGTCATAGTAAATGTGACCGCGAGCCCGTCCCGAGAACTCCTGTATTGCAGCCAATGAGAGCACTGTACCGACACTGACTGTCTTCTGTCTGTCATCAGATGATAATATATATAACCTTTATCCCTTGGGTAAATACCTGTCCTGTGTCGTACAATGGTAGTTAAATAGTCTATAAAACTCATTTCAATAATGTGTTTTATAGACGTGTGTGTGTGTGTGTGTGTGTGTGTGTGTGTGTGTGTGTGTGTGTGTGTGTGTGTGTGTGTGTGTGTGTGTGTGTGTGTGTGTGTGTGTGTGTGTGTGTGTGTGTGTGTGTGTGTGTGTGTGTGTGTGTGTGTGTGTGTGAATTATTGACTCCTGTCTCGCTGCAGCCCACGCAGGCTACACATAACGATCTGATGACTCGCCGACAACTTTAAAACTCTTATAGTGTGTAGGGGCCATTACTGGTACTAATGGCTCTGTTAGTGTACAGTGGTTCTCAAACCTTTTAATTTCAAGGACCCCCATAACTCTTGAGAGTGTACAAATGGAACCAAATGACCCTTATGGGTCCATTTGTACACACTCAGTTACAGACCAGTACGGTGCCATTTGGAACAGGAACACCTTGAGACAATTTACGATTTAGGCATTTAGCAGCCGCTCTTAAGTTCGTGTGCCCTTTCATTCTTTCAAAATAGTGACCTGGGGTGTTCATTAAAAATTAAGACGTGTACAGACGTCTTGGGCACACCATGGGATAATTCCCAGGACGTCTAGAGATGTCTTGGGCACAAATTGGGTTACGACTTACAGTAATCGATAACAAAAAACAGACCCACTGGTGTACAGTAGCAGCACCCTGAGTCTGTTTGACCAGAATGGAACGGAGCCTTCATTAGTATCATCGGTAACACCTGTGAAGGAAGTAGGGAATGGGGCCTAAGTTCTTTCCAAAATGGCACGTGTGCACATGGAGCCAGTTATTACCTGTATAGTAGCCACCAGTTACAGTCCAATACATCATGTACAGCACAGTAGTGTTACAGTATGTCTAACTCTTTATTTAACTCTGTCTTTGGCAGGCCATGGTGGATGTGGATGAGACGTACAGAGAGCCACTCCTTGGCCAGGCGTTTTACCATGAAAAAGCCCTTACTGTGTCACGGGTGGGTTATAACTTATACTGTGGCGGCTGTTCAGGCTCACGTCCACCTCCAAAAATTAGTCACGTTAACAACTTATTGTCTCACGGTCCAGACTATCGAAGATCTGTGTCTATGATCTTAGAATTTCTAAATGAAAGGTAGTTGTTAAAACGGTGGCGAGTACAGCCGCTAAAATCTATGCCTATTGTTAAATCATGTCATCACCTCAGTATGATAAAGACTGGATTTGCTCAGAAATGGTTTCTTTTTTCTCTGTTGTTTCCACCCAGTTTTAACAATGAAAGGTGGGAGATTGTCAGTCTATAGTTGAGTGAAGCATTGAGAGACTGACTTGTGACTCTCTATGTTCTTTGTGTTTGTTACTAATGTCTTGCTCTTTGGATTTGTTACTAATGTCTTGCTCTGTCTCCCCAGCTCTTTGAGAAGTTGAAACTCCAGGAAAACCCAGAAGAGGGCAGTGAGCAAGCGAGGAAGCACACAGGAAAGGGAAAGACCAGTATTCCTCAACCTGAGACTCCAAAACAGACTCAGGAGAAAGACTCCAAGAGCAGGGACCCGAGGCTATCAAGAAGCACTGTGAGGGTTAAAGACAATGAGCCTGGGCCCACGGTGAAGGCCCAGGCTCCAGAGACTAGCCAGAAAGCCCAGAAGAAAAGTGGCCATCCCTACGGGAAGGTCCACACACGCCACATCAACCAGCTGTTTGTACGAGGGGAGAATGTTCTCCTCGTCAACCCACAGCCACTCTGAACATTTCCCTTTTATTCTCTCTGTTTTGAATAAAATATCACACAGCAGCTGAATTTGCTCTGAAAATGAACAGCAGACGGTGCTTCCAGGCTTCCAGGATGCAGACTTTGGATTTCAGGAGGTTCTGTGGAACCAGTAAAGTAGCTATCATTATATCATATTGATATGTCAGCCCTTCTCTGTTCCAACAGAGGAATTATGTTTCAACTTAATTGAACTTCAATTATTTTTCAATTTTCTGTTTCAACTTGAGCTAAAAGCTTTGCCATAGTAGCCTACTCTTGTCATACATTATTTAAACTCATCCCTTGTTGTCTGGTAATGACCATCCATCTATCAATTAGCTCCTCATGAGGGAATTCCATTTTGGATGCTTCTGTTCTGCGCCATAATACATTTTACCATCATTTAGACACGATTGTGGAAACGATGCACTTTTATTACCCAGCAGGTGGCAGTATAAACCCGTCACATGCCATCTGTGAAGCCATTGTCAAGTGAAAAAGAGCGTGTCCCTTTATGTTGCTTTTCCCGTTAGTTTGAACAGGAATGACAGCACGGTCTCAACGGACTTCATAAATGCATTATGAATAATTGAGTTTGTGAAGCTCGAGATTGCAGATGGCACTCAGAAGCTGTCATTTGTCTTGACGTCTCAGATTGCCTTTACTCTTTAATGGGCACATTACCCATAAAAGCACAATTTACTGCCGCTCATGGAAGTTTTAAAGATGCAGCTTTTCTTTTTTCTGGTTAAATGGCAGAGGTTACTTTTGGATGACGAGTGGAATGGAGTGATTGCTTTTATTCTACAATGTTATGGGGTCTGCAGCAGTTTTACGTCCCCCCCCCCCCCCCCCCCTCCCTCTTTTTTTCTTCTTAATTAGGCATGCAAACAGAATGTAAGATTAATTGCTCTCATTTTTCATATAATTATAATTAAACCATACATGGCATAGGAGAAACCTTGCAATAGCAGAGCTATTGTCTAATATACTCTGCACTAAACTTGAAATATTTTCATAAAAGTGTGTCAGAGCGTCTCAGTTTGCCCTATTTCTCCACTTAACAAGTCTTCCTCTCCAGAGAGTCAAAATGGGGTCAAGCGTTCGACAGCGGCTGAATTTTTTTGTCTTGTTTGTCACAGCCGTTTGTTCCGACAAGTAAACCTAGTAAAGTACTAGAACAGGAGCAGGGCTTGGGCAGGTGTCTTTGTGACAGCACAATGCCGCGCTTTTTCCTCATGACCTCCCTTTTGTAAACAATAGTGTAGTTGAGACTACACAGATTCCATGTTACCATCCTTTTCTCTACCCAGATGCATGTACCATTATCCACCAAGCATTCAATATGATACTACTGATCTATCTCAGACAATCTTATCTATCCCCATCTATCTCACAATTTACAAGAACTGTATGTGTTATAAGCCCTCCCCCCCCATACAACCCAATAGCGCATAAATAAAGCCTTTAAAAAGAAATATTTGTGCAGTGTCAATAGTGTAATCTCATCGGCAACCAACCCCTGGTCTCATTACAAGTACACCATAATCATGCACTGATAAGCAGCCAGAGGCCATTTTTACATTGAGTTAAATTAAAGCTGTGTTGCATTCAGCTTTCATCTAAATGGACATAGGTTACTGTAATGGTAAGCCCTCTATTTGTCTTTAGTCTTATATGTACATCAATATATTCCAAAGAAAAAAAAACACGTTTACAGATCTTTCATGTTCATTCTTACACAAAAGTATTAACCCATCCAGCTTAATGTAATTTTAGTGTCAAGTGTAACATCTTCAGAAATGCTGCCTTGCAGCTCTTTCTAAAGAGGCTAATGATACATCACACCAAATAACACACTCCATTAACACGTTTCAATCAACTGTTTAATGTTGTAGATGTAGGATCATGATGTGAAAATCAAATCAAAACAGGAGGGGGGGAAAAAAAACTAATTTAGATTTTCTTCTTTTTACATTGTGGATAATCTAGTGTTTTCAGTAACAATCCTAGTTTACAGAAGTTCTCAAAAAGATTGTAAGTAGAAAAAAAACAAAATAAAATAACCTCCATGGGTATTATATATTTTTAGAAAAACAAAAATTAGTAAATATTTTGGTCATTTTAAACAACAGGTAATGCATCAGACCCCTGGAACATGGCTAATGTGTGTAGAAGTGAGAAGTGGTTTCTCCAGTCACTCCAGAGGCAAAACAACCCACCATTTATGTCTGGTCAGTGAATTATTTATTTAGTCATTGACGTACCACAAAATGTCACTCAGCTCAAATTCACTTGCATCAATCTCTCTGCTCTGAAAGAAATAATAGCTCAATCGTTGGATCATGACAGGGGTCACAAGGCAATCATCGGCAGGCACTTAAAACCCTCTAAGAGTGTCAGTTTGTACCTGTACATTACAGATATAGATCAGGGCTCGATTTTATACTTGATCGCACCCAACCCTTTAAGCGTCGCTGGGCAAAAAAATGTGCGAAGAAGTACACAGTATAATCCTTAGTTCGTTCACCTCCGAGAGGGTACAAATTGAACACTCTGGGAGGAAAATGAACACTTGAGGATTTCAAAGTGTATACATTTGTCGCGCGGAAATTATGCACAACTTATGCACTATAAATAACGATTACAGGACAGCACTATACAGACAAACCGGCTGGCGGTTCATTCACTCCCAGCAAGATACGCATGCTCATTTGACCCCCACAGCAGCATATTCTTCTGGAATGAGGACAAAGGGCATCAAACTGTCCGAAACGCTTCTCTGTAATCTGCAGCAGCGACTGTTGGGATGTGAAAGAACCCCGACTTTGGAATGACAAAAAAAGTAAAGTAGCTACAGTGTCTGCCAGTCTTTGTTCAGCATTTTAAAAATGGTGAAGGCGGAGAATGTACAAAAAATGAAATAAAGGAAAGAAAAAAAAAGCGTAGGCAGCTTTTTGACCGAGAGATGCACCAATGGATTCTTATTCACAATGAATAAGAAATAAAATACATGCTTGCTACTGCCGTCAAGACGAGCTCATTCTTTAGGTACTAGCCATGTCTGTGGCGGTTTTACTGAGATAATAATCACTGGTCTTAACGAGACAATGGTAATAATCAGCATGTCCGCGTGGGGTGGGATAATAACGTACAAAGAGCACAACTAATGAGCAACGATCACATCCAGTATCTGAACAGATACTGCAATCATGGCTCGAGGGCAGGTGTATGAATGCTGGACTTCATACGCCACACACAGCAGTGTCTGCCCTCAACACTGCACAGTCTGATACTCCCTTCTCCTTTTAAGAGGTTCACTATTAAGAGCAAAAAAAGGCAATTGACTTACAGGCACCATGTACTGTAAGAAAAGACCCACAATTCCCCATTCCTCCGTATTGATTATCTCATTTGGAAGCAAACCGATTATACTTGTCTTCATCTTTAAAAATATATATATAAATATGTACATTTATACCTATAAGAAAGGCCACAAAGTTAGGTCTGTTCATGTCATTACCAACAGACTTCAATACAAACATGCATTCACTCAAATATTTGTTTCTTCTACTATAGGTCACAATTTGAACGTGTGCACTGTAAAAGTTTGAGTGTTAGTTTAACTCAGATTATCAGTGAGGCTTTTACCATGTACACTAAAAGTACAAAGTTATGGTATCAAAGATACTGGCAATGTACCTTACAATAATAGCGGTCTTGATTGAGATACATTCAGATGATTTTGTCTTTCCCCACCAAATGATACAACTCTTCATGTCATCACTGTCTCTCATCCAAGTACTTAATAACTTATTTGTATGGACAGGGGTAGTCTATTTACAAGAGATAACAAGTAAAGTAACTTGACATTCTTTGAAATACATTAGAATGTTTAGATGGTTGATCAGGTTAACTAAACCGATATTACATCCAGTAGAGTAGAGTTACTAATAACATCTTTCTTTAAAAAAAAAATAAGGGAAAAAAAAAGAAACATTCTCTAATATATATATATTTTTGCTATTCTGGTGATTTCATTTGATTGAGGTTATAAAGCATAATTGCCTTGACGTGGTCATGATGGCAGATGTGTCCGTCACACTCTTCCTCTCTCTGGCAATAAAAAAACAAACCAACACAACACACTATGGTAATGTGTTGAACCCTGACAGATCATTGGTTCCAACTGAGAAAACATTCATTTAGAATATGAAAGGGTAAAGAACAACATTGTAGGGTCTTGGTATTGTGATGTTCGACATCATTCAAGTACTCTTTGTTTGCAGCTCATTAGCAAATCCTTCACCGACGGACGGAGAGAAAGAGATAGAGAGATAGAGAGCGATTGACATCATTCCTCCAAAGCGCCGTCACTTTCCAAAGTTGCCAAAGTTGGCGAAGGCATCGTGTTTGGGCTGCTGAACCATGGCGTTCATTCCCATAGCACCGGGCATCGCCATGCCCATGCCAGCCTGTGGCATCCCCATGTTCATCCCCATTCCCATCATCCCTTGGTTCGGGGACATGCCCATGCCAGCACCAGGGTGCATCATGGGATTTGCGGGCGTTCTGACTGGTGGGGAGCCGTAGTTCATGCCGGCAAATCCCTGGGCGAGCATGTTAACGGGGCTCACTGAAAATAACACCAACAAACATTTTAGTAAAGGCTACATTTGCATTAACTAAAAGGTAAAAGAAACAGCTATTCTGGTAGTTTCAGTAGCTTAAAGTAGGCATGTGACCTATAGCAGTAATGTATAAATCAAATAAACTAAACTCAAGTAAACAACTCATCTAATATCGTTTGTGAAAACTATTAAGAGGCATGCAATACAGTGCTTTGTGTCATTTATGTTGCCGATTATTGTCACAAATAATTGTGATTAACGATTGAAGTGTGTTTTTTGCATTGAACATTGGAACGTTACAATGTGTATTTCTGTTTGCCTTTTAGGCAACAGAAATACACAGGGTAGATATGACAAAGAACTTATATAACAAAATCACCAACACATGTAATAATCATTACTTTACCAAAAAAAATGACAATAGTGGAAATAGCAGATCTACAAGCTTACAACACGTCACAGTGCAGTGTTGTAAGCTTGTAGATCTGTTATTTTCTTTTAATGTTTTTTTGAAACATTTTTCAACATGGAAACGATTTACGATTATGACAAAAATAATTGCAATTATCTCAAATAATAGCATTTAGGCAATTAAGTAATAATTATGACGGGCCTAGTGAATATTCTCAATAATAGCGAAGGTTGGCCCGGGCAGACGGCGTGCTGGTCCGGGCACCCTAGGCTGCAATGCCAGCCTGGCGGCGTGTCACGGGTTCGAATCCCGATCCGGACAACCTTTGCTGCGTGACACTCCCCATTTCCAGTCAGTCTACTGTCCCATCAATAAAGGCCCCAAATAAATCTTATTTAAATAATAATAATAATAACAGCCAAAGTTATATTTGAAAATAGCCGATCCACAAGCTCACAGTCACAACGCATTTCTGCCACCGGACATCTTCGTACGACGGCTTCATACGACAAAAGTATAAATCAGGCGGCTTAAATGTTTAGACCCTCCAGAAAAATGTGCTTATGCTTAAAAATATAAAAGGGTGCATACTTGCGCAAACTTCCCACGTATTTAGCCGCATAAAATCACATAAAATCCCACATATTTCACATGTTTCCTCATTTTGCAACTTTACGCATATTTCATAACTTCCCGCAATTTCACAGCATAAAATCACATCAAACCCTGCATATTTAAGGATTTTAGCCCACATAATCAAGGATGTTTGCTGGAGGGTCTACTCTAGGTTATACTACGGGTGTGTACTACTACTTCTCTTACCTTGCTGGAGTGTGTTGAGGGTGGGCTGACTGGTCTTGGGGGCCTGCATTCCTAGGAAGTCCAGGCTGATGTTGACCGAGGAGTCTGACCAGGTAGCAGGGATGCCAGGTTTGGACCCAGCAGCAGCACCCTGAGAACCTAACGCTTGCTGTAGGGGTTGCATCGGCTGCATGGACTGAGGCTGCATTGGCGCTCCTATGTTCTGGATGGGCTGGGAAGGACAGGCACAAAACACAATGGGAATAAGAACCGGGGCTAGAGGGCAGTCTCACACAGAAACACAGCGGAAATAATTCCAGCACAAGCTTATGACAGACAGATAAATGCATTAGGTTATTGGAGTTTCAGTTATTAGGATCCTAGGTTGATAAGCAAAAGGCCAAGGACCCACATTTGATACGTTTTTGTTGTTTTCTGGAACCCATGTCTATTGGACATGGTAGAATACATGTCCACTTTGTTTCCATGTGTTCACTCTCCGAGTTACAATCCCTTAGGGGTCCATTTGTTTGCCAACTACCAATCCTTTAGCCAAGGATCCACGCAACCCCACATTAAGAACCAGTAAAGCTGCATTCTCAGTCCCAGTTTAACATGATGGCCGGCCGCCATCATGCCTCCAACAACAGTACTGTTCAGACTAGACTGTGCAAGCATTCCTCTCTGTGAACTCATTAAAACATGTCATCTAAAGTAACTGGAATCAGAGGTAGCAGTCGTTCCTTTTTTTTCTTTTCAAAGTAGGCCAACAATGTTTTAATGTGAAAAATACTGTCTACAAACAAGGCCTTCCTAATGTGTTCATGACTTCTCATTGTGTGTGTCAGTTAAACAGGAGGAGTGGGGTGGTTAGTGGGTGGTCTCCTGGGGGAGAGGAGCATCTGGAGAGAGACGGTCCTCGCGTACCTACACCGCTTGCGTGTGTTTGTCTGAGTCTCCATGGTCAATGAGCAGTATACATGTTACGAAGAGTGTGTGTGTGTGTGTGTGTGTGTGTGTGTGTGTGTAATGATCTAGCAAACAAAGCCTTCCGCATACAGCTTCATCAGGTAGATTTATGCCAAAACCTTGTTCTAAAAAAAATTCTACTTGCACTCTAAAAACAAAAAAGGAAAAATGCAGCCCTCTTTTGTGCAGTGAACTCTTTTTGTTTATTGCTCATTATGTGTGACGTTTCCTGCCATCACCTGCACCAGGAATAAATATGGGCTGGCAATGCTGTGCACAGGGAATGGATTTGTTGAGTGAGTGTGTGTGTGGTACATAGTAGTAACCATCCAAAGTTTGTGGACACCTAGCTTTTGAAAATGTTTTTCATAAATAAGCATGTTTTCGATAGGAAGAATGCGGTATATAAGTCACAAAAGCACCTCCTCTGCCTCAGGTCATTATGAACCTGCCCCGTTACGCCTCTAATGGTATATTCATAAACAGTAAACTGCAAATGTACATACTTTATACATAGTATATATATCTGCATTCAGACGCAGCCGCCAGAGGCATGGTGATAATATTGCATATCAGACAGTCTTCTCATCTGTTCCTGTACCGATGTGGACATGAATAAATCATGCAGACCGTGTTGCTGTGTGCAGCCCGGTGAAACCGTACCTGTGATATGGAATGGGGCAGGACGGTGGCGCTCATGCTCTGCGTGGCGCTCATGCTGAAGTTGAGGCTCTGCGAGGCGGTGATATTGGACTGAGCCGTGGGACCCATCAGGTCAAACAGGTCCGCCGAGGGCGCGGCGGCAGGTGGGGAAGCAGCAGCAGCTGGAGACAGGGCGGGGCCGGCCGCCAGCATGCCTCCAAACAGGTCAGCTCCTCCTCCTCCTCCTCCTCCTCCGCCTGCTGCAGGCTGCGCCGGGGCCGGCATCTGCCCTCCGGGGAAGGCGTTCCACTCCCCAAAGTCCCCCGTGGTCCCGGCAGAGGCTGCTGGGGCTAAAAGACAACAAGACAAGAGGGTTTAGGACCGTGCTTCCATTATGTTCATGCAATTATGTTTTAATTTTTTTCCTCTCCAGTCCAGGCCAGGTCAGGCCTGATTCTACACATGCATTGTACGTGGCAAGACGTGATGCACTTTGACCTTGCAGATGTGCCATTTTTGAAAAGTCAAAGAATTATACAGATGCTTTCCCAGTTTTAATAGTCTTTTTTATATGCCGTTTGTATTTGTGACAGAACGATACCTATGCCTCTATTTACACCCACTGATGGCCCACTGATGGCCTACCCTACCCTCTATGGCAGGGGTGTGCCAAGTGTGGCCCGGGGTGGGGTTTCACTTTTAGTGATTTTTACTAGTTGACGGGTTGCCTAGTTTACTAGTCGACTAGTACAGGGGTTCTCAACGTTTTTGGCCGGGGACCCCCAGAAATGCTTTGGCAGTGTCTCGTGACCTTTAGAGATGCAGCGCTTTGAAAATCCCGTTATAATGGAGGCTCAATGGAGCTGGATTTAAAGATCCCATAGCTGGTGGGGACAGAGGCGCTCCATACTAACCGGAGCAATGCTAAAAGGTAAAGTGACGGCCGCTGCTTTCATATATGGAGTATACGGTTGTCTACGAACATACGCGTAGATAAGGTACCAGTAGGTACCGTCAGCCTAGCTATGTTTATAAATGTATATAGCAGCGAAAAAGTTAAAGCCCTAGCCCGGGGCCAAATTTTATACGACCCTCAGCTCCATACCTGAATTGTATTATGAATGGCACGCCCAACAGTATGGGAAACTTTTACAAGTCATTTATTAACCTGGGCATTTCCCAGAGTATAATTTGTCAGGATTCCTTGTTCCTTGTTGTCTCATTCTGAAGGGGTCAAAGTCATTGGTAATGTGAAATACGGCTGAAAAAGGCTGAGTTATTTGTGTTTTGTTCACAGCACACACCTGACAAAACACCTTGGATAATAAATATTGATGATGGTTAAATAAAATCATTTAAATGCAATGCATATGTATGTGGCTTAGTTATGGTTCGAAGGTACATTATGTCAGGACATGTAGGGTGTTTTAATATTTTCTAATATGGCCCCCTTTGAAAAACGTTTGGACACCCCTGCTATGCACTCCTGACCAGCCCAGGTTCTGAGGGAAGGGTCAGAGGTCATACTGTCTTTCAGTGTAATGCACAAACCTCACTGAGAAAGATTCCTAGCAATCAAACAATGTTATACCTTTTATCAATAAGCACAGTGTGTCTATAACCACTTTCACCCTGCGTCCCGGAACAAAACAATATTCAAATAGCAGATCTACAAGCTTGTAGATTGGTTATTCAAAAAACTAAATTTGAATAGGAGGGCTCAAGTGGATAACTCACGTTTCCCCCTGAGCATCATCAGCGCCGTGTTATCAATATTTTCATTAAACTCTCCCCTCCTCCCTCCCCATCTCTCTATCCATGTCAGCTTCTTCCACCCCCACTAACCTCACCCTGCATCCCTGCATGTCCCCTGTCATACATAACAGGAGTTGATGTGTGTCTGTTCTTGTTATGCAGAGCAGGTAGCAGGCTCCATATGGCCAGGGCTCCCACCCCAGCATCCCTCTGAATATTCTAGCAGCGTGACTGGAACATCATGGCACACCACGCATGCACAGCACAAAAGACACGGAGAGGGAGGAGACCGATGGATAAATAAATAACATAAATGAGAAGAAGAAGGGGAAGTTTAGGAAACCCACCAGATTCCGAGGAGAGGCCGACGGAGGCAGTGGGCGAGGCGAAGTCAGCAAATCCACTGAAGTCTGAGAGAGAGAGAGAGAGAGAGAGAGAGACAATTTAGGCATGTAGCAGACACTCTTAATCCAGTGTGACTTACTACACTAAGCAAGAACAACACATGGTAATACATCAAATACATAGAAATAGTCATTGAGAATCATAAGCAAGCTAAATAAGAACCTAACATCTGTCTAACAGTAGATTAAACAGAATCAGGGGGAGAGAGAAAAAGAAAGTATCATCAGAGAGAATGAAAGCTAAAGAGAGAGAGAAAGAGACATCCATTGTCACTTCATATAAGTGAGTTCCAGGTGTGGTCCGAGCATACTTAGCATTCCTACAGAGTCAGAGGGATTGTGGTGGATGGGAGGAGAAAATCAAACATGTGCTCAGTCGTCCTCCCCCCCCCCTCTCCATCCACCAGGGACTGCTGCACAAAAACATCTGGTGCACTTAGCTCCTATATATCAACACCCTCTGCGCTGTCCCCAAACCTGCTAGCTATACCATCAGCCTTAAGACTCACTGCCGCTGTGGTGTGACAAAACGGGGTGGAACTATTTCAGGCCTCCCCCCCCCCCCAAACCAAAGTTCTTTTGGTGTAAAAGGGGCCAGAGTGTTTGGAGAAAGGCCTGGTAGGAGCGTATGTTGTACCTGTGGCTGCAGGTGTAACAGGTCCTCCCGAATCCACCATCAGTAGGTCAACCAGACCGCTGCTGGAGGGCTGAGGCGGGGCAGCTGCCTGGGGCTGAAACATGACGGTGACAATGAGATCATTGCACAACACTGTGGGCAAATTAACCCATTTAGGCCTGACGTCGAAATAAATAAAAAGTCTTCTGAAAGAATATATATTCCAAGATTTGTGCCACATTTTCACGATTTTTCAAAAATAGCAGACGTACAAGCTCGTATGATCTTGTAGATCTGCTATTTTTCAATAGCTAAATAATGCTTAGTTAAAACACCAAAACGGGTTCCCGTCCAGAATTGTTTAAGCTTCAAGCAAGCCAAATGATAATGTGCCAGGTGATTTCTTTGTGCATTAAGTTTTCTGTATGAAAACTCAAACAAGATAGGAATTTTGCCAAATCCCTTTTTTTCCCCCCTCAGATGGCGTGAACGTGCAGCAATCATGCACAAATAACTAGGTTATTTTATATACAGTATGTTTCTTCTCATGTGGAATGAAAGTGCAGCAATCATGCACCAAGAACTAGGTATTTTATTTTATAGCATCTACAGGATATACTGTACATACACACACACACAATATAATATCTGCAGTTACATCATGTGTGCACAGAGCTGACGGGGAGTTAATTTCCTCTCAATCTACTCCAATGTTAATGTGCAAACCAGAGGCAGGCGTTTCATCTAAGTGGGCGGGAGAGACTGACTGGGGTAGTTGTATCCTTTAGCTAAATGCTCAGTGGTCATTATCTAAATGAACAAAACTGCTTCAAGAACAATATTGGTGTGACTCCAAGATTCACAGAAAAAAACACATGCATATCGACTATAGCCTACAGAGCCTAGTCTCGTAGGGACAAGACTGATAATAAACAGCATGTGTTTGTAAAAAGATATACCTCCCCCCAAATATCTTACACAGACATTGTTCTTATGAAGCCCAGTATTTATAAAGATTACTTCCATATAAAGATCACTTCCATTCGCCGATGAGGCAGTGCAAGGCAGTAGTCAGTTTACAGTAGGCTTATCTCTAAGTGGAGATAGCCTATATATATATATATATATATATATATATATATATATATATATATATATATATATATATACACACACACACACACACACACACACACACACACACACACACACACACACACACACACACACACACACACACACACACAAATTCATACGGTACAAAAACTATCAGAGTTTTGGTCAGCTCTGGTGTCTCATTATGTACCTGTTTGGAGCTGGTGTCTGGACTCTGGTCTCCTGTGTAGTTGGCTGCGGCCCCGAGGTCTACTTTCTTGGAAACTTTCTTCCGTGTTGCCGTGGTTTCCGTTGCCTGGACGATCTGGACGTTCCTAGTGACGGTGGTTTCCTCTTCGTCTTTGAACTCTCGTCCCGTCGTCTGGCCATTCCGCCTGTCTGGACGCGGCCCCCGT
Organism: Protomyctophum parallelum; assembly: GCF_964188405.1. NCBI lineage: Eukaryota > Metazoa > Chordata > Actinopteri > Myctophiformes > Myctophidae > Protomyctophum > Protomyctophum parallelum. The sequence continues at coordinate 38,721,797 of NC_139711.1, read as the reverse complement.
TCATCCTCGTTATCGCTGTGTGGACGACAGAAGACGAGACAGAGGTTCTGAGGTTTGACTGCGTGATTAAGAATTTAGCAATCTCCCATAAGATTTGGCACAAAACTCCATGTTTAGACGGTTTCAGGCTGCAAACATTCACACAGCTGTCCTAAACATTGGAACATTTGCAAACGTCCCTGGGAAACAACATTAACTAAGTATAAAGAAATAAACAGCTGTTAGTTAGCTACTGCACCTAGTCTAAAAAAAAAACATTTCTGTAAGCTTTCTAATTATTATTATTTTCGAATTTGCTTTGAGCCTACTGGCGTAAAATCCCGTGGCGTAAATGGCTTAAGGGCACACATGTGTTTCACACATCTAGCAATAATATATTGTTGAAAGCCTCCATATTCTTCAGTTGAAATAAATGCCATGGCCAGAGCGAAGTGTTTTAATGCCATTTTTATTTTCGTATAAGACATATATACAAAGACAGATCCCCGAACTTCTGAAACTACAATTAAAAATAAATTAAAACAAAACACCCTTGCTGCTGCCATTAATTGGCCAGGCAGGCTTCCTGTGAAAAAGAGATGTTTAATCTCAAGGTGACCTCCTGGTTAAGTGAAGGTTACGTAAAATAAATAGTTTGACACCAACATATATTTCAAGCGACACAAAGCACAGGGAATCCAAATCCCCGAGGGAGAAGCCCTACTTTTGTTTTTCACAGCAGACTGCAGACTTTTTTTACCCCCCCTCTCTCATTCTGACTGTCAATGTGCAGTGGTGGAAAGTAACTAAGTACATTTCATTTACTTAAGTACTGTACATAAGTAAAATTTTTAGGTTATTTGTACTTTACTTGAGTATTTGATTTCCAATACTTTTACTTGCACTCCACTACATCTCAGAAGCAAATATTGTACTTTTACTCCACAACATATATTTGAAAACCTTAGTAACTAGTTACTTTTATTATGACAAAACATTAGCCACTTCAGGCCTATATATTTTGCCATTTAAAAATAGGCGATCTACAAGCTCACAATGCGTCACATCGAGCTTGTAGATCTGTCAAGATGTGTTTTATACATTTGAAAACTTGAAATGCATAGTGAGTAGTACTTTCTACTTTTGGTACTTTAAGTACATTTTGATTCCAATACATTCCCTTGTAACGGAGTAGTTCTACTTTCACTTAAGTAAAACATGTCAGTACTTGTCGCAGTCCCGTCCCCTCGAGAGACCCGGAAAAGAAATCCGTTAATTTTCTTTTGTTGTTTTTCTTCTTTGTAATTATTTGTTTGGTCCAAAATATTGTGTTTGTTACGACAAGAGTTGGCTTTGTACGACGCTTATAAGGTCTTTAAATAAAAACGTTTTGAAATGTCTATGGGAAAAATGCATTGGGAACTATTTCCTGGGCCTGGTGTCGTAATAAAAGGGGCTGCGACGCTCTTGTGCAGGAAGAGAATCCACTCCAGTTGTCGGTGAAGAGGTGAACACCGAAACGGTGGTTAGTAAAAACAGAGTGATGTGTTGTGTAAGCGGTGACCACCGCGGCGGCGTGGCGTGAACAGGCCTATGAATAGGCCTTTCCTATCCCTCTCCCTCTCTCCTGCCCTTACCTGAATCTCTCGGGTGAGTCGTCTCTGTCCTTCTTCCTGAACTTGTTGATGGTGTCGTCGATGGTGCTGCCGATCTTGTCGCTGATCTCTCCCAGCTTCTCGCTGAAGGGGAACGGACCCTCGCTCTTCCAGTCATCGTCCCACCCCTTCCCCCCTTGGTTACCACCACTGCCACCACTGCCACCCGAGTCATACTTGTCCCCCGCTGGAGGGAGGGAGGGCGAGAGAAGGAAAAGGAGAGAGTGAAATGGGGGAGGTGATTTTACAGGTTTTGTACACCTATGTATTAGCTCGTTACATTTCTTTTCTTTTAAAGAGTGTCTGTACAAGGTGTCTGCAGGTGTCAGGAAGTGAAATGTTTCAAGGCATTTTTATAACCACCTAGAAATTCAAGACTTGCAACGACAATAAACACAAACTTTATTCAGGCTTCTGAGGCCAAATCTGTTTATATTGTATTTGGTTTTCTTTCAGTTTATCTCTTGGCAAAACATTGTCACTTTCATATAGTCAGATTGCAAATAAATGCATCGCTTCAAAAAATATGTAAGACCTTTCAATTTAATACAACTTAATCTGTTTTTGTTTTAATCAATATTAATTTAAGAATAATTAAGGAACCGTAGGCGTAGGAATGTAGAGAGAAGCTGTCATCTAACACAGATTTTTCAACTGGTCGATGCCTAATTAAAAGAAATAAACATAAAAAAAACCTATAAAAGGTTGAGGGGTCTTACAGTAGCCTCCTCCTTCAGACGATGATACTCCGATATATAAAAATAAAACCTATAAAAAGGTTGAGGGGTCTTACAGTAGCCTCTGTATCCTCCTCCTTCAGACGATGATACTCCGATATATTTGTCTTTGTTCTTCTTTGCCTTCTTCCTTTCTTCCCTCAGCCGCTCATCGTCCTGGGCAAACTCCACCATTTCCTTCACCTTCTGACGAACATTAATACCCTGGTCCTTACCGTTCTCATCTAAAAGGGGCAGAGAATCAAAGAAAGATAAGCATTTTAAAATAAATTGATTGGTAAATTGATTACCTACGATGATCCAGGAATACTTCAAGAACAACTTAAGTTAAAGGTTAACAACTTAAGTTTAGAGTTAACAGTGATATTTCTTTGCGTACAAACATAAAAAACGTTTTACTTGGAAAGCGCTATATTTAGATAGTAATCAATGCTACAGTAGTCTTTGTTCAGTGACAGGAGACAGGAGTGTCCCCATCTCTCCAGCTCTTTAATAAACAGAAAATAGTTTTTCAGGTCGGGATATCAAATTTATTCAATCAGGTGAGAGAACTCCACTAAGATAATTTTTCAGCCTCAATTTTATAGTGGTTCAATTCCAAATTTGTCTGCTCATTTTATTCTTTTTGATCACTTCCTATTTCACTTTATTTAATTTTAAATTTTATTATGCCAATAGATGGACCCTTCGCTAAGCCCACCACAGACTGCCAGACCAAGTACTGGAAAGGTGTGCTTGTCACCCATTGAGATGCATGTTAAATGAAGGGATTTCTCCAAATAAATAATCGATCATTTCAGGAGCAAGAGTTTCAAAATCTCTTTTAAATCTAGTGAACATGGCTTGCAGTAGGCTAGTATGCACTGGAAATTGTGCATGACATTATTTCAATAAACAAAAAGTATGGGAAAATGTTAGAGGGAGAAACAGAATCTAACTCATTCAACTTTAATGTCATTATGTTTTATCACCAGTCCGGACAGCGTTTTCATGCACTGCGCGGTATGCGCGGTAAGACTACATATAGAAGTTGATAAATAGACAAACAAAATGTATTCATATATTTTAACGTGCAGAATCCAGAACAGGCAGGCTGTGATCCTCAATTTCTGGTGTGTTGAACTTGGAATTTTGGCTTTAGAAGTTGCTGACTATCTCCATAACACATACATCAGCCTAAACGACACCCATTTCTAAAAACATGCTTATAATAAATCTACTTGTGATTCAGGATACACCATGCCAATGTAACCTTCTGCATTAACACATCAGCCGATTTGTACATTTTATTTGTTTGTTTTATATGTTTTTCACCTTTAGTATTATAGCCATCACCTGGGCGGGTGCATCGAGTAACTATCCTGACATTAAGCGGTGTATGTGTTCAATAACATAGCCATGCAGCCTTGCTGTCTTGTGCAGATTTGGAAAAGGGGTGAAAAACTCAACCATCAACAAGTGTGCTCTTGGTCGTACACTGTACTGATCAGTTCAGCGAAGTTAAAACAGGCCTTCCTAGCATCAGAGGACGAATCCAACAGCTACACATAGGCAGCTTTGTTTCACTGGTGCTACAGGCTATAGTATTGATTTACACTTTATTAGTGTAACACACCGTTGCTTTTCTTTGTCTTTAGACGAGTTCCCCCAATACTGAGCATTCGATTTCCTCATTTGCCATTTGTTTTAAGGAGCCGGTGAGTTCAAGCTAAAACACTGTGTAAGCTGCTCTTTAAAAGTGATTCAAAGACGTGACCAAACTTTGAAAACAGAGGGGCTAAACTAAAAGCTGCTAACTGATATACATTGCTTGTAAACAGCAGCTAGAACACATGTGGCTGAGACTGAGAGCAGTGAAAGCCGCTTTGGGGGGCAGGCAGTGTGGCTTTAATAGTTTGTGGTCTAAGCACTGCTTAGGGCCTTCATCCATTCATTAGAGCGCACACTGAAGCTATTGTAGAACATTAGGATATTACATTACTGTAAAAACACTCTGCTGTGTTAGGTTTGTGGACACACCACAGTGCTCACTTTGATAAGGTTTGAAATGTAAACTAATAAAACTAGATGAGTGTGTTTGGCTCATTTGTGTTATGTAATAATAATCCCCGAGAACTGACACCGATGGATATAGATGAACAGAAAGATATGGTTTGGGAAAATGGAACAACAAGCACAACCGCAAACTCACGAGGGCTGGGGGTCCGAAATGGGGGGGTCCAATTTGGATGTTGCTTTTTATGGTTTGATAATCTACCCTGGCATGTGTATGTAATGTATGTAACAGCCGATCAACAATCTGAGCAAAACTGTTATAATTAGTGACATGGCAAACATCATAATTCAAAAGCTTGCAAATCAGTATCTTCATAAGGTGTGTGTATGTGTGTGTGTGTGTGTGTGTGCGTGTGTGTTCGTTCTACAGCCTCTTTGTAAATAGTGATGTCAGTGTGAAAGTGCTCTCTTCCCTCATCTGTCTTCTCCATGCAAATACAAATGACATAAGGCCATGATAAGTCCAAGCATGACTTGAGTACACAGCACACGTTAGCCAAGATGTAGAGAGGGTGTGCTCAAACGCGTTTCGGCGCACAGGCCTTCGTCAGTGTCAGAATTACTCTTGATTGTTTTTCTTTTAGAATGAGGTTCCCATAAGTGCACGTCGCTGTTTGATGACGCTGCATAGAGTGGTCCCAATGGGCAAAAGAGGTGGCTGAAATGTGCCTGAATAATGCGTTTTATATATTAACTGTACAATATGTGAAGACATTGAGGGCGGGATAATACGCCTAGAGGCTAGAACCTTGGCAGAGTACTTATGAATAGTCTGTGGAAGTGTGGAGGCAAGTGGGGTGATGGTAAGCTCAGCCCTATAGCAACCAGAGACCACGTCGTTAACCATATTCTGATTCCGTTAGTTAGTGATGTTGGCCAGGATAAGCGGGAAGGGCAATCTCAAAGGCAAGCCGAAACAGATGATGCGCAATCACAGTCATACTCGGCACCTCAGATCTACACGATTCACATCGCCGAAAGGCAACACGTTTGCACGTAGACTAGAGGGAGCAAGAGATACAGGCAGATATAGATATTATATGCTGAGAGATAAGAGACAGAGACAGACTGAAGACTTGACTTGCCTATAAAGTGGTAGCTCTCCAACGATCTCAGGTCGTAGAGATGCTCTCTGGTGCTGGTGACAACCCTCTCTGATCCATTCCTGATGAGGTGGGCCAGCAGCAGCAGGGACTGAGGATAGGAATGACAGATCACAGCCGTTAGTAGAAGAACATGCATCACCGAGGCGTAGCTGTAGTCTTCAGTATTATGCTTATTGAGGATGACCCAATGGCTCCTCTTGACTACAAAAAGCAACCTTCCTCCAAATAGTTATATTGTGTTATTAGCATAGACTCTAAATAAAGGCAAAAATAAATTTGTTTGTTAAATTCAAATAAGTCCTGGAGTGTACATTTAATTTATTTAATCAAATTGTGGGCCTTTGTTAATTAAACAAAAAGGTTTATTTCTAGGGATGCACAGATATGGAAATTCTTGGCAGATACAGATGTTTAAAATAACAATTTGGCCAATCGCCAATACTGATACCTATATTTGTTAATTTAGTTCTTGGTGTTATTATTTCTCAGTTTTGTGCCAGGGAAACAAAAACAATCTCATTATAAAAATAACTGTTGAATCTACAGCTTGGTAGGCTGAAAATAACCAACATAGCAGCACAGAATTTATGCCAACTGATAAATATCAGCTATTGCCATCGGTTAATGTCAGCATTATTTGCCGATAACGGCAAATACCAGCCGAGCCAATACTGATAAATGATGTTAAAGTGTTTTAACAAAACATATAGGGAGCTATTTTGAAGCAGCACTGTTCCCCTTGACATGTGAAGTGGAACTCATATTGCTGATGTCTGAGGTGGGTGGGTCTTTCAGTACCTTCATGATGCTCAGTGACATCATAGACGGTAGGTTTGTTTCTCTGCCCACATACCCGTTTTCTTTTTTCCTACAGGTGTTCGGCTTGTGGAGAGATAATACATTGAGCAGAGAACCAGCTCAGTGGCCTTGTGGTTAGAGTGTCCGCCCTGAGACTGGGAGGTCGGGGTTAGATCCCTGGCCGGGTCATACCAAAGACTGTAAAATGGGACCCAATGCCTCCCTGCTTGGCACTCAGCATCAAGGGTTGGATTGGGGGTAAGTCCCTGCGACATACTAGCGTCATGTCCAGGGGGTGTACTTGTACATCAAGCTGCCTCACGCTACAGAAACAGGAGATAGGCTCCTGCCCTATGGGCCTCATGGCTCGGCAAGGCTACTTAGAGAACCTGAGCAGGGCGTGAAAAGTCCCGTTGGCTCAAACCTGCTCACATGTTCCGTTTGAAACATACCTTGTAGACTCTCCTCCAGTTCTTCTTATTGTCCCGCAGCATTCGAGCCCACAGCATGTTCATCACCTCTGGGAACTGCTCATACATGAAGGTGCATCTGAGAGGAGCCACAGGCAGACATATCGCAGAGCAAGAGAGAGGAGAAATGAGAGGGGGGTCAAATAAAAACCAATGTTAGCGTTGGCTATTCAGAAATAGCAGATATACAAGCTCACAGCGTGTCACCTCGTGCCACGACGCAAGCTTGTACATTTTTGAATAATTGTTAAAGAACTAATGGTTCAGAAGGTATTTGTGGAATCAGCCTCAGGTCTTAATGGGTTAACCCATTTAGACCTGAGGACGATTTAAAAAGAATGCTTCTAAATCCTAAAAATGGAGTGCCACAGTTTTTATATTTTTCCAGTTTTTCATGTGTCTAAGAGGTGACAGTACTTCATTAGACACCATGGAGTCGTTTCTATGTGCAATGGTGTATTAACTTTGTATTTAGGGTTTCTTCTGGAGGCTGAACCCTTGACAGTCAAACGGGCCAATGAAATAAACAGTAAAAAAAAAAAGTAAATATGTTGATTTGAGTTAAAAACTTTCGCTCTATGAAATAATTTTCAAGGATTTGCACCACATTCACGATTAAAAAAAAGAGAAAAAAACAGATCTACAAGCTCTGAGCTCGTAGATCTGCTATCTTTCAATAGCGAAAGTGTAACAATGCTTAAAACACCATAATGCTCTCAGTCCCTCCCAGAATGGGTTATAAAGATGTCCATAGGAATGGGTGGCATTGAGCAACTGCTTTTACAATCTCATGATTCAAATGACCCGACAACTTCCTCTTTGACAGGAATCAGCCGTTATCTTTTCCAGACAATCGTGCCTGATGCTCATTAATATTTACAAAAAAAAAGTAGGCTTGGTGTCATTCAGCGTTACGTGGGAGAGGAGTCAGGAATGGTGTTCTGCTGACCTGGAGACATCTGCCATCAGCTGCCCTGAAGGTCCCCAGGGGTCATCGTTGGTGGCTTCCCTCACTTTGGACTCCACCTCAGAATAATTCATCACCACATTGGTTCTGAACGGCAAAAGAGAAACACAGTACATATATTGGTTCAACTTCTAAATAATAATAATACATAAAAAAGTAAACCATACCAAAATTGTAAATAAATGCTCAATTTCAAGTGAATAATATATGTCTAACTTTGAAAGCAAACTGGAATGAATGAAAGCCACTCTGATTACAACCACACCCACATATACTGTACACCTGCACTGAATGGCCATAGGACAATAGGAGAGAGAGTGAGTGTGTGTGTGTGTGTGTGTGTGTGTGTGTGTGTGTGTGTACTGTACGTGTGTGTGTGTGTGTGTGTGTGTGTGTGTGTGTGTGTGTGTGTGTAGTGTCCACTTCCCCATGGCCAATAGTAATTTAAACCATAAAAAAGAGTAGTGTAAGCAAGCACACAAATGCTAAGATCAGATCAGCCAACGCAGGGAAGCTGGAAGTACCCTCACTAAAAACGCCGGGACAACGCTCCACACGTCCCAAACTCTTCTCCCTTCTGGCTCCAAAACTGTGGAATGCACTTCCCATTGCAGTCAGAACTGCAGCATCACTCCCAATCTTCCGCCGTAGTCTGAAAACCCACCTTTTCAGACTCCATCATGGCCCATAGCACTTACCCCACCCCCTTAGATAGCATTTCTGTAGACTTAGATAGCATTTGATACAGACTTATAGCATGTTATGTAGACAGCACTATAATTGCATTGTATGTAGTCATAGCACGTCATAGTACATATTATAGCATAGTAGTATAGATGTATAGTTTATATGTATAGCTTCATTATATAGATATTATTACTTTCTTAGCTTACGCATGTTTCTTGATAAATGTTTTTATGTGATGTATTCCCATGCTTTTTTGTTCTTGCTTAATGTAAGTCGCTCTGGATTAAGAGCGTCTGCTAAATGCCTAAATTGTAAATTGTAAATTGTGCAACACACACACACACACACACAATAGCAAGGGGTACAAACAACTGCATTATATTACGGTTTTGTTTGCATTATAATATAGCCTAGTACTTCAGCCAACTCAAAAGAAAACAGAATAAGAGGAAACAGCAGGAGTCTAGTGACAGAGCCTAGTCTATTTGCTAAAATAAAAAACATAGGCTTGTCTATCTCATTGTGGTGAAAATCAGTAAGGTATTCAACCAGCTTGACAAGTGGCCTTGGAAAATACAAAGAAAAAAACTCTGAACTATGATTACACAACAATCCCAATCCAAACCAAACATTAACCTATATATATAAAGCAGACATGCGATTGACTGATTGAGGGCAGGCATAAACACGCTAGCATTCCACTTCAGGCCTGAAATTGATTTTTTTATTTGTTATCTGGCTCAGTGAGTATTTGGCTATTGCTAAATAGACATGTCTACTCTAAATCTACATCGATTAGCCAATGATGAGCTAAACACAACACTGATGATGAGAGCGCAGCCAAAACAGGGGGAGGCAAAGTTTTGGATCTGGCAACTCCTAAGTTCTTTCTCACCATTGCCACATCAGCAGCAGCACAGTGTAGTAGGGCCTCAACAGAGACACTGACACACCCTTCTCTGTGGTTCTGGATACAGGCATGATTATCGTCTAGGGGCTGTACTTGAGTTTGGTTCCCACATTAACAACATGTTTTAGTCTTAGAAAACCTTAGAGAAGATCAGAAATGCACAACTAGTAGTTAGATCCTGATTTGTTGTTGTTTTTCTTAGGCTATAAACCGAAGTTAGAAGCGAGTGCTATGTTTCCAATAGGCCTGAATTCTGCTACTTCAAGTGATATTTTATGTAGGCCGGCCAATGTCGATGACATTCTCTTCATACTTTAACCATGTCTGTGGTTAAGAATGAAGCATGCTATTGCTACCCTTGCGTAGATGATGGCGATGGCCCAAATGAGAGGATGTTGTTGCAATAGTGATGCAATAAGTTATCAGGTAAGTGAGGGAACAGTGGTCTAGATATCGCTCAGATCAAACGGAAGCCTAAATTATCTCCCAATGACTGCGTCATTTTCCTCTCTCGGCAATTCATTTCCTTAAACTGTTACTTTTAACTAAAGCTAGATGTTGATGGACCGACTTAATAAATTCAGTGGTGAAATGTTTTCATATTTTTGAGGGGCGCTAGCCCTTCCTATGCCCAGCTTTGAGTGTTTGTGTAAACACAGACATTGAAGACAAAAGTAAGGACGCAAATTGTGCTTGGCTGGCATGATTGGGTGGGAGATTGTGATTGACCAGAATGAGATTTATTAATGTTGACCATCTTATTCTTGTACGTCTACGGTTTTTGTATTTTGTTTACTTGTCTTGTCAGTTAAATGTATAACTTGTAGGGTACCACTTCCAGGCAGCGTTGCCTAGGTTAAAACTTAAAGGACACAAAGAACTGGAGGTCAGTCAACCCTGTATGCATACTACTGTACTGAGTGACATCATCTCCATATTTGCCTCTCCATTGACTTCCATGTGTAAAATTAAAGTTTTAAACGGTTAAATATTAGTATAAATATCAAACATTTCAAAAAGTTGCCCTGACCTTCCCCCGGATCATAACATACTGCTATGCAAAGTCTCACCCCAACACGACCTGCTTTTGTTGTGCCTTTTTCTGTACAAAAATGTTAAGTTCAATGACAGGATGACAGGGGTTGATTGACACAAACGGTTCCCTGACTGCCCGTGGCAAGTAAATTAAATACAATGTTTCCTTTCAGGTTGCCCAATGGGAAAGCGGCTTTGAACAGGGAATAATCTGTCTTCATTAAATATGGTTTGGTTATTCACGAAGAACAAATAATGCTACTGTCTTACAAGTACTAGCAGTTGAGCCTGTTCGGGTTTTCAATGTGACTGTCGCCACTTAGTTGGCAGTTATTGATTGGATTTAATTTAACTTTAATTTGATTAACTTTTGAGGCAAGTGGGCATGACCTTTGGGCAAGTAGAACTTTACCTGTACTTGCCCACATGCCTCTGAGACCATAGTGTTGTTAACCCGTCATAATGCCAATTCATGATTCACAGTTCAGTGTCATAACTCACTCACTACTACCAAGTACCAAACATTTACATTTTACAAGCTTAGGCTTAGCCCATAGCACTTGCCGTAGTACTTGCCCTAGCCTCGACCTCCTACAGGTATGCATAGGCTCAACTTAAATAGCACTTCATGTAGACATAACACTATCAGTGGTTCCCAAACTTTTTCATGTCAAGGACCCCCAAATTGACACCAATTAGCCCACGGACCCACATTTGAAAACATATGCCAGGGACCCCCATGAGAGAAGAATTTTACGGCTCTAGCTGTGATTCTCAACCCGTTTAATTTCAAGGACCCCAGTTTGACATGCATTCCGTAGCCTAATGATTAGGCTACGGACTAACCAACGGACCCACAATTTAATGGCGTTTCTATCTCTGGGACCCCAAATTATATTGTAAAATCAATGTTAATTGAACTCTTGAGAGTGTACAAATGGAACCAAATGGACCCGTTAGGGTCCATTTGGTTTGCAGTGGTTCCCAAGGTGGGGAACCTCTATATAGTGTATACACTATACACATAAGAGTTTCATTAGATAGTTTTTTGTTCTTACTTACTGTAAATCGCTCTGGATTAAGAGTGTCTGCTAAATGCCTAAATTGTACTTTAAACCTATTGACTGTCTTTTGGGACTATCAATGATCATTATGTTTTACAAATAATGGCAGACTACAATAGTGAATTGGTGCATGCAACATGGTGAGCTTGTAGATCTGGTATTTTCGCTATTGGAGAAACTAAGTGGTTGATCTCTCATAAGTCTGCACTCTGCAGTGTTCCAAAGAGCCAGGAGGATGAGACTGTGAAAGGGTGGGAAGTGGGAAAGTCCCCTCCCTCAGGTCCCTCCATGCCCTCCTTCTTTCACTCTGTGGGTTCGTCCTCAACTGTAACTCATGCTGAAAGGGGTCACACATCAGGGGGGACAAGAGCATTTGGGAAGGAATGCATTCTAATTTCTCACATCTACAGTCTTCTAGAACCTGCTGTTTGTTGCCTGAGCTTGCCTAGCCAGCCGTTAAAACTTTTTGAAGTTAGAAAGGTATTGTGCAATTACTCAGTTGTGCCTGCCAAGCAAACCGCAGCCCGTAAAAGAACAAAAGACACAATGGTCAAGGTGTGGCCTTAGTTCAGAGGTGACTTTATAAACAAATACAATTTGAACCATTTAATTCGAGGTCAAACTGGAATGGTTGGTTGACGCATTATACCCAACGACTCGCACGAAACCAACTGTGCATATTTCTAGTACAGTATGCAAATATACTGCCTGCATATTACCCTGCCTCTGCTTTTAGTTCAATCAGTATCTGTCTGACTGAAAGTGAATTAGCAAAGTGTGTATTTAACAGGTCAAACTTTATCAGCGTTACCCACATAACTGCAGAACCATCAGTCATTGTGGTTAATGTGTGTTCTGTCAGGACTCTGCTTTTCACCTAAATGTCAAGCATTTATCAATCTCATAAAAAGGTATTGGGTCGCACACACCTTTTTATGATGTCATCTAATAGTTAGCTAACCAGTCCAGTGCGGTGGTTACAAGAAATGTCAAGCATTTATCAATTCACAATATAATATGAGAGCCCTGTGGCTGCTGTAATGTAGGAATATGTACAGTAAGAACTAGTCTAAGAAGAATTACAGTAGGCTTAACCGCTTAAATATTTGCTGACACTTCATATTCTTAAACCAGGACTGGAAAACAGGCCTACATTTCGTTTGTTGTTGTGGCTAGTGTGTTGATATTTGTACATTAGGACTTTAACCAATGACGGTTGACTCCAGTAGAAAAGCAATGTGGCCAATATTGATACGAGACAATGCATTGGTTTGAGCTTATTGAGATTCCTATCAGACAACTCATCAACTAACGTTAAGGACTTCTTACAGAGTGCAGTAGCTACAAGTGTCACTGCTTAACAGTAGTCAATTACTCATACTCTAAGCATGTAGCTGGCAAGTGGCAAAGTTTCTGTTTTTAAGACTGGACTTGTCAGGGCAGTTTTTCCACTCTTTGTCATCTTTGATGCGTGTCGGTCATTTCTAATGCCAAAATATTCAGCTTCCGAGGAGCTGTCAAACTAGCTTAGCAGGCTAGCCTCATAGTCAGCTAGCTTATAAACTGCTAAGTACTTTAGCCCGTTTACCGAAGTTAGCTAGCTAGAATACCCTCCAGTCAGACGGAACCAAAACCCAAACAACAAAGTGGAACAGACGCGTCAACAACCGTGTCATCATCACACGCAGACTAAACATACTGCCAAATGACAAACTAACCAAGCGTCACAATTCAAAATGTAGACACCGACCACTAAAAGGCAGGGGAGTTTGTGTTAGCTTCTTAGCCTAGCATACCTGTAGGCTATTATAGTATACTTGGGGAACGCGCGAGCTTTTCGCTCGACAAAACATGACGTCCCTCGAGTTAAAAAAAAAAAAAAAAACCGACTCATTGCCAACTGGAATAAACATACGTGGACACTTTTCTTAAAAATACTGTTGTTGTTTTTTGGTCGAGCGAAAGGCTCGGTACGACGAAGAAGTACAAAACTGAGCCTTCAACTTGATACTAGTGTGTGACTACGTGACGTCAAACTTTTGGGTACGTGTCTCTTCCAAGCAGCAGGTATAGAAACTACACACAGAGATGACAACAAATACATTAAAAAAAACGCTAATACTCACGCCTTATCAACCAACTCCCGAACCTTCCACATGTTCAGCATGTTGACTCAGTGAAGAGGGGCTTCTGTTCTCCTCCGCCTCGACGACTTATCCCGATAATCCCTTTTGTAAACGCCAAGCAAACACCGAGGACGCAAACCTTGAACTCCACCAAAAGTAAAGTACTTCACCACCTCTTCTTCTTCTCTCTCACTAGTGGTGGAACACTGGGGAAGGCGTGGCCATGGATGTGAGTTCCGTTGGGTTTCGGCCGAAACGTCATCGCAGAAGGCGCAAAGCAGCATGGGAGATGTATGTTTTTATTACTTTTGGAGGCTAGGCTAGACATTAGACTAGACGCGTAGGCTAGACCCAGACCAGTGGCAAATGCCTTTGTGTTTGGCCGCAGGCGCAGCTGAGCAGACCCACACATCTGTAAATAGTTTGTGCCAGACTAGACCCCATAAGAGAACACATCGTGGGCTTGTAGATTAGCCATTTTCAAGTTGGTTGATTGATTGACTGACTGACTGACTGATTGATTGATTGATTGATTGGAAATTGAATTAACAAATTGCAGAATGGGTACAGTCCAAGGAAGGTACAAAAACTGCTTGTTTACATCAGGGTCCTCCATTTTCATTTCATCAAAACATTTAAAGACATACACATAATAAAAAACATAGCCAGTTAGAAAAAAGAGAAAATTTGAACAGTATAGAAAAATAGGGGGGGGGGGATTTACAGGGGCAGTTTCGAATTACAGACGCCCTTATGTGCTCTTTGAGAGCGGTTTTAAGGAGGGCGTTCCACATTTTAGTAGCCTCGATACCCAGGCTTTCATTTCGTCTGCGCGAAAGATGAAAGCCTGGAAAAAGCCGTGGGCTGAACCAGTCTAAAAGTGGGAGTCAACCCTTCCGGGTGGGCGTCGCTCTAAATGATGTGACGTAGCGCTGCACTAGGGGGAGAGGAGGGGCCGGGGGTGACGGACAGATCGATGAGATCCAATCAGGGTGCGCGCATTTCTGAGGCGCGACCCTCCCATCTAGGCCAGAAATGTCTCTGCTTAGGTCAGGCTACATTTTAGTGGTATAGGAGCAAAATGAATTTAAACCCTTGTTTGAGCCGAATCTGGGCTGAACATGGTTTGTTGAACTCCCTTTTCAAGTGGTGAAGCAAATCTTGTAGACCAGGTTGTATACTCTGTCGTCAACCAAGCCATTCCAGCTCCTTCTGGGAGTAAGGCCAAGTAGTAGCCTGACCAGTTTGTTTTGGGATGTCTGGAGCCTTTGAGGTGCTGTGGTAGGCTACCATGAGATGCATGCATAGTCGAAGAAACCTTATGAGGGCTCCTGTTAGGGTCTTCAAAGTTTTTTTAATTTTTTTTACCAGTGAGGAGATCCTGTACAGGAATCTTGGGTGGCCATTTTATCACAGGAAAGATTTTGCACTTTTGTTGATAAATAGCCAAAGTATAAATATGTTTAAAAGTGGTTAAAGTGATTTAATATGAACCTACATTAACTAATGTATAGCTGTAGTAGACCCCCTGGAACCTCAAGGACCCCTGGGGGTCCCCGTCCCCACTTAGAGAACCACTGGATTGAATTAGACATTAGACACTCATGACATTTTGATAATCTTATGTTTAAAGTGGTCTCTCCATGTATGGGCAAGGCATGTCATGTTTGTGACACAAAACGCAAATGTATATCTGTTTTATCTATCTGTCTCTGTTTTAATTGATTGAATACATGTAAACGCCACAAAGTACAGTTAGACATTTAGGCTTAAAGGATAACACAAAAATGTCCCAGGGACTTGTTTCCATTGTGGTCCATCCATCCACCCATCTTCAACCGCTTATCCGTAGTCGGGTCGTGGGGGCAACAGCTCCAGACTTCCCTCACCAGAGCAACATTAGTGACTTCCTCCTGGGGGATTCCGAGACGTTCCAAGCCCAGTGAGTCGATGTATTTCCTTAGCTTAGTTTTTAGTGAGATGTTGGAGAACCAAGAGGCGCAAGCGTAGTCAAAGTGGCATTGAATGAGGGCTCCGGCAAGAGTATTGAGAGCACTGACTTTTTTGATAACTTTTGATGCATTTTTTCAATTAGTTTGTTGTCAAGAATACAACCCAAAGGTAATCTCATCTTTCCTTGAGATTATTATCGTCAACTCTGACCTTGAAATAATTAGCATTTACATTACTAAGGGAATGTTTGGATCCAAAAATAATGGATTCCGTTTTATCAAGGAGTAATGACAGTTTGTTATCGGGAAGTCAAGTACGGATTTGACTGAGTTCAAAACTGAGATCTTCCTCAACTTTCATTTTGTCCTCCCTATTCATATCAGCATCAGGATCTCAATCAATCAACTTTATTGTCACAGCTGTGTCACAACGTGAGGTGAAACTTTATGCAGGCATTCACATTTGCAGTTTAATTAAAAGAGTATGAAAGAAAATAGCGGAATGTTAAAATCTGTATCATGTGAATTAAAGGCCAAGGGGATACATTCAGTGCATATATACTGTAGTATTCAGCTTAGAAAGTCCAACATGAAGACCTAAATCACATTTATTGTGCATCAGTATAATGGATGAGCACAGGCGACAGACAGGTTTAAGCACAAGTGACAGTAGAGATAGAAACTAGATAAAAACTGCTGCAGTCTCTTGTTATGGCTCCTGATACTCCACTATGCCACTGCCAGGTAGCAGGCGCAGCAATGGTGTGAACAGGCCTCTTCACCATTGGCCCAGAGGAGAATGTTCATGAGTTTCACCCTTTGTATGATGTTTAGACCCTCTGCTGAGACCCTCTGCTTCCAGTCTTTTTGCTGGAGAGTCACGATAGGATAACTTATCATGGATCATTATGTGTTGGGCTATTATTGATGTAAGATTCATGTATGATGGTGATTCACTATCTCACTTCAATAATTATATCGGCAAATTCGGCATCATGCATGCTATTCTTGCCATCACAATCAAAGCGCAGTGGGCGGCACAATATAGCCTAACTAGACAAAGTGCCAATCGGCACAGGTCTCCACCAGGGCAGGTCAGGTTGTGGCCTCATGGTGGCGCTATAACAGGCTGTTGAGGAAGATTTGGGCCGGAGGTTCGTGTTGGAGGGATGCAGGTACAATGTTTTTCCATGTGTGCATACATAAGTTGTATACAGATCGATGCAGTTATAGCTAAAAACAGGAATTGGCCTGTTATAGCGCCACCATGAGGCTGATTTTGAGGAAAAAATTGTGGCATGTCGTCCTCGGCCTAGTGAAAATGTGCGTGTATAATTTAACGGAAATTGCACACTGTGTTTGTGATTTGTGGCCTTTTTTCGAAATGGACGAATCGTGTGAGCTTTGGAAGCCAATCTTAGCCAATCAGGATGGAAGATGGGAAATGGTGGCGCTCCGTGTTGATCACATGACTATGGAGATAGTGTATACCGATTTGCGTGAAATTTGGATAAAATCTGAAGGAGTAATAATAGAAAATGTGTTTTACATATGTCGGCCTCCTGGTGGCGCTATAAAGAGCAGATGTGAAAAATTCCAGGCAAAGGTTTTTCCTTGGCCTCTAGGGAGTTGGCATACAAAGTTATCCACAGATCCGTGCAGTTAGAGGTAAAAACACTTTTCGGCCAGTTATAGCGCCACCTTGAGTCTGAGTTGAAATTGTTCATGTGGCATTTCGTCCTCGGCCTAGTGGGAATGTGGGTGCACAATTTCACGGAAATCACGCGATGTGTTCATGATTTGCAGCATTTTGTTTGAAACTGAGCACTCCTGTGAACTTTGGAAGCCAATCTTAACCAATCAGGATGGAGTC
Source organism: Protomyctophum parallelum (assembly GCF_964188405.1). NCBI lineage: Eukaryota > Metazoa > Chordata > Actinopteri > Myctophiformes > Myctophidae > Protomyctophum > Protomyctophum parallelum. Next base: position 38,704,383 of record NC_139711.1, on the reverse strand, counting down.
TGAGAAATCTGAAAGACCGGTTTCGTTGAATGGCTCTAGAGAGACTGTGTACCAATTTGCGTGATGTTTGGACAAAATCTGTAGGTGTACTGTGCAAAAACTTGTTTTGCACAAAGCGGCCTCCTGGTGGCGCTATAACAGGCCGTTCTGGAAAGTTTGGGGCAGAGGTTCATCGTTGGCATCCAGGGAGTGTGTGTGCAAAATGTGGCATCGACCGGGTTAACGGTGGCCGAGATTAGCTGCTCACGGACACACGGACACACGGACGGACACACACACGGACGGACGGACGGACACACGGACGGACGGAGTGCAAAACATACTCTCCCCACATGCCTTCGGCCTGGTGGAGACAATAAACTTCACTCATTTTTAACTCAGTGCTTAATATGCATGTGAGTTGTTATAAGCTGGATTGTTAATACGTGAACCTCGCATTTGATGTTTTAATTGTACTGAGACTTTTGCTCATCTGTATGTGATCGGTAACTTTAACCATTGTTGATCAGGTCGAATTTCTTTGTTGAGGACTGTATAAATTCTTAGTCAATTAGTAGTCGTAGGAATTTGTCGACCAGTCAATTAGTGGGTTTAATTGACAAATCCATAAAATTGTTTGCTGTATACAAACAGTGACCAGGCTTTTCTGGTTGGAGATATTGACAATTGAACCATGTTGATTTTACAATGCTTCTGCATGGCTACTGGCTTATAGGCTGGTATAATTAAATGGTTATATCTATAGTTTACAAGAGATGTGTAAAAAGAAAAGCATTCAACCAAGGGACATCTTGTTTTAGGCTGTTTTGCTATTTGGGATATTTTATTTGTGCTATAATAAACTAAAGCTGTGCACTGCTTTAGTTGGCTGTACTGGATGTTTGAATGATGTGGCCACTAAGTGATTATTATATTTAAGATGTGCTGCCATAAAGCAAGTATAGGCCTGCCCTGCATGCTACTGTGTATATGCCGTTTCTTCACAGTCACAGTCAGTCGACTAAAGAGAGAGTCCACTCGACTCTCTCTTTGAGGTTTTTGGCATCCAACTGTGTCAAACTGTGCGGTTCTTACACATTCTTTCTCCAAAATAAAAAAAGTTCCCAAAAGTGTACCAACGCCATGATGTCCACACACTGACTGTATACAGCAGTGGTTTTCAACCAGTGGTCCGGGGACCACCAGTGGGCCTTGAGGGGGTTCCAGCTAAATAATGGAGAGTTGGTAACCAAATGGACGCCTTATAGATCTTTAACTCTTGAGAGCGTAAAATGAATCCAGATGGACCCTCCTGGGTTCATTTTGTTTCATTTTACGCTCTCAAGAGTTACATTATTGCATTACTTAATTTACAAGAAGTCTACACAATTCAACGTTTGCCTGTTATCTCTCCTATGGTATACCAACATAAATACAGCATGGAATTATAGACAACATCTTGTCCAACGACAACAAAATATTCTAGGTTTTGGGTCTGCACGGCTAAATGTCATCAAATGGTGTTCCGTGGCTCAAATACACAATAAACCTTGATATGAAACGGGTTTAAAACCACTGGTATATACAGTATAAACAACGTGTGCCACAGTCAGCAGTCATCATCGGCCTCTGTGCTCCTGTCCAACCTGCTCATTTGGCATTCAGGCATGCTACAGTAAGCCCATGATGCTGTGTGACAGGCCAGGGCAGGGCACTGGCTGTTTGTGTCAATCCAGATCAATCACTCCCTCTTCTGGACAGACAACGTCATCAACACAGTGAAAGGTCACGGGGGTGCACTCGATTTGAACCACGCTTGATGGCGATGTCTTCTTCAGCTGGAGCAGGGAGGTCAGCGTTGCAGACAAACACCCTTGACTGAGTAAACATGATGTATCTATCTGGGCACACGGGAGAGCACGCAGGGCTCAATATGAGCAGGACTTCATTCTTTGCATTTCTTGCTCAATTTGACAAACCGGTGGGGGGGAGGGGGAAATGGAAACAGGCCACATTGACCACTTAAGTTCTGTTTTATATTTTGTTGTACGATGGTGTCACATGGACGCAGCTAAAATAGTCACATTTTCACTTACAATGACATGCCCAAAATCTAGTGACGCCGGATTGGAAGTGGTTTTTTGGGTTGTTCTTTAGTTGTCTAGAGAGGGTTTCTTTGTGGTTCAGGTGGATAAAGGGGACAGCAAGAATATGAGGAGAAGTCTTTGTGAAGTTGATTGATATTGAATTATGAGATAAAGTTATAGTAGGAGAGTAGGCCTACTGCTTGCTGAAGAACTGGGGAAAAAAATAAAAAACTGATAAAAAAGGAAGAAAAGTTAACAATCTGACGAGATATGACACACTGTTAGCTTGAAGATCCATTTTTGTCAGCAAGCGGCACCGTATGTCGCACAATGGAGTATAAATTAAGCATAAGCTGCTAGATGCCCTAGCTACTCCACCAGACAGGCCCTGTATTCTCTAATGATACGTGTAAATATATGGCCCACGGCTCGGACCTCTATAGGGGAGCAGGAGGAAACAACACAATAGCCAAAATACAACCCATTTGAGAAAAAAAAACAACAACAAGAAACAGCACTTAACGGCCCAGAATGCACTGCACCCAAGGGAGCGACCTCAATTACTGTTACATGTCCGAAGAAGAGAACTCGGGGAGAAGTGATTGCTAGGATGGAAATGGTTGCATGCGTGTGTGTGTGTGTGTGTGTGTGTGTGTGTGTGTGTGTGTGTGTGTGTGTGTGTGTGTGTGTGTGTGTGCGTGTGTGTGTGCGTGTGTGTGTGTGCGTGGATCCATGTTTTTTGTGTGTTTTTCTGTGTGTGTGTGTATGTGTGTGTGTGGACTGGAGAATGGATGGGTAGAAGATGCACTCAGTAAAAAGATCTTTCAGAAACACTTTGCCTCCGTGACGTTGACGCGAGCTGTTGATTGACGTGCACTTCTCGACAGAAACCAGAGCTATCAACCTATCTGCCACGCATTAGGAATGGCACGCTCCTCAGGGAGGGGCCTAAGTGGGAAATGATGTTGCTCGAGACTCTCTCTGTCAACAATGTGTGTGTATTTGCGAGTATGTGAGTGCTGAGGACAGCAGAGCGTTCGATCAACGCTTTGATTGAAACTCCCATGTCTTTATAAACTCACAATTCTTTACGGTGATGCCTGTCTCTGCATGTATACTGTACTGTACTGCATGTGTGTTTGTGTGTTTGTGTGTTTGTGTGTATGTTTGTTTGTTTGTTTGTGTGAGTGTGTTTATGTGTGCGTGCGTGCGTGTGTTTGTTTGTTTGTAAAACAGTGAGTGAAATATTCACAAAATAATTAACTTGACTTTTCCCCCATACTTGTTAACTGTCAGAAGAAACAATTGGAGGAAAAAAAAATCAGCATTTTGGATATAGGATCAGAAAATATCCATGTGATTCCCTTGCATGGTCACAACATTCTTTGAAACCGATCAATCTTCGAAGTAAAAAAAAAACTACACAAACCCCCCCCAAAAAACATTCTCTGTGAGAAAAATACCAGCGATTTCAGTGATTCTCTTATTAAGAGTGGAAGGAATAAAACATAAACACCACAATGTTCTTCAAAATGCACCCAACATGCCCATTAAAATGCATTCCATTTATCAATGCTGTCATCAATTCATCATGGAAGGGCCTCTATGGAGACCAAATTGTCACAACTTTTCAGCTGGAGGAGCTGAAAAATGCCTCTATGCAACAATGGGAGGAAGGCAAAGTGATGCTGATCTATCTTCAACACTAGGGGTCACTCTGACTTCTCCACAGGCAATGCTTGAGCTTTGTGTGTGTGTGTGTGTGTGTGTGTGTGTGTGTGTGTGTGTGTGTGTGTGTGTGTGTGTGTGTGTGTGTGTGTGTGTGTGTGTGTGTGTGTGTGTGTGTGTGTGTGTGAGTGCGTGCGTGCGTGCGTGCGTGTGTAACTGCTGGGGGTCGGGGCTGTGTTTACATGGCAGAAGTTCCCATGACAAATGTGGTTGGAACATCATCTCAGCTTGGGAAAGTGTCCAGGAGAACAAAACAAGGAATCCACATCTACAACTCTGCCATTATTCTTCCTCCGCAAAAAACATGTGCTTCCAATCTGCTCAAATGCTCCGTGCTTCTTCTCTCTCTCTCTCTCTCTCTCTCTCTCTCTCTCTCTCTCTCTCTCTCTCTCTCTCTCGGTTTTTACAATGTCATTAGAAAACAATGTTCTTTGTTTTGCACATTAGCTATGAATTTAGGTTCTCCGCCCATCTCCGTGCCCGCAAGAGGAGGTTGTGAAGTGCAGAGTGGCTGGTTGCTGCATGGTCGGGGGCCCAGCTCTGGTCTTGTCAGTTTGTGAGAGTTCTTAACGCCGCTGTTATATTTCAGTCTGTTATTGTTGGCCTTCTCAAAGCTCCGGTAAAGGTCTTTAGTTCTGTTCCCAAGTGATATAACCCCCACACACATCACACAGTATCTGACCCCTGTCTGCATGACACATGACAGGTCCCACTGTGTGTATTCGTGTGTGCGTGCGTGCATGGCGTGTGTGTATGTGTGTGTGTGTGTGTGTGTGTGTGTGTGTGTGTGTGTGTGTGTGTGTGTGTGTGTGCGTGCGACGTGTGTGCGTGTGCGTGACTGACACTGTGTGTGTGTGTGTGTGTGTGTGTGTGTGTGTGTGTGTGTGTGTGTGTGTGTGTGTGTGTGTGTGTGTGTGTATGTGCGTGCGTGCGTGCGTGTGTGTGTGTGACTGTGTGTGTGTGTGTGTGTGTGCGTACTGTATGCGACTGTGAGTGTGCATGTGTGCGGGTATGTGTGCACACCAACGTAGACACTAACATGTGTGAGTGCGCGGGTATGTGTGCACACACCTACATGTGTGTACATGTATTTGGCATAGCATGTTGTAGATATTGAATATGCTTAAACAATGAGGCCACTTGTCACATGTTCAAAGTCCCACGGACGACCCACTGTGATCTCCAACCACACGCACAGATGTTCCTAATGGGACTGAAGTAGCGTTCGCATTCCTGCGGATAACCATGCAGCCTGTTTATTTTTCTCTCTACGGCGGACTGGACTGCCACTTTCCCTGGTGAGAAAAGGGATAGTGGGATGATAAAAAAAGAGAGGGGGGAGGTGGGGGGGGGGGGGGGGGGGGGGGTGAGAGAGGTTCCCTCCTCACGCTGTGAAATTCTGAGTGTTATTGTAACTCGTCACTGTCGGGCAGAAAGCTCTTATTTCCACATTTCAGCTTTTTATGTTTTTCTTCTATGCCTACTATAGCATTCACTATCTATACAAGCTCAAAATTGGTGTGACACGACACGTTTTAAGCTTGTAGTTATAGTAGGCTACTGTACAGTAAGCCTTGAGGCCTTGAGGCCCATCTCCTGTTTCTGTAGCGTGAGCCGAGGCCTGGACATGACGTATAAGTACACTCCGTGGGCATGACACTAGTATGTCGCAGGGACTTACCCCCAATCCAACCCTTGATGCTGAGTGCCAAGCAGGGAGGCACCCATTTTTCAGAGAGACTTTGACCCGGCCGGGGATCGAACCCCAACCTCCCTCCCAGTCTCAGGGAGGACACTCTAACCACAAGGCCTGCACTAGTACCGGTCGATTGTTGTTTTAGTAGTTTTCTTTTCTTTTCTTTCCAAAGTAACAGTTTCGGCCATGCATGCGGGAGGTTTTCCACCAACAACATGTTTCAATTGTAGAGTTACATTTACACTCAGGATTTTACTGTGCGGTTTGGGCGCTCTGAAGCAAGCCATCGGTGCAAGCGAAACCAGCAAGCCTCAGCGTCAGTGATTCAGGGCCTGACAGCTATTCAATGCATAATGGAAGGTAATGTGTCAATGTGCAATGCTATGCAAGTTCAAATTGCTGTCGCTCTCTTCCGCTACATGAGGAAATCGGCTGGGAGTAATTGTGAAAGGCTTATGTTTATGACCCGAGGTGTTACAGTAAATCCTGTTGCATTGGAGCTATGGGAGAGAGCGCAAAACACACACACGCACAAACACACGCACGCACGCACACACACACACACACACCCTCACACACACACACACACACACACACACACACACACACACACATACACACACACACACACACACACACACACACACACACACACACACACACACACACACACACACACAGGTACCACTCTAGTCCTGAGAGCATCTGCTCCTTTACAACCAGATTGAATTAGCAATTACAGAGAGTAAAAAACCAGAGCAAAACATCTGGAGCTGTAAGCATGCAGCAGGGGGGGGGGGGGGGGGGTATGAAAATGAGCCAATGTGAGATTCTCAAGGACAGTGTCTCTGACTGGCCCATTAACATGCCAGAGGTGTCAAAAAAGACCTGAGGCAATGGAAGAAATGGGACAGAGTGTGGAGCCGTAGAGGGCATGTGGAACAGAGTGTTGGTGGGGACAGCGTACAGGGTGGTGGAGCTGGAGGTGGTGGTGGTGAGGCTGCATGTTTGAGATATACAGTGTATTGGGAAAGACAATATGGTCGGTATAGATACACACACACAGATGCCGTTTTAGTCTTGACCTTTCTTCAAAGGAAATCACCCTGATAAGGAGGTAAGCCAGAGAGAGAGAAGAAGCTGCCGGAGAAGTTGGACGGAGGGAAGTTGTGAAAAATGACGCAATGAGTGTTTGGGAAAAAGACCCTGAGCTGTGTGGGTGCAGGAATCAGGGTTCACCGAGTTACGTCAATTTGCCAGACCATAATTAACCATGTTTGGACACAGAAAATGCTCCAAGAGTAAACATTGGCTATGTGAGGCCGGGTATTCATAAATGTATTTTAATGATTATATCCATTTTGGTCGCTATCCATATACGTATAAATGTGAGGTTATGGAGAGCCGCAGCGCCATTACCACATCTGCTTTTGCTAGTATTATTGGCACAATAAATTAGGCAGGCAATTTGTTTGCGCTGTTGTTAGAGTAATAGAATCAAATTATCCTGTGTTAGGGAAATGATTATGTACGAAGCGGAACCCATCAGGGATTCACAAGGCAATCAGTGAAGTAAGACAGAGCTGCAAACGCTGGCTTTCTGCAAATCAACTGTTCCAGCTCGACTACCTCATCAGAAAAGAACCTCACCTCCTTGGATCGGAGACCTGGTTCATCCAGAGGTACACAGTATACCGCTAACACCTCCATGTGTTTGGGCCCACGTACTAACAGTCCGGCACTGCTAGTCCGACACTCCAAAACCCAAATCCTCAACGTAACCTCACAGGAAGCCACGGGTTAGTTTCAACCTGCCACGGGTTAGTTTTAACCTGCTACATATGTCGGGAGCCACGGGTGAGTTATAACCGACCACGGGTGAGTTTTAACCTGCCACGGGTTAGTTGTAACCTGCCATGCATGTCGGGAGCCACGGGTGAGTTTTAACCTGCCACGGGTGAGTTTTAACGACCACGGGTGAGTTTAACAGGCATTATACAACCGGTCGTTTCGAGGAAGCAATCTGATTGGTTGAAACAGCCTTCTAGCCGTGCTTCAAACCAGCATCACTTCTGCGCTGCTTACAGAACTCGCATTCGGCTCGTTCTTGCAGCAACGCAGGCGTGCCATTAATGACAGTAACGCACACTCTCTCGTGTAATATTGCTTAAGTGAACTAGGCTGTAGACTAGAGCAGAGCCATAGAGTAAGACAACTCCGTTCACTTCATGCGGTCAGGCTCTTTTACATAGACATCTATTGGTGTTAGAAAGGCCCTGGACTATAATTTAATAGAGTATACTTTATGAACATGCAATAAACCTCCAGGCCACTAGGTGACAATTTGTATGCTAAAGACAGCATAGAGAAGAAGTGCCAACTGCAAAAAAAAAACACAACGAAGAAGAAGAGGTGCATTGCATTCTGCATGTTTAGAGACTCAGTAGACTAGTTTGTTTTTATTCAGTACACTGAGTAAAGGTTCATTGTTGTTCTGAAGTTTGAGTTCATGACTAAAGTGAGTATTACAATTATTCAAGACTGCAGTAATATAAGTAATATTATATGTCCTGATTGTGTTTCATGCTCCAACCTATATGTGTCATGAGTTTGTTTATGTTATTGCCTGATATTGGGTTATTTCAACTATGCCAGCGGTCTGCTGTAGCTGCATTATTCAGCTATTTAATGCTATAGCAGGATGTCAGCAGATGTTATAGTGTACTGAGAAATGTGATTGTTCTATAGGCTACGGCTACATATCGATTTAAGGTTTATAGTTGATATATGCTTATTGTTATGGTTTGCTAATTAGCTATATTGTGATGTTTATGTTCCTTTTAGAAACCAACAACAACTTACACAACAATGCAACTTATGTTATTAAAACCAAACCAAAGAGGACCTTGACTCCTGTACTTTTATTGGTACCCCTGAGGCGAAGCAGAGCAGTATCCAAACCCAACTATAACCATCGATATACAGTCCTTACCCTCATTAACAATTGGTTTGTCCCTTTAAAAGGGACAACCAGAAGTTTACGGAATGCATTGGGGTCTCGAGTAAATGAACCACGTGACCAGGCTGTTTTCTGCCCCATCAATGTCATAACTCTTGGTTCTGGTGTTTTAGTAGACCACAGTTTGGCGGATATTAGCAAGAAGGGAAACGGAAGCAGGCTACAGCGAGAGAGCAGCACGACAGAGAAGAGGTAAGGAGTGTTCGGTATATGAATAAGGACAATATCAAATGGGTTTTTATCAATTAAAAATCCAGCGAACAGTGTTTACATTTCCACTCCAAGGCCAGACACCGGGAGGATGTTTCAAATAGGTCAAGGATGAAGCGAAAACAAAAAGTTGAGTCGATTAGCAGTCGAGGTGCAACGCCGCTAATTTGTATGCTAATCTGGAAGAACGTCGTCACGTAGGCAACTGCATAGCTCCCATTCTACATCTGCATGCACTCATTTAATTATCCACATACACAATTCACAAAAGTCACTGGAAACAAACCAAACCAAAATAAAATAATTTGCATATATTTAAAAAGAGCAGATACGGTCCCCTGGGGTTGGTTAATATTTCAGAGGCATAATAATAATATGCTAAATCATTCACATTTTATCCTGCACCAAAACAAAGTGGCTTTGTCGATGCAATTAGGCCGTTTTAGAGTTGAATCACCCTGGCAAATGACCATGTTTTTCCCTCTCTGGGAGACCTGCATGCATGCGTGTGAATGCATCCGAGTGACGTGCACACACATGCACACGTGCGCGTGCACACACACACACTCTCTCTCCCTCCAT